>NC_080085.1:99369477-99681437 GCF_949987535.1 Balaenoptera acutorostrata | reverse complement strand
CAGGCAGATTCTCAACCACTGCGCCACCAGGGAAGCCCGCATGTGTCTTTTTCAATTATGGTTTTCTCAGGGTATATGCCCAGTAGTGGGATTGCTGGGTCATATGGTGGCTCTATTTTTAGATTTTTAAGGAACCTCCATACTGTTCTCCATAGTGGCTGTATCAATTTCCATTCCCACCAACAGTGCAAGAGGGTACCCTTTTCTCCACACCCTCTCCAGCATTTGTTGTTTGTAGATTTTCTGATGATGCCCATTCTAACTGGTGTGAGGCGATACCTCATTGTAGTTTTGATTTGCATTTCTCTAATAATTAGTGATGTTGAGCAGCTTTTCATGGGCTTCTTGGCCATCTGTATGTCTTCTTTGGAGAAATGTCTATTTAGGTCTTCTGACCATTTTTGGATTGGGTTGTTTGTTTTTTTAATATTGAGCTGCATGAGCTGTTTATATATTTTGGAGATTAATCCTTTGTCTGTTGATTCATTTGCAAATATTTTTTCCCATTCTGAGGGTTGTCTTTTCGTCTTGTTTATGGTTCCCTTTGCTGTGCAAAAGCTTTGAAGTTTCATTAGGTCCCATTTGTTTTTTTTTTGTTTGTTTTTATTTCCATTACTCTAGGAGGTGGATCAAAAAAGATCTTGCTGTGATTTATGTCAAAGAGTGTTCTTCCTAAGTTTTCCACTAAGAGTTTTATAGTGTCTGGTCTTACATTTAGGTCTCTAATCCATTTTGAGTTTATTTTTGTGTATGGTGTTAGAGAGTGTTTAATTTCATTCTTTTACATGTAGCTATCCAGTTTTCCCAGCACCACTTATTGAAGAGACTGTCTTTTCTCCATTGTATATCCTGGCGTCCTTTGTCATAGATTAGTTGACCACAGGTGCGAGGGTTTATCTCTGGGCTTTCTATCCTGTTCCATTGATCTATATTTCTGTTTTTGTGCGAGTACTATATTGTCTTGATTACTGTAGCTTTGTAGGATAGTCTGGTGTCAGGGAGCCTGATTCCTCCAGCTCCAGTTTTTTCTCTCAAGACTGCTTTTGCTCTTCGGGGTCTTTTGTGTCTCCATACAAACTTTAAGAGTTTTTGTTCTAGTTCTGTAAAAAATGCCATTGGTAATTTGATAGGGATTGCATTGAATCTGGAGATTGCTTTGGGTAGTATAGTCATTTTCACAATATTGATTCTTCCAATCCAAGAACATGGTATATCTCTCCATCTGATGGTATCATCTTTAATTTCTTTCATCAGTGTCTTATAGTTTTCTGCATACAGGTGTTTTGTCTCCCTAGGTAGGTTTATTCCTAGGTATTTTATTCTTTTTGTTGCAATGGTAAATGGAAGTGTTCCCTTAATTTCTCTTTCAGATTTTTCATCGTTAGTGTGTACAAATGCAAGAGATTTCTGTGCATTAATTTTGTAACCTGCAACTTTACCAAATTCATTGATTAGCTCTAGTAGTTTTCTGGTGGCATCTTTAGGATTCACTATGTATAGTATCATGTCATCTGCAAATAGTGACAGTTTTACTTCTTCTTTTCCAATTTGTATTCCTTTTATTTCTTTTTCTTCTCTGATTGCCGTGGCTAGGACTTCCAAAACTATGTTGAATAATAGTGGTGAGAGTGGACATCCTTGTCTCGTTCCTGATCTTGGAGGAAATGCTTTCAGTTTTTCACCATTGGGAATGACGTTTGCGGTGGGTTTGTCATATATGGCCTTTATGATGTTGAGGTAGGTTCCCTCTATGCTCACTTTCTGGAGAGTTTTTATCATAAACTGGTGTTGAATTTTGTCAAAAGCTTTTACTGCATCTATTGAGATGATCATATGGCTTTTATTCTTCAGTTTGTTAATATGGTGTATCACATTGATTGATTTGCATATATTGAAGAATCCTTGCATCCCTGAGATAAATCCCACTTGGTCATGGCGTATGATCCTTTTAATGTGTCGTTGGATTCTGTTTGCTAGTATTTTGTTGAGGATTTTTGCATCTATATTCATCAGTGATATTGGTCTGTAATTTTCTTTCTTTGTAGTATCTTTGCCTGGTTTTGGTATCAGGGTGATGGTGGCCTCGTTGAATGAGTTTGGGAGTGTTCCTTACTCTGCATATCTTTGGAAGAGTTTGAGAAGGATGGGTGTTAGCTCTTCTCTAAGTGTTTGATAGAATTCACCTGTGAAGCCATCTTGTCCTGGAATTTGTTTGTTGGAAGATATTTAATCACAGTTTCAATTTCATTGCTTGTGATTGGTCTGTTCATATTTTCTATTTCTTCCTGGTTCAGTCTTGGAAGGTTATAGCTTTCTAAGAATTTGTCCATTTCTTCCAGTTTGTCCATTTTCTTGGCATAGAGTTGCTTGTAGTAGTCTCTTAGGATGCTTTATATTTCTGCCATGGCTGTTATAACTTCTCCTTTTTCATTTCTAATTTTATTGATTTTAGTCCTCTCCCTCTTTTACTTGATGAGTCTAGCTAATGGTTTATCAATTTTGTTTATCTTCTCAAAGAACCCGCTTTTAGTTTTATTGATCTTTGTTATTGTTTTCTTTGTTTCTATTTCATTTATTTCCGCTCTGATCTTCATGATTTCTTTCCTTTTACTAACTTTGGGTTTTGTTTGTTCCTCTTTCTCTAGTTCCTTTAGGTGTAAGGTTAGATTGTTTATTTGAGATTTTTCTTGTTTCTTGAGGTAGGCTTGTATAGCTATAAACTTCCCTCTTAGAACTGCTTTTGCTGCATCCCATAGGTTTTGGATCATCGTGTTTTCATTGTCATTTGCCTGTAGATATTTTTTGATTTCCTCTTTGATTTCTTCAGTGATCTCTTGGTTATTTAGTAACGTATTGTTTAGCCTCCATGTGTTTGTGTTTTTTACGTTTTTTTCCCTGTAATCCATTTCTAATCTCATAGCGTTGTGGTCAGAAAAGATGCTTGATATGATTTCAATTTTCTTAAGTTTTCTGAGGCATGATTTGTGACCCAAGATGTGATCTATCCTGGAGAATGTTCCGTTCGCACTTGAGAAGAAAGTGTAATCTGCTGTTTTTGGATGGAATGTCCTATAAATATTAATTAAATCTATCTGGTCTATTGTGTCATTTAAAGCTTCTGTTTCCTTATATTTTTTCATTTTGGATGATCTGTCCATTGGTGTAAGTGAGGTGTTCAAATCCCCCACTATTTTTGTGTTACTGTCGATTTCCTCTTTTATAGCTGTTAGCAGTTGCCTTATATATTGAGGTGCTCCTACCTTGGATGCATATATATTTTTAATTGTTATATCTTCTTCTTGGATTGATCCCTTGATCATTATGTAGTGTCCTTCCTTGTCTCTTGTAACATTCTTTATTTTAAAGTCTATTTTATCTGATATGAGTGTTGCTACTCCAGCTTTCTTTTGATTTCCATTTTCATGGAATATCTTTTTCCATCCCCTCAATTTCAGTCTGTATGTGTCCCTAGGTCTGAAGTGGGTCTCTTGTAGACAGTATATATATGGGTCTTGTTTTTGTATCCATTCAGCAAGTCTGTGTCTTTTGCTTGGGGCATTTAATGCATTCATGTTTAAGGTAATTATCGATATGTATGTTCCTATGACCATTTACTTAATTGTTATGGGTTTGTTTTTGTAGGTCCTTTTCTTCTCTTGTGTTTCCCAGTTAGAGAAGTTCCTTCGGCGTTTGTTGTAGAGCTCGTTTGGTGGTGCTGAATTTTCTTAGCTTTTGCTTGTCTGTAAAGCTTTTGATTTCTCCATCGAATCTCAATGATATCCTTGCCGGGTAGAGTAATCTTGGTTGTAGGTTCTTCCCTTTCATCACTTTAAGTATATCATGCCACTCCCTTCTGGTGTGTAGAGTTTCTGCTGAGAAATCAGCTCTTAACCTTATGGGAGTTCCCTTGTATGTTATTTGTCATTTTTCCCTTGCTGCTTTCAATAATTTTTCTTTGTCTTTAATTTTTGCCAATTTGATTACTATGTGTCTTGGTGTGTTTCTCCTTGGGTTTATCCTGTATGGGACTCACTGCACTTCCTGGATTTGGGTGGCTATTTCCTTTCCCATGTTAGGGACATTTTTGACTATAGTCTGTTCAAATATTTTCTCTGGTCCTTTCTCTCTCTCTTCTCCTTCTGGGACCCCTATAATGCGAATGTTGTTGCGTTTAATGTTGTCCCAGAGGTCTCTTAGGCTGTCTTCATTTCTTTTCATTCCTTTTCTTTTTTCTGTTCCACAACAGTGAATTCCACCATTCTGTCTTCCAGGTCACTTATCCATTCTTCTGCCTCAGTTATTCTGCTATTGATTCCTTCTAGTGTAGTTTTCATTTCAGTTATTGTATTGTTCATCTCTGTTAGTTTGTTCTTTAATTCTTCTAGGTCTTTGTTAAACATTTCTTGCATCTTCTCAATCTTTGCCTCCATCTTTTTCCGAGGTCCTGGATCATCTTCACTATCATTATTCTGAATTCTTTTTCTGGAAGGTTTCCTATCTCCACTTCATTTAGTTGTTTTTCTGGGGTTTTATCTTGTTCCTTCATCTGGATATAGCCCTCTGCCTTTTCATCTTGTCTATCTTTCTGTGAATGTGTCTTTTGTTCCACAGGCTACATGATTGTAGTTCTTCTTGCTTCTCCTGTCTGTCCTCTGGTGGATGAGGCTATCTAAGAGGCTTGTGCAAGTTTCCTGATGGGAGGGACTGGTCCAAAGATATAATCTTGACAGAAGCAAAAAAGAACAACTCATCACATACAAGGGAACTCCAGTTAGATTATCAGTGAATTTTTCAACAAAAACCTTGCAGACCAGAAGAGAGTGGGATGATGTATTCAAATTGCTGAATTAAAAAAAAATAGCAAAACCCCCGCTAACCAAGTATACTATATCCAGCAAAACTGTCCTTCAACAATGAAGGAATAATGAAGACTTCCCCAGATAAGCAACAGCTGTGTGAGTTCATTATCACTAGACTTGCCTTTTTAGGAAAGCTAAAAGGAATCCTATAAGTTAAAATAAAATTATACTATATAGCCACATGAAACCATATGAAAATATAAAGCTCAATGTTAAAGGTAGATATGTAGACAAGTACAGAATACTGTGATACTATAATGGTGGAGCACAAATCACTTCTAATTCTGCTATAGAAATTAGAGGACAAGAGCAGACAAATAACTATAATTATTAAACTATGATAATGGATACAGAATACATAAAGATATAATTTGTGACATTCATAACAAAAAGTAGAATGGAGATGTGAAAAGAGTAGTTTTTTAATACAATAGAAATTAATTTGTTATCAGCTTGAGAAAGATTGTTATAACTCTTAAGTAGTTTTATGTAATCCCCATAGAAACTATCCACAAAGAAACTATCAAAAAGATATACAAAAGAAAATGGAAAGGAATCAAAGCATGTCAATACAAAAAATCAACAAAACACAAAGTAGGGACTTCCCTGGTGTTGCAGTGGCTGGGAATCTGCCTTCCAATGCAGGGGACACGGGTTCGAGCCCTGGTCCGGGAGGTTCCCACATGCCGCAGAGCAACGAGGCCTGTGTGCCACAACTGCTGAGCCTGCACTCTGGAGCCCATGAGCCACAACTACTGAGCCCGTAAGCCACAACTACTGAAGCCCACGTGCCTAAAGTCCGTGCTCCGCAACAAGAGAAGCCAATGTGGTGAGAGGCCCGCACACCACAATGAAGAGTAGCCCCCACTCACCGCAACTAGAGAAAGCCCATGTGCAGCAATGAAGACCCAATGCAGCCAAAAATAAATAAACAAACAAACAAACAAACAAAAAACCACAAAGTAAAGCAGCAAAAGAAGAAAATAGAGACAAATAGCTATAACAGGAACAACAAAATGCAATAGTAATGCCTTCCCTATAAGGAATAATTTTAAATATAAATGGATTAAGTTCCCCAATCTAAAGATACAGAGTAACTGAATGGATTAAAAAAACAAGATGCCGCTAAATACTATCTACAAGAAACTCACTTCAGATATGAAGATCCACATAGGCTGAAAGTGAAATTATGTAAAATGATATTTCATGCAAATAGTAACTAAAAGAGAACAGGGTGGCCACACTTATATCTGACAAAATTGACATTAAGCCAGAAATTGTCATAATAAAAAAGAAGATCATTACATAATGATAAAGGGTCAATTCACCAGGAAGATATAAAAATTATAAATATATATATGCACCTAAGAGCAGAACACCCAAATATATGAAGCAAGCACTGACAGAACTGAGGGGAGAAATAGAATGAAACTCCATGATAGCAGGAGACTTCAGTATCTCACTTTCCATGTGGATAAAACAGCCAGAAAGAAGATCAATAAGGAAACAGAACTTGAAAACAACTATAGATCAATTGGACCTAATAGCCATATATAGACCATTTTACCAAACAGCAACAGAATATATATTTCCTCATATGCAAATGGAATGTTCTCCAACATAGATCACATGTTAGAATAGAAAAACCATAGGAAAAAAAAAGTCAATGAAACTGAGTTGGTTTTTTGAAAAGATAAACAAAATTGATAAACCCTTAGCTAAACTAAGGAAAAAGAAGACTCAAAAAACCAAAAAAAACACAAGGGAACATTACAATGTATGTCATAGAAATAAAAAGGATTATAAAAGGCTATTATGAGCAATCATATGCCAACAAATAGGTAACTTAGAAGAAATGGATAAATTCCTAGAAATATACAAGTTATCAAGACTGAATCACAAAGAAATAAAAAATCTGAACAGACCTTTAACTATTAAAGAGATTGACTCAGTCATCAGAAGCCTCCTAACAAAGAAAAGCCCAGAAACAGATGGTTCACAGGAGAATTCTACCAAACGTTTAAAGAAGAATTAACACCGGTTTTACTGAGCTCTGACCGCCACAGCAACAGTCAGCTCTACCCACCACCAGAGCCTCCCATCAAGCCTCTTAGATAGCCTCAACCACCAGAGGGCAGACAACAGAAGCAAGAAAAACTACAATCCTGCAGCCTGTGGACCAAAAACCACAGTTACAGAAAGACAGAGAAGATGAAAAGGCAGAGGGCTATGTACCAGATGAAGGAACAAGAAAAAACCCCAGAAAAACAACTAAATGAAGTGGAGATAGGCAACCTTCCAGAAAAAGAATTCAGAATAATGATAGTGAAGATGATCCAGGACCTCGGGATAAGAATGGAGGCAAAGATTGAGAAGATGCAAGAAATGATTAACAAAGACCTAGAAGAATTAAAGAACAAACAAACAGAGATGACCAATACAATAACTGAAATGAAAACTACACTAGAAGGAATCAATAGCAGAATAACTGAGGCAGAAGAACGGATAAGTGACCTGGAAGACAGAATGGTGGAATTCACTGCTGCGGAACAGACTAAAGAAAAAAGAATAAAAAGAAATGAAGACAGCCTAAGAGACCTCTGGGACAACATTAAACGCAACAACATTCGCATTATAGGGGTCCCAGAAGGAGAAGAGAGAGAGAAAGGACCAGAGAAAATATTTGAAGAGATTATAATCGAAAACTTCCCTAACATGGGAAAGGAAATAGCCACCCAAGTCCAGGAAGCGCAGAGAGTCCCATACAGAATAAACCCAAGGAGAAACACGCCGAGACACATAGTAATCAAAGTGGCAAAAATTAAAGACAAAGAAAAATTATTGAAAGCAGCAAGGGAAAAACGACAAATAACATACAAGGGAACCCCCATAAGGTTAACAGCTGATTTCTCAGCAGAAACTCTGCAAGCCAGAAGGGAGTGGCATGAAATACTTAAAGTGATGAAAGGGAAGAACCTACAACCAAGATTACTCTACCCAGCAAGGATCTCATTTAGATTTGATGGAGAAATCAAAAGCTTTACAGACAAGCAAAAGCTAAGAGAATTCAGCACCACCAAACCAGCTCTACAACAAATGCTAAAGGAACTTCTCTAAGTGGGAAACACAAGAGAAGAAAAGGACCTACAAAAACAAACCCAAAACAATTAAGAAAATGGTCATAGGAACATACATATCGATAATTACCTTAAACGTGAATGGATTAAATGCCCCAACCAAAAGACATAGACTGGCTGAATGGATACAAAAACAAGACCCATATATATGCTGTCTACAAGAGACCCACTTCAGACCTAGGGACACATACAGACTGAAAGTGAGGGGATGGAAAAAGATATTCCATGCAAATGGAAATCAAAAGAAAGCTGGAGTAGCTATACTCATATCAGATAAAATAGACTTTAAAATAAAGAATGTTACAAGAGACAAGGAAGGACACTACATAATGATCCAGGGATCAATCCAAGAAGAAGATATAACAATTATAAATATATATGCACCCAACATAGGAGCACCTCAATACATAAGGCAACTGCTAACAGCTATAAAAGAGGAAATCGACAGTAACACAATAATAGTGGGGGACTTTAACACCTCACTTACACCAATGGACAGATCATCCAAAATGAAAATAAATAAGGAAACAGAAGCTTTAAATGACACAATAGACCAGATAGATTTAATTGATATATATAGGACATTCCATCCAAAAACGGCAGATTACACGTTCTTCTCAAGTGCACACGGAACATTCTCCAGGATAGATCACATCTTGGGTCACAAATCAAGCCTCAGTAAATTTAAGAAAATTGAAATCATATCAAGCATCTTTTCTGACCACAACGCTATGAGATTAGAAATGAATTACAGGGAAAAAAACGTAAAAAAGACAAACACATGGAGGCTAAACAATACGTTACTAAATAACCAAGAGATCACTGAAGAAATCAAACAGGAAATAAAAAAATACCTAGAGACAAATGACAATGAAAACACGACGACCCAAAACCTATGGGATGCAGCAAAAGCGGTTCTAAGAGGGAAGTTTATAGCTATACAAGCCTACCTAAAGAAACAAGAAAAATCTCAAGTAAACAATCTAACTTTACACCTAAAGAAACTAGAGAAAGAAGAACAAACAAAACCCAAAGTTAGCAGAAGGAAAGAAATCATAAAGATCAGAGCAGAAATAAATGAAATAGAAACAAAGAAAACAATAGCAAAGATCAATAAAACTAAAAGTTGGTTCTTTGAGAAGATAAACAAAATTGATAAGCCATTAGCCAGACTCATCAAGAAAAAGAGGGAGAGGACTCAAATCAATAAAATCAGAAATGAAAAAGGAGAAGTTACAACAGACACCGCAGAAATACAAAACATCCTAAGAGACTACTACAAGCAACTTTATGCCAATAAAATGGACAACCTGGAAGAAATGGACAAATTCTTAGAAAGGTATAACCTTCCAAGACTGAACCAGGAAGAAACAGAAAATATCAACAGACCAATCACAAGTAATGAAATTGAAACTGTGATTAAAAATCTTCCAACAAACAAAAGTCCAGGACCAGATGGCTTCACAGGTGAATTCTATCAAACATTTAGAGAAGAGCTAACACCCATCCTTCTCAAACTCTTCCAAAAAATTGCAGAGGAAGGAACTCTCCCAAACTCATTCTATGAGGCCACCATCACCCTGATACCAAAACCAGACAAAGACACTACAAAAAAAGAAAATTACAGACCAATATCACTGATGAATATAGATGCAAAAATCCTCAACAAAATACTAGCAAACAGAATCCAACAACACATTAAAAGGATCATACACCACGATCAAGTGGGATTTATCCCAGGGATGCAAGGATTCTTCAATATACGCAAATCAATCAATGTGATACACCATATTAACAAATTGAAGAATAAAAACCATATGATCATCTCAATAGATGCAGAAAAAGCTTTTGACAAAATTCAACACCCATTTATGATAAAAACTCTCCAGAAAGTAGGCATAGAGGGAACCTACCTCAACATAATAAAGGCCATATATGACAAACCCACAGCAAACATCATTCTCAATGGTGAAAAACTGAAAGCATTTCCTCTAAGATCAGGAACGAGACAAGGATGTCCACTCTCACCACTATTATTCAACATAGTTCTGGAAGTCCTAGCCACGGCAATCAGAGAAGAAAAAGAAATAAAAGGAATACAAATTGGAAAAGAAGAAGTAAAACTGTCACTGTTTGCGGATGACATGATACTATACATAGAGAATCCTAAAACTGCCACCAGAAAACTGCTAGAGCTAATTAATGAATATGGTAAAGTTGCAGGTTACAAAATTAATGCACAGAAATCTCTTGCATTCCTATACACTAATGATGAAAAATCTGAAAGAGAAATTATGGAAACACTCCCATTTACCATTGCAACAAAAAGAATAAAATACCTAGGAATAAACCTACCTAGGGAGACAAAAGACCTGTATGCAGAAAACTATAAGACACTGATGAAAGAAATTAAAGATGATACCAACAGATGGAGAGATATACCATGTTCTTGGATTGGAAGAATCAACCTTGTGAAAATGAGTATACTACCCAAAGCAATCTACAGATTCAATGCAATCCCTATCAAATTACCAATGGCATTTTTTACGGAGCTAGAACAAATCATCTTAAAATTTGTATGGAGACACAAAAGACCCCGAATAGCCAAAGCAGTCTTGAGGCAAAAAAATGGAGCTGGAGGAATCAGACTCCCTGACTTCAGACTATACTACAAAGCTACAGTAATCAAGACAATATGGTACTGGCACAAAAACAGAAACATAGATCAATGGAACAAGATAGAAAGCCCAGAGATTAACCCACGCACCTATGGTCAACTAATCTATGACAAAGGAGGCAAAGATATACAATGGAGAAAAGACAGTCTCTTCAATAAGTGGTGCTGGGAAAACTGGACAGCCACATGTAAAAGAATGAAATTAGAATACTCCCTAACACCATACACAAAAATAAACTCAAAATGGATTAGAGACCTAAATATAAGACTGGACACTATAAAACTCTTAGAGGAAAACATAGGAAGAACACTCTTTGACATAAATCACAGCAAGATCTTTTTCGATCCACCTCCTAGAGTAATGGAAATAAAAACAAAAATAAACAAGTGGGACCTAATGAAACTTCAAAGCTTTTGCACAGCAAAGGAAACCATAAACAAGACGAAAAGACAACCCTCAGAATGGGAGAAAATATTTGCAAATGAATCAACGGACAAAGGATTAATCTCCAAAATGTATAAACAGCTCATTCAGCTCAATATCAAAGAAACAAACACCCCAATCCAAAAATGGGCAGAAGACCTAAATAGACATTTCTCCAAAGAAGACATACAGACGGCCACGAAGCACATGAAAAGATGCTCAACATCACTAATTATTAGAGAAATGCAAATCAAAACTACAATGAGGTATCACCTCACTCCTGTTAGAATGGGCATCATCAGAAAATCTACAAACAACAAATGCTGGAGAGGGTGTGGAGAAAAGGGAACCCTCTTGCACTGTTGGTGGGAATGTAAATTGATACAGCCACTATGGAGAACAATATGGAGGTTCCTTAAAAAACTAAAAATAGAATTACCATATGACCCAGCAATCCCACTACTGGGCATATACCCAGAGAAAACCGTAATTCAAAAAGACACGTGCACCCGAATGTTCATTGCAGCACTATTTACAATAGCCAGGTCATGGAAGCAACCTAAATGCCCATCAACAGACGAATGGATAAAGAAGTTGTGGTACATATATACGATGGAATATTATTCAGCCATAAAAAGGAACGAAATTGAGTCATTTGTTGAGAAGTGGATGGATCTACAGACTGTCATACAGAGTGAAGTAAGTCAGAAAGAGAAAAACAAATATCGTATGTTAATGCATGTATGTGGAACGTAGAAAAATGGTACAGATGAGCCAGTTTGCAGGGCAGAAGTTGAGACACAGATGTAGAGAATGGACATATGGACACCAAGGGGGGAAAACTGCGATGAGGTGGGGATGGTGATGTGCTGAATTGGGCGATTGGGATTGACATGTATACACTGATGTGTATAAAACTGATGCCTAATAAGAACCTGCAGTATAAAAAAACAAACAAAACAACTAATACTAAACTTTCATTGGGTTATTTGTATGGAAATATGTTAATATAAATGTTTCAGACATTACATGAAATTTCTAAAAATCTTATATTTGTATTTGTATGGAAATATGTATGGAAATATGTTAATATAAATGTTTCAGACATTACATGAAATTTCTAAAAATCTTATATTTGTATTTGTATGGAAATATGTATGGAAATATGTTAATATAAATGTTTCAGACATTACATGAAATTTCTAAAATTCTTATATTTGTATTTGTATGGAAATATGTATGGAAATATGTTAATATAAATGTTTCAGACATTACATGAAATTTCTAAAAATCTTATATTTGTATTTGTATGGAAATATGTATGGAAATATGTTAATATAAATGTTTCAGACATTACATGAAATTTCTAAAAATCTTATATTTGTATTTGTATGGAAATATGTATGGAAATATGTTAATATAAATGTTTCAGACATTACAGGAAACGTCTAAAAATCTTATATGTTCTGGTATAATGTTATAAGTAATAATCCTAGTTATTACTTTAAAATGTATATCTCAGAAATAACTAATTTTCTTGTCAACTGCATTATTATGAACTTTCATCAAATCTTTAACCATGGTCATTTTTAAGTCTTTTGTCATTTACAGACAGTTCTGGGTGTACTCTGATGATTTTGCAAATATGTTCCTATAAAAGAGTTTCATCTTCAAGAAATTCATGGAAAAGACTCTGACAAGTACAGGTTTCTGGTAACTGACTGTACTGCTGAACTGAATGAATAAGCATTTTCAGAACTCTAATGAAAAACTGATGAACTCATAAAAGTGCTAAGAAAAGATCAAGATGAAAAAAAAGAAATTAATTACATGGGACTGAGTGAACTGATGAGGATGAGTATAATTTTTGTGACTTTCTGTCTGAATTAAAAAAAAAAAAAATCCCACAAGGACTCAGAGGAAAAGAATATACAAATCAATTTTCACTGCAAAGTAAAGGAGCTGTTACAGTGGAGGATTACTGGACTGAATGTCAATGTTATGACATAGTATAAGTGTGTTTCATGTTTGGTAATTGCAATCATTGTTGCTTTTGTTGTGGTCATCCATGTACAATGCTTGGTGTCAGTCTATCTATCTCTTGTAAAAATAAAATACAGTGTGTGTGTGTGGAAAAAAAAAAAAAAAAAAAAAAGAAGAATTAACACCAATACTTCTCAAACTCTTCAGGAAAATAGAAAAGGAGTAAACACTTCCAAACTCATTTCATGAGGACAGGATTACTCTGATACGAAAGCCAGACAATGATGCAAGAAAAAAAGAAAAAAAAAAAAAAACCAAACTACAAACTCATATCTCTGGTGAATAGTGATGCAAAAATCCTAAAGAAAATACTAGCAAACCAAATTCAACAGCACATTAAGAGAATTATACAACAGACCATGTGGGATTTATCCATGGGATGCAAGGATGCTTTAACATATGAAAATCAATGTATTGATAATACACCACATCAATGGAATGAAAGATAGAAATCTCATGATCATCTCAATTGATAAAAAAATGCACTTGACAAAATTTAATACCTTTTTATGATTAAAAATGCTCACCAAACTAGGAACAGAAGGAAATTTTTTTCAATATAATAAAGTCCATATATGAGAAATCCACACCATACTCAGCAGTTAAAGACTGAAATCTTTTCCTCTAAGATCAGGAAAAAAGCAGGGGTGCCCGCTCTTGCCACTTCCATTTAACATAGTGCTGGAAGTTATAGAGCAATTAGGCAAGAAAAAGAAAAAAATGCATCCAAATGGCAAAGGAAGAAGTAAACTCTCAGTTTTTGTAGATAACATGATCTTATATGTAGAAATCCCTAAAGATTAAAAAAAAAACTGTTAGAACTAATAAACGAATGAAGCAAAATGCACTATACAAAATCAATACTCAAAAATCAGCTGCATTTTTATGTATTGACAATGAACAATCCAAAAAGCATTTTAAGAAAATAATCCCATTTACAATAGCATCAAAAAGAATAAAATACTTTGAAATAAACTTAACCAAGGAGGCAAAAGATTGCACACTGAAAAATTAAACTATTGCTGAAAGAAATTAAAGATAGAAATAAATGAAAAGATATCCCGTGTTCATGGATTGGAAGACTTAATATTATTAAAATGTGCACAGTACACAAAGCAATCTACAGGTTCAATGCAATCCTTATCAAAACCCCAGTGGCATTTTTGTAGAAATAGAAAAAATCCTAAAATTCATGTGGAATCTCAAAGGACCCCAAATATCCAAAACAATCTTGAAAAATTACAAAAAATTTGGAGATCTTACACATCATGATTTCAAAACATATTACAAAGCTATAGTAATCAAAACAGTATGGTAATATTCCATTTGGAATATTATTCAGCCATAAAAATTAGGAAATCCTGCCAGTTGCAACAACATGAATGGACCTTGAAGGCATTATGCTAAGTGAGATAAGGTAGAGAAAGACAAATACTATGTGATCTCACTTATATGTGGAATCTTAAAAAGTACCAAATTAATAGAAAAAGATATCAGATTTGTGGTTAACAGAGATGGGGTGAAGGGGAATTGGATGAAGGTAATCAAAAGGGACAAGCTTCCAGTTATAAGATAAATAAGTACTAGGGATGTAATGTACAATATGATGACTATAGTTAACACGGCTGTATAATATGCATGTAAGTTGTTGAGAAAGAAAATACTAAGTTCTAATAACAGGGATTTTTTTTCCTTTTTCTTCTTTTTTGTATCTATATGAGATGATGGATGTTAACTACATTTATTGTGGTAATCATTTCATGATATATTTAAGTTAAATCATTATGCTGTACAACTTATACAGTACTGTATGTCAATTATATCTTAATAAAAATGGGAGGGGAAAAAAAAGAATGGTACTGGAATAAAGACAGATATATATATCGATGGAACAGAATAGAGAGCTCAGAAATAAGCCCTCATGTATATGGTCAAATGATCTTTGACAAGGGTGCTAAGTCTATATATACAGTGAGGAAAGGATTGTCTCTCCGACAAGTGGTGTTGGGAAAACTGGATATTTCTATGCCAAAGAATGAAGATGGACCCTTATTTTACACCACACAAAAAATAAGCTCAAAATGGATTAGCCTGAGCATAAGACCTGAAATTATAAAACTCCTAGAAGAAAATATAGGGGAAAAGCTTCATAAAATTGGCCTTGGCTATGATTTCTTGGGTATGACACCATAAACACAGGTAACAAAATCAAAAATAGAAAAATAAGATTATGTCAAACTTTAAAACTTCTGCACAGCAAAGAAACAATAAACAGAGTGGAAAAGCAACATATAGAAAGGAAAAAAATGTTTATGAAACATATATCAGATGAGGGCTAATATCCAGAATATATAAGAACTCCTACAGCTCAATAACAACAACAAACAAATAAATAATCCAATTAAAAAATGGACAAAAGACTTGAACAACATTTCTTCAAAGATATACAAATGACCAAAATCATGTGAAAAAATGTTCAACATCACTACTCATCAGGGAAATGCAAACCACAACCACAGTGAAATATTACCCCATACCCATTAGGATGACCATTTTCAAAACAACAAAAACAGGAAATAACAATTGTTGGGGAGGATATGGAGTAACAGGAACACTTGCATACTGTTAGTGAGATTGCAAAATAGTGCAGCCTCTACAGAAAACAGTATGGAGTTTCTTCAAAAAATTAAAAATAGAACTACCATATGACCTAGCAAGACCACTTCTAGGTATATACTCAAAGGAATTGAAATCAGGATCTTGAATAGTATTGTTTTGCACACCCATGATCATTTGCAGCATTATTCATAATAGCAAGATGTGGAAACAATCTAAATGTCCATCAATGGATGACTGAATAAAGGAAATGTGGAATATACAGACAATGGAATGTTATTTAGCCTTAAAAAAGAAGAAAATCCTGTCATATGCTACAACATGGATGAAACTTGAAGATATTATTCTAAGTGAAAAAAGCCAAATACAAAAGGAAAATACTTCATAATACCACTTATATGAGATATCTAAAATAATCAAACTCATAGAAACAGGAAGTAGGTTGGTGGTTGCCAGGGGCTGGGGGGAGGTGAAAATGGGGAGTTGTTGTTCAATGGGTTTCAGTCATGCAAGAAAAAAATGTTCTAGAGATCTGCTGTACAACAATGTGCATATAGTTAGCAATACTGTAATGTACATTTAAAAATTGTTGAGGGTAAAAAAAGTATCAGTAATGTTGGAAAAAAATATAAACTTTCTGATACCCACAGGGGAAGAAAGAGAGAGAGAGAGAGAGAGAGGAACACTGTTGTCAATAATAGCTTTGTAAACCCTTAAGTAAAATTTGTCTTTTCCTTAAAAAATCCATAAAGATATTTATCAATTAATTTTATGAGAAATGCTTGGCTTAGTTGCTTCAGAATCCTTCCTAAATCCCATTTTTAAGTGTTACAAAGTAATTGATTATAATAAACAAAGCTCAGACCAATTTTTCCAACATATGGGCTCCATGTGTGTGTTCCTAAGACAGAAGGCTTTAATTTTCTTGGCATTTGTAACTGTTTAGCTGGCTTTTCAGGATAAGTGCCAGAGCTGTGTGGACACTTTGTAGGCTCTGATGAAGCATAATTAGATATCAATAACTTTACAAAATCCTTCTTTATTACATTCACCACAATGGGCACACTATAGAATTGTTGCACCCTGTAATACACTGCTTACTGTCTCTTATCAATGAAAGAATTTTCAATCCAGGCATTCTTAAAAATGCACTATATATTCTGGAGAAGCAACATGCAAAGAAAATGTCACCAGATCTAAAGTATGATATTTACCAGCCAAAGCAATGAAATAGAGGTGTTATAGGGATAAACTCACATGTATTCCATAGCGTAAAATGGTGATTATTTTCTATGTCCTTATATTATTACAATAGAAGGTCAGGTATGATGTCCAAACGACAATGAGAATAAAATATTTGATGGCCCCAGTTCTGTCCCCAAGTTCAAGGAGAACAGATTGCTTCAGGGCTGCCTAACAAATGTCCTTAAAAGATCTTTTCAAGGGTGTGTTCGGCAAGATACATGTTTACCCTCTATCCTGAGAAAAAGCAATTATCACAAAATTTGTTTTCAGAGATCCTAAGGTCAGGAGAGAGAAGATGCTGTGTACTTACTTTTGGTAAAATTACATATATTTGATACCACTTGGAAAGAATGTAACCCTTCAAACACACAGAGAAAAACAAATTTTGAATCATGTACCTACTGCAAAACCATAGATGTTTGACTTTAATATGATAATTTCTGCAATTTTACCCTAGTTCCTAGTTGCCCTCCTTCTCATTACCAAGTCGTTTCATGATGCCTTTTAGCCACTCCCAATTAGCACTCTATGATTTGACAATATTGTTCAAAGATCCCCCCACTATAGCCCTGTAAACTGCTTTATCCCTCTTGACGTTGCTTCCCACTCAAAATTTTTCTCTTTCTTCCATTCCATCCCATTTAAATTCCCATTCCCCTAGGTTATATTCCCATCTAATAATGAGGAGAAAAACATCCTATTGTGCTAGTTCACCTAAAGTTGACCTTTCAGGATTTGGGGATGTCAAAAGTATTTGGGAGGCCTTTTGGTGGTGACCTGAATTCAAATCATGCCATATCAGAGAGGCCTGCCACTATGATGAGCCTTGATAGTAAAATTAAAGACTGATTCATAGCATCTATCAATTCAAGTCGCAATGGTTTTGAGCTGTCCCAGTCTCAAAGCTCTGGCTTTCACTGGCCCTCAAATAGGTCTAGAACATCACCAAATTAACAAGACATGAGCAGTTCAACCATGATTTGACCTTTACAAAGTGCCATTTTAACTAGTACCATAGGTTTACTAACCCTGTCTTTTTGCCCTCAGTATTATGCATCTCATCTAGAATGCTTCTGATTCCAAAGTTAAGAACTCAAACATACATCAGTAGATTGTTTAAGAAACCCCACTTTACTGTTTCAATCATTATGTTTTGCTTTGCACCAAATAATCATACTCTAAATAGAGTTGAAAGCCCAAGAGGAGCTAAATCACTTACCTATTAATAATATTCACACTTTTAGTTTGGGAGATAGTATAGCCTCCTTTTACTGACAGTTCTTATCTATTCTCTTAAGCACATCAACCATTACCTGTAAAAACTCAGGATTAGGTGATAACAGCCTAAGGAGCACAGTTCTTTCCTTACTTCTACCTTCTATTCCTTGCCAATAGGCATTGATAGCAACAGAGTCTATATTTTCTCCAAAAAAAGAGGCTGCACTACATGGTGAGGTAGTTTTAGAGATGCTTCTGTTTTAACAGGAAAGAGGAATGGATGGATGCATGTGTCAACAAATTTATATTTTTAGTAGTAAAGAAGA
The DNA here is from genome assembly GCF_949987535.1 of Balaenoptera acutorostrata. Classification (NCBI taxonomy): domain Eukaryota; kingdom Metazoa; phylum Chordata; class Mammalia; order Artiodactyla; family Balaenopteridae; genus Balaenoptera; species Balaenoptera acutorostrata. The sequence continues at coordinate 99,662,892 of NC_080085.1, read as the reverse complement.
TGTTACACACACATAGGCAATAAACAGGCAAGCCATTTACTGCCTAGCTGTTGTTATGTGTACATCTTTTTAATTCTAGAACTCTCCTCAGTACACAAGAGGTTTCTATGATAGGGTGCTATATTCCAAGCTCTATAAGGATGAGAACCATACCTGTCTTACTCATCACTATACCTATATCCTTGTGGAATAACATGGTGCCTGGCATATAGTAGGTGTTCAATAAATATTTTTTAATGAGGTAACTGAGGCATACAATTATTTTCTTGACATATTCATCTCTCTTTCTAGACTCCTTGTGCCCAAAGACAATGCCTATATTCCCAGAATCCACAAAAGTGTCTTTCACATGCTTAATTTTGGCCTGATCAGTGAACAAAAGTATTTTAAACACATATACCTTGTATCTATTCCAGATCCAGCTCTAACTGGCTAACCAAAATGTCTGTCATCCTGAATTCTATTCTGTAGACTCAATGGCAGTGGTTGAGTGAATGAAGGAGATGGAAAGAGTATACAGCTTTATAAAGAGCTTACAAATGCCTTAGAAGACCAAGAATTGTAAATGGAATATATGACGTGACATGACTGGTTTCCTCATTCGATCTCCCCATGTCAAGTCTGCCAGGACTTCCCCAAACCCACTCCTGCTAAAATAGATAACTAATGAAAAGTTGAGACTATTGAGTGAAAGGATCTAGAAGGTTAGGTTGTCCATCAGACTATAATCATGTCCATACATTTTAATCAGCTAGGAGAAGAGGAGGTGTGACAAGATTTCCCAGGACAAGCAGAAGAAAGTGAGGATACCATTTAGAGGCCAACATGTTGCACTCTTCTTCAGGAGAGACTTCACCCATGGCCTTTGTTTTGGCCTCTTCCCCACAACCCAGAGTTCATGTGGCCCTGCCTCCTCATTTGTTTATGATGTGTATTTGAACTTTAAGCTCTCTGAGGAACATATTTTTATTCAGTGGTTTCCCACTGTGGTCCTGATACCCCACGCACCGAGGAGTATTAGTAAGCTGAATAAATATGTAAGCCATTTCTGTGTACTAACTCTGTGTTCAAAAGTATATGATTTTGTGGTGAATAAAATATAAATTTCCTTAAAATGTTTACTAAGGTCATTATAGTTATTTATCATTATGTATTTTCTCTGTGAAAAATGCCATTGGTAATTTGATAGAGATTGCATTGAAACTATAGATTGCCTTAGGTAGTATTGTCATTTAAAACTTTTTAAATTTGTATGGAAACACAAAAGACCCCGAATAGCCAAAGCAATCTTGAGAAAGAAGAACAGAGCTGGAGGAATCAGGCTCCCTGACTTGACTATACTACAAAGCTACAGTAATCAAAACAGTATGGTACTGGCACAAAAACAGACATATAGATCAATGGAACAGGATAGAAAGCCCAGAAGTAAACCCACACACTTATGGTCAATTAGTCTACAACAAAGGAGGCAAGAATATACAATGGAGAAAAGACAGTCTCTTCAACAAGTGGTGCTGGGAAAACAGGACAGCTACATGTAAAAGAATGAAATTAGAACATTCTCTAATACCATATACAAAAATAAACTCCAAATGGATTAAAGACCTACATGTAAGACTGGATACTATAAAATTCTTAGAGGAAAACATACACAGAAAATTCTTTGACATAAATCACAACAATTTGTTTGGATTTGTCTCCTAGAGTGATGGAAATAAAAACAAACCAAAAAAAAAAAAAACAAACCACAAATGGGACCTAATTAAACTTATAAGCTTTTGCACAGCAAAGGAAACCATAAACAAAATGAAAAGACAACCAATGGAATGGGAGGAAATATTTGCAAATGAGGCAAGAGACAAGGGATTGATCCCCCAAATACACAAACAGCTCATACAGCTCAATATAAAAAAACCCCAAAAACCCAATCGAAAAATTGGCAGATCTAAATAGACATTTCTCCAAAGAAGACATACAGATGGCCAAAAGGCACATGAAAAGATGTTCAACATCGTTAATTATTAGAGAACTGCAAATCAAAACTACAATGAGGTATCGCCTCACACCAGTCAGAATGGCCATCATCAAAAAGTCTACAAATAATAAATGCTGGAGTGGGTGTGGAGGCAAAGGAACCCCCCTCCAATGTTGTTGGGAATGTAACTTAGTACAGCCACAATGGAGAACAGTATGGAGGTTCCTTTAAAAACTAAAAATAGAGCTACCATATGATCCAGCAATCCCACTACTGGGCATATAACCAGAGAAAACTCTAATTCAAGAAATACATGCACCTCAATGTTCATAGCAGCACTATTTAAAATAGCCAAGACATGGAAGCAACCTAAGTGTCCATCGACAGATGAATGGATAAAGAAGATGTGGTATATATACACAATGGAATCTTACTCAGCCACAAAAAAAGAATGAAATAATGTCATTTGCAGCAACATAGATGGATCTAGAGAATATCATACTAAGTGAAATAAGTCAGACAGAAAAAGACAAACGACATATAATATTGCTTATATGTGGAATCTAAAAAAATGATACAAATGAACTTATTTACAAAAGAAGTAGACTCACAGACATAGAAAAGAAACTTTTTGGTTACCAAAGGGGAAAGGGGGGAGGGATAAATTAGGACTTTAGGATTAAAATATACACACTACTATATAAAATATACAACCAACAAGGACCTACTGTATAACACAGGGGACTATACTTAATATCTTGTAATAACCTATAATGGAAAATAATCTTAAAAAAGTATATATTATATATGATATATAATATATATATATGAATTACTTTGCTGTACACATGAAAATAATACAACATTGTAAATCAACTATATTTCAATAAAAATATTTTAAAATGTATATACTGGTTTTATTTTTTACTGCACTATCACTGTCTGATATTATAGGATGTACCTATTTATTGCCTGGTTGTCTACCCATTCAAATACAACCTCCCTGAGAGCAAAAAAATAAATAAAATTAAATTAAAAAATAAAGAGAGTAAAACTGTTGAAATTTGTCTACCTATGGAAAAAATTATTATTACTCAAAATTTTGTCTCTAGAACAAATCTCTTCTCTGTGCTCAAAGCCAGTATATCTAGCTATTTAGTTTATAGCTTGTTTAGATGTCCCAATGGCACCTCAAAAATAAAAACAAATTCATGATATACTCCCTTTTTTTCTCCTCAACCTAGTTCTATTCATGTGTCTGTTATACCCCCAAATGATATCACTATCCATTCAGTTTACCACTCTCTCTCTCCCTCACCCCGTATATTGAGTCCATCATTGAGTTCACTTAAATATCTCTACAATACATCTACTTATTTCTGTCTCTTCCACTACCTCTGTAGTCTGTGGTTCTATCTTCTCTTGCCCGGAAAAGCAATAACTTATTAATTGGTCTAATCCTCATCCATTCTGCTCTCCCTCCAGCCTACTCAGAATGAGGTGTTTGAAAGAAAATCTAATGATGCATTTCCCTTGCTGAAAAATCTTCAGTGTTTTCCTTAACACTTATGGTAAAGGCAAAATTCCTTAAAGTGCTTATCAAGACTTCCCATGACCCATCCCTAATCTACATTCTTATTTGAATCATGTTCTCTGTTATTCTTTCTTTCCTAACAACACTGGCCTTCTCTCAGACCTTCATATTCACCACACTCCCTCCCAATACAGGTGGTAACACATGCTAGTTCTCCTTTTACCTAGTTAACTTCTAATCATCCACCATACCTCAAATGTCATTTTTGAACCATTCAGACTGTGTTTTCATCATATGATTCCAAAGCAACATATAGTTCTTAGCATTCATCTCAATTGTAATTCATCTCAAGAAGGAATTCTGCCAGCAGAATTCTGCTTTTGGACTCATATTACAACTCTTCCCTGAGTCTCCAGCCCGCCAACCTACCCTGCGGATTCTGAACTTGTACCACTACAATTACTTGAGCCAATTCTTTAAAATAAACCATATGTTTTATGGCTCTGTTTTCTCTGGAGAACCCTGACTAATACAGAAGACAAGGTAAAATCAACAATAACTAATGCCTCTTTTAAGACGAGGAGGATGCAATAGAATCTTTTTTCTCAGAATTACATGAGCCTGATACTTGTTTTCATTTTTTAGCAGACATCAGTTGCTTACATAATAAAATCCCATATCTGATGAGATTTAATGTTCCAATCAAGGAACACAAACTTTATTAATATATGTTATATACTTCTCACATAATAAAAATGACCATATTTTCTGACATTCGTTAAGCTTGGTGTGGTTCCCTCAAACTTCTCCTGAGTCTTACGCCAGTCTTTCTGTCAACCCCAGTGTGGAAATACCGGGAGAGAGAAAAGATAGCAGAAAGAAGCAGAGTTAGTCTTCATCCATTTGTAACATTATGCAGTGGAAAGGTAACCCTACTACACTATTCCCCTAAGTGTTCCTGGACTTCAAGGAACTCTGATGTTCTTAGGTTCTTCATATTAGCTCTCTTAACCTACCTCATTACTCAGTATCTATAGTCAGTTCAAACACCCAGACCTTTTCATGCTAGCTACGCTTTAGCTATGTCATACTCATCCTATACTTAAACAGCTATGACTGAGAAACAAATTGAAGATCTTTTCCAAATTTCATTTTTATAGTTTCAGCCAGTTTTTCTAGATGCTCATGACCTCTAGAGATCCTGAATCTGAGTTATCTCTCCACATATTTTATTATCATGTCATGAATATCCCCATCCAAATCACTAATAAAAACTGCATGGGACAGAATCAATAATAGAGTTATCTTAAAAGAAACCTCTTTCTCCAAGTTAATACCAACTCTTTAATTGACTTTCTTTAGATCTAGAATTCAACCAGTTATAGACCCACTTAAGTTGTATTTTCATCTAGTATCTAGGTAGTCCAGCAAATACTTTGCAATATTACATTACTTACTTGTCTATGGAATTATATGTATTCTATAGAAACTGACATGATACACTAGTCTCTAGTAATTAATTCCCCTCTCTCAGTCAATAATTGCCATATTACCAACACATTAGTAAAAGAAGGAAAATCTTCACTTTAAACTCCTAAGAATAAAATAGCAACAATACTACCACTTAAAATTTGAAAAAAATACCTTTCTATTATTATTATCATCTCCATTTGACACACAAATTGACACTTTTTAATTATTATTCCAATTTAATAAATGAGTAAACTGAAGCTATGAACAGTTAGTTGACTTATCCAGAATCACAATGTTAATAGGTGGAGGAATATAAAAACAGAACACAGGCCACCTGGCTCAGTTTTATTTTTATAGTATACTAAACTGCCTCAGTAGACAAAAAATTTTCAGATGAATAAATAAGAAGATTAAGAGTCTAAAAATGACAGATTAAGGTGACATTAAGTCATTCAAAACTCATACACCTTTGCCTCAACTTTTACCAAACAAGATTCGTATGTATCCATTAACCCCAAAAGTTATATTAATAAAATACTGGTTTAACCCTCAATAGAAGGAAAACACATCACCATTTATTTATGTATATACTGGCATTCTTGTGATAAAAAGAAAAACACACTTATTTAAAATTTTTAGAAATACTAAGCCTCTGAATATCTTAATCTTTCTTTGGAAGTTAAATTCCTTTTTAAAGACAAAAGTCAATATTTAGCAAAAAGATTATGTATCTTTAAGGTTCAAGTGTCAACATGTATCCTTTGGGTGTGAATCTTTAATGAACTGATTGACTGAATTTTCCTTTTTAACATTTCTGATATCAACTTAGAAAGGGCCTAAGTATCACCTCTCTGAATACTGATAGAAACATTTTCAATTCTCAGTACTCTTATATGTTAAATTGTATTTGATTTACCGATTATAGGCCTCAGGATACAATTCAGGTACCTAGATTACATAATCCCCAAAATAAGGATAGTTAGAAGAACTCCCAGGGATTAATTCACTTCAAATAATTATTCTCCTTCTGTTTGACATAGCATAGAAATAGACTTGGTTATGTCTAGATACCAGTGCCAAATCATACTAAACTTTATATTTCACCAAATTAGGTGATTGCAAACGTATATGTGTCACATGGTTTAGCTTGCCAATTCTTTGATCAGGCAAGCAGGAGGTTTTGCCACTTTGGACTCTGCCTGAATTCTGAAGGGAAGATGGCTAGTATGCTGAGGAGTATGCTGAGGTTAATCTGAAATGCAAGGTCAAGATAGAGGAAATAACGCTGCCTTCATCAAAACCACCACTACCTGCACATTTTCAGACCTCATTTTCAGTTGACAATCTGCTTCTCTAATTCTTTTTCCTCCCAGCTTAAGATTCGAACCTGTCTTAACTTCAATTTGGGAATGTGCATCTAATATCCTTACTTCCTGCTTACTATACCTTGATTTCTAACTTCTCTTTTCAATAACCTGGTATTTTGGCCCAGTTCCTGATTACACTTTTTGCTTTGTGGTTTGATCTTGGTGTTCTTTACCCTGCACTAGATAAATGTGATTATGATGACTCTGCTATAGTGGCTTGGCAGAAGAATCTTACTGAGTTGCTGCTGTTTCAGCATGAACTCTTGATGCTAACTGATGGTTATTAAGTAAAAAGTACATTGACCCCAGCTTGTTCAGGGAGAAGGTTGAATCTCTTTACAGTTGCAAACTCTAAAATCATCTTCGACAATGGGGAAATGCTGCCTGTTAGCACTCTACTTTATCTCATTTACTTAAACACACACCATTACAATATGAGAGAAAAACATTTGGGGTTGCACGTTTTACTTAGTTATATAATTGATGAAGTCAGCAACAAATGTTAGGCAAATATAACAAAAGGGAATTGTAGGAAATTTTTTATTGAATAACCTTAAAATGGTTAGAGATTTATCCATTTTTTGAATAGGTATGGACTGTAGCTCAAGTAAATTAATAACATTTCGAATTTCCTTCTAGCATTCTGGTTCTACTGTCCTATTTGTTTTGTCAATAGAAATAGTCTAGTGTATATAAATCAGATTGCCAATGCTGTCCATTTTGGTACAACATAAGCATTATGATTCATTACAAATGGAAGGTGTGTAGAAAAACAAAATCAATGAAAAAACATTTAAGCAGATCTTTTTGCTTACAGCAAGGTGAACAACCATTATTACAAAAAGCAAAGTATTTGTACCTAAGAGATTCATGCAACAAAACATAGCCAGAGTAAACTTTGAATTTTTATGGAAAATCATATAAAGCACTCTCTCTATCTTCCACAGAGATAGGAAAAGTAATATGACTTTTTGAAATACAGAGTTTCCAAGATAACTATGTGACAAAAGTGTCAAAGACAACTTCCTGATTATTTTTAACTTAGTCATCTTGGTTTTTTTCTTTATCTATTTTCAAAGATAAAATGTCTCATAAGTGAATTTCAATTTTATATGTGTATATAAAATTATGTGTATATGGCTGAAAAGTTCAATGGCAAGTGACTGTGTCATATTCATCTGTATTTTTATATTATATCAAATATATGACTCAGTAAATATAATATGTGTGTTGAATAAATAAATGATCACCCAGCTGATAAGAAATAAAAGAAAATCATAATCAAGCAATTGATGAACTACCACATCTTCATTGCCATAGGTACACTGGCATATATTAAAATACCATTTGGTAATGTTACCACCACAAAGAACTTTTCCTAGTCAGAAGGACGCTTTTTGCAGATGAGAAACTTCTGCTTACCTCTGTACATCACCAGCGTAATTTCCCTGCATTTATAGTTAGTCCTAATTTTTTAAGAGTAGTCCTCAATGACACTTAATATATTTCTTTCAGCCCCCACTTGACTCTACTCATTCCTTACTTTTAATTGTCCTGCTTCACTTCATTCTAACATAGCTATTGCTATACTGCAGCTATTGAAGCCTACGAAGTTTTGCAGCCACTGAAACTGAGGAAGTTTTGTTGGGATAAGAATTGTTTTGATGTCCAGTTATGTTTCAGAAATGCATTCCTAGAGGTTAAAGCCTGTTGCGTTATATTTCAATGGGATTTTTCTTTCTTAAATTAGTAGGTTGTAGTTGTATCATTGCCTTTCCAAACAGGTCTTTACTTAGTTCCCCTTAATAATTCATGTGAACCCCAGTTCCTTTGTTCTCTTCCTGCTTCCAGATTCTGTATATCCATGGGAGATACAACTTTTCTGTTTTTCTCTAGTGTACCTGTGCAAACCCTAACACTGACCAGCTGGCCACTTTTCCTATCCCTTGGCAATCTCTGCCAATAATTCTCCACTCCATTTTCTTCTACTGATTCTTCTTCTTCCACAAAGGACACAGGATGGACTGTTATAAATGAATTGTGTCAGGACTTCTTTTCTCTCACCTGAAAGCGAAGGACTGATCTTTCCAACTCAAAAATTTATAAGACTGTGATTCCCTCAATCATCCTTTCGGTCTCTGTGAGAGTTGAAAACTGTCATATTTCTCAGGAAAACTGCAAAAGGAATGACAAAATGAAGGTTACTAGGAGATGTGAATGACTGCTTTTTCAACTCTCATGCTTCGGGAGCTTTTATCTTGAGCCTAAAAGCCATAAAGACAAAGAGTATAATAATTGCACATAAAATGAAAGACATAAAAGCCAGGTTGAATTGTAGCTTCTAGTTCCCTACGACCTTAGTTATGCAACAACACTTGATGTAACTGGGCTTTGTGAGCCAGAAATTAAGACGAATGTCCTGTCAAAGTGTTAGAATATTTGAAATTGTAACTGTCTCTGAAAATCCAAGTCCATGAAAAATATAAGATAGGTATTATTTTCTCCATCTGTCAGATGAGAAAATGGCAGCCTAGAAAGATTTAGTGGAGGAAGCCTAGGAAAAACAGACCCCAGGTGATAGAGCCCACATGACCTTTCTCCAAGACTAGTGTTCTTTCAACTATATGTTCAGTCTCTACCTCCTCTGAACAGGCCTTGAAAACCACATAGCTAATGAACTCCCAAGTCACATCTCTCCTTCAAATATTCATTAAAATTCCTATATCAAAATGCATAATTATATTATAGAAATAATTAACATTATGTGGGAAAAATCATTCCTCTAAACATTTCAATCAGCAATAACTGTGCCTCAGATAAACTTCATGAGCTGTGATATTTCCACTGCACAAAGATACATTAAAAGTTGATTCAGAAGAAAAAGTTGATGTACAAACCACTGGAATCAGAAAAAAAATGTGAATGGACGTTTTAATATAGCAGTTTATTATTTTCATCACTTTTGTACAACCTTTGATGACCTGAATTAACTGTGTAGCTTCCAACATTTAAGAAATCTGACCTGCCTAGTTTCACTTGATGAAATATCTTGCGCCATGACAAACATCTCTACTAACCTTATTCTGACATTTGAAGAAACAAATTCTGACTATGTACAAACAACAAGCAACTGTAATATAATCCTTGAAAATTACCTTGTTACCTAGACAAGAGGGTGAACAGTCACATTATTAAATAAAAAAACAAAAAGGATGGCGTGTTCTTGAGTAGAAGCAGTGCTAATCAATCCAACATGTTTAACACGACTGAACTTCTAAGAGTTGACAGGGACTGAAATGGTCAACAAATCCTGCTGATGGTCATTTATTAATATTTTAAGCATGTGTATGCCTTTTCTGCAATTTGTCTCTGATAGTTCAGCAGTACACTCATGCCCAGCCTCCTTTGGGACATTCACAGATGTCTCCAAGGCAGCTGTACTGGAGTCTAGAGTGTCACTTATGGCAGTACCACAAGAAAAAGCTGACTAAGTGAAGCACATCTATGAGCTATCAGCATCTTGTGCTTGTGCTTACATGTTATAGATCCATGGTAATCATTGTCAGTAAAGAAGAAGGAAAATGAAGTCAGTTCTTCATATCTTTGTATCACACTTCAGATAGCAAATGGTAGATGAAGTCATTGCCATGGTTACAAAGATAAACAAGAATTGAATGACTGACCTCTGAGAGATATATATAGACATATGTATATATAACATAAACCAGACCTTTCAGTTACCATTCATCCAATTATAGACTAAAAAAATTGAGGTGAAAATCATAACTAGGAATAGGTTTGTAATAAAATCTCTCCATGTGTTTAATTCCAGAAAAATCACTATATTTTCCTATACCTTTTTATTAGACTGTATATAAATATATAATATCTATCTATATAGGTACAGAGCTCTACATGCATCATATGTTTCATATTATTTAATATTCATAAAAATTCTGTGAAATGGGTATGATCATTTTACCATTTTACAGATGAGGAAACTGGGAAATAGACAAATTAAAGGATAAAGAACTAAGTCACACAGCTACTGTGTTTTAAAGCTCAGATTTGAGCTCAGGCTCTTCTCACTACATCACATTTCAAGGTCAGCTGGACCTAGAGCAAGTAACTGAGGATAGATGAGGTTGAAATATTCAGAAGCATCTCTGAATACACAGTTTTTGTAGAAGTTCGTGAGGGCCCCCTGGAGCTCAACTGATGTTGAGTCGAATGCCATTCTGAGTCACTTAAAAAGAAATGAGTTTGCTTTTCCAGAAAAGACAACTAGTGTGCCCTTTATCTTTCATGTTTGGCACCTCCAGGAAAAGCTCAAAAGTGGCACCTTTTTTTAAAGAGCTGCAGAGTTCCCACTAGACCAGCATTCTACATTGCCTTTAGGCTATGAAGCAAGTACAGGGGTGAAGGAGGAAGGGCGAAGTACAGAAATCTTATTTGCTCATATAAGAAGGCATAACTGGGTTATATGCTGAATGTACCCTTGCCTTTTTACAGCGAATTATCCGAAGCCTTTTGGTTTAAGGCAAAACTTGCCTAGCTACAGCTGGGGCCAAATCTCACCACAGCCAGTTTTTGTAAATAAAGTTTTATTGGAACACAGCCACATCCACTTGGTTATGTATTGTCTATGGCTGCTTTCATGCTACAAGAGGAGAGTTGAATAGTTGGGGCAGAGAATATACGTCTCACAAAGTCTAAAATATTTTCTACCTGGACTTCTACAGAAAAAGGTTGCCAATCCCTGGTTTAAGGAACAAAACCTCTCTGTTTATGAATCTCTGTGGGACTGCCTCCTGAGGCCCTCAGCCTGTAAGTCAGATCTTTTAGGCGTTTCTTCTTGGCTATAAAACAAGACATGTGCTTTGTATTTGGTTAGCAAGCTTCTTAATTGCCTTAATTTGCCTAGAGAGCCTTTGCTAAAGGGTGCTTAGTGATATTTTTAAGGCACTGAAAAAAAAACATACTCTTTTATTTATTTTGCCTCTTTAAAATTTTATTTGAGCGTTTAGAATCCAATTTTCCTTTTCTCTTATTTTTATTACTTCAAACGAGGAATGAGAATGGTTCTGCACAGATTCCTTTAGCTGGCCTCCTCCTCCCCACCCCCAAAGACAAATGAAACAATGTTGTCATTACATTCAAGTTTAAATGGGAGATGATTTTCCCAAGATTCAGAGAGGAAAGTTAAACAAATTGTTTTTTATATTTGTTTAAACTATGCATACCCATCCACATGTCTAGCACACTCATGCAGATCCACTGGGCACTTCTTCCTCAAGGAAGTTCCACCCTCCCTGGCCTTTATATTACATGTTCTTACCTTATGATAGCACAAGTAAAATACTCTCTGCACAGAATTGGTTCAGGCTTGTCAAGCACCAAAGCCAACCAAGTCAGCTACAAGAATTAAGAATTGGTCTATGTCTTCTCAATTCTGCAGGAGCCCAAGCCCACTGTTATCTTCATAAAATACTTCTTTTCATTCCCCTAGTAAATATATTTCATATAGATACTACATTTGCAGGCCTTTCCTGGTCATTTTCAGCAGCTGCAGGCATTTGCATATCATTCTGCACAATCATTTCAGATGGTTCCCTTTCCTTAGTCACCCTTTTTAGGAAGGCTGGAGGCTCTACACCTAAAATTACTGCTCCCAGCTTCTTCAAGGACGTCCAAGTTAAAGTTCTAGCTCTAGAAATCAATAAGGTCAGGGAAGTGACTTAATTTTAGACCATTCAGATACTGTAGGAGAAAATATGTATACTCAAAGCTAGAGTTTCCAGTGTTGATAACGTTTAAAACTCAGTCAAGTTACCACTCAACTAATTATGGAGTAAAAAAGCAGGAGGGTGAAAATCATATCTAGGAATAGAGCTGTAATATAATCCCTCCATGTGTTTAATTCTAGGAAATAACTAGATTTTTCTATACCTTTTTATAAGACTAAATGAAAGGAAGTCCAGTGGGGGAATAAAAGAATCTGAAACAAAGCTAACTTAATTGATCTACTTTATATCAAGGGAGGGTTTCCAAAGGCTTCTCTCAATACTCTGTTATTCCTAAATTGCTTCTCATATCATAAAAATATAAGAAGTTAGCTAAGGTTGGTATCTTTTCTAATAAATTCTAATAATCTTTTTGATAGAGGTGGTTGGCCTTGTCAAATTATTTCTCTTTATAAAAGATAAAGCTAATTCCCACACTCACCCCTAGTCTACAGAAATTCCCAGAGACACTCAAGAAATAGTGAATTCACCTTGCCTGTATTGAGCTAAAACAAACCTCATGGGTACCAGGAGCCAAATGAATCTTGAGACTGAGCTTATCTATAGCTAGATAAATTCCATCCAACAACTGGCCATTTTGAAAACAACCCACAACTAACTGACTACCAGAATTAATTCAAATAATTACAACCATATTGGCCAGTTTAATACAATTCACCTTTCATTTTCCTCCCAACCAGTTTCTGTAAAAAAAACTTATTGCTCTTCAGGGAAGCAAAAAGTCTCCTGATTTTCACAGTCTAAACTGTTAAGCAACTACCGATCCATTCTTCTCTGCTTAGAGCAACCAGAGTCCCATTATTAGCAGCAGCCACCATGTGGAAGCACAACCAATGTCTGGGGTGACTGTGTTAAAGTGATGTACAAACCTAACATCTTGTCCTAACACATCCAGAAGAACTGCTTTCAGCCCTTTTCTTTCAAACCAAATGCATAAATAAACACGAGTTTGAGTATACTTTCTACTTCTATACTAACCAAGCAGAACACAAGCCATGAAAGATCATAATGTCAAAATAAGAAAGAAAAATGTATAAAGAACTTGTGAAAGCAAATATTAATTCTGAAAATGATTAAAAGAAAACTGTAACCACATCTCATCATTCTGTCTATATCTGTTTGTTTAAAATCTAAAATATGCAAAACAAAGGCCCACTTCAATATTCAAGTTAATAAAAGACAAGACAATTTTATATATTTATACTGAGAATCTATCTAATGGTTATTTAAACTATAACAGTTGTAGCTTAGAGAAATTTATAAATAAAACAGATGAAATTTCTAACATAATCTTGATGTTTTACTATTAAGGATATGTCTAGTTAATGTGAATGATAAACTTAAAGAATTTCATATTATCATTACTATAATGAATGCATACTGAGTTCATGGAGTCTCATAATTTTTTTTTCCGTCTATCTGGGAGTCTTTATTTTGCATTTTTTAAAATATCTTTATTGGACTATAATTGCTTTACAATGGTGTGTTAGTTTCTGCTTTATAACAAAGTGAATCAGTTATACATATACATATGTCTCCATATCTCTTCCCTCTTGTGTCTCCCTCCCACCCACATTTCCTTTCCCACCTCTCTAGGTGGTCACAAAGCACCGAGCTGATCCCCCTGTGCTATGTGGTTGCTTCCCACTAGCTATCTATTTTACATTTGGTAGTGTATATATGTCCATGCCACTCTCTCACTTTGTCCCAGCTTACCCTTCCCCCTTCACGTATCCTCAAGTCCATTCTCTAGTAGGTCTGTGTCTTTATTCCCATCTTGCCCCTAGGGTCTTCTGAACTTTTGTTTTTTTCCATATATGTGTGTTAGCATACAGTATTTGTTTTTCTCTTTCTGACTTACTTCACTCTGTATGACAGACTCTAGATCCATCCACCTCACTACAAATAACTCAATTTCGTTTCTTTTTATGGCTGAGTAATATTCCATTGTATATATGTGCCACATCTTTTATTTAACATCTTTATTAGAATATAATTGCTTTACAATGGTGTCTTACTTTCTGCTTTATAACAAAGTGAATCAGTTATACATATATATATGTTCCCATATCTCTTCCCTCTTGCGTCTCCCTCCCTCCCACCCTCCCTATCCCACCCCTCTAGGTGGTCACAAGGCACCGAGCTGATCTCCCTGTGCTATGCGGCTGCTTCCCGCTAGCTATCTATTTTACATTTGGTAGTGTATATATGTCCATGCCACTCTCTCACTTTGTCACAGCTTACCCTTCCCCCTCCCCGTGTCCTCAAGTCCATTCTCTAGTAGGTCTGTGTCTTTATTCCCGTCTTACCCCTCGATTCTTCATGACCTTTTTTTTTTTTTCTTAGATTCCATATATATGTGTTAGCATGCGGGATTTGTTTTTCTCTTTCTGACTTACTTCACTCTCTATGACAGACTCTACGTCCATCCACCTCACTACAAATAACTCAATTTCGTTTCTTTTTATGGCTGAGTAATATTCCATTGTATATATGTGCCACCTCTTCTTTATCCATTCATCCGATGATGGACACTTAGGTTGCTTCCATGTCCTGGCTATTGTAAATAATGCTGCAATGAACATTGTGGTACATGACTGTTTTTGAATTATGGTTTTCTCAGGGTATATGCCCAGCAGTGGGATTGCTGGGTCGTATGGTAGTTCTATTTTTAGTTTTTTAAAGAACCTCCATACTGTTCTCCATAGTGGCTGTATCAATTTATATTCCAACCAACAGTGCAAGAGGGTTCCCTTTTCTCCACACCCTCTCCAGCATTTATTGTTTGTAGATTTTTTGATGATGGCCATTCTGATCAGTGTGAGATGATATCTCATTGTAGTTTTAATTTGCATTTCTCTAATGATTAATGATGTTGAGCATCCTTTCATGTGTTTATTGGCAATCTGTATATCTTCCTTGGAGAAATATCTATTTAGGTCTTCTGCCCATTTTTGGTTTGGGTTGTTTGTTGTTTTGATATTGAGCTGCATGACTGCTTATAAATTTTAGAGATTAATCCTTTATCAGTTGCTTCATTTGCAAATATCTTCCCCCATTCTGAGGGTTGTCTTTGTGTCTTGTTTACAGTTTCCGTTGCTGTGCAAAAGCTTTTAAGTTTCATTAGGTCCCGTTTGTTTATTTTTGTTTTTATTTCCATTTCTCTAGGAGGTGGGTCAAAAAGGATCTTGTTGTGATTTATGTCACAGAGTATTCTGCCTATGTTTTCCTCTAAGAGTTTGATAGTGTATGGCCTTATATTTAGGTTTTTTATCTATTTTCAGTTTATTTTTTGGTATGGTGTTAGGGAGTGTTCTAATTTCATTCTTTTACATGTAGCTGTCCAGTTTTCCCAGCACCAATTATTGAAGAGGCTGTCTTTACTCCACTGTATATTCTTGCCTCCTTTATCAAAGATAAGGTGACCATACGTGTGTGGGTTAATCTCTGCAATTTCTGTCCTTTTCCATTGATCTATATTTCTCTTTTTGTGCCAGTACCATACTGTCTTGATTACTGTAGCTTTGTAGTATAGTCTGAAGTCAGGTAGCCTGATTCCTCCAGCTCCGTTTTTCTTTCTTAAGATTGTTTTGGCTATTCGGGGTCTTTTGTGTTTCCATACAAATTGTGAAATTTTTTGTTCTAATTCTGTGAAAAATGTCAGTGGTAGTTTGATAGGGATTGCATTGAATCTGTAGATTGCTTTGGGTAGTAGAGTCATTTGAACAATATTGATTATTCCAATCCAAGAACATGGTATCTCTCTCCATCTGTTTGTATCATCTTTAATTACTTTCATCAGTGTCTTATAATTTTCTGCAAAGAGGTCTTTTGTCTCCTTAGGTAGATTTATTCCTAGATATTTTATTCTTTTTGTTGCAATGGTAAATGGGAGTGTTTTCTTAATTTCTCTTTCAGATTTTTCATCATTGGTGTATAGGAATGCAAGAGATTTCTGTGCATTACTTTTGTATCCTGCTACTTTACTAAATTCATTGATTAGCTCTAGTAGTTTTCTGGTAGCAGCTTTGCGATACTCTATGTACAGTATCATGTCATCTGCAAACAGTGACAGCTTTACTTCTTCTTTTCCAATTTGGATACCTTTTATTTCTTCTTCTTCTCTGATTGCTGTGGCTAAAACTTCCAGAACTATGTTGAATAATAGTGGTGAGAGTGGGCAACCTTGTCTTGTTCCTGATCTTAGTGGAAATGGTTTCAGTTTTTCACCATTGAGGACGATGTTGGGTGTGGGTTTGTCATATATGGCCTTTATTATGTTGAGGAAAGTTCCTTCTATGCCTACTTTCTGGAAGGTTTTTATCATAAATTGGTGTTGAATTTAGTCAAAAGCTTTCCCTGCATCTACTGAGATGAGCATATCGTTTTTCTCCTTCAATTTTTTAATATGGGGTATCACATTGATTGATTTGCGTATACTGAAGAATCCTTGCATTCCTAGGATAAACCTCACTTGATCATTGTGTATGATCCTTTTAATGTGCTGTTGGATTCTGTTTGCTAGTATTTTGTTGAGGATTTTTTATCTATGTTCATCAGTGATATTGGCCTATAGTTTTCCTTCTTTGTGACATCTTTGTATGGTTTTGGTATCAGGGTGATGGTGGCCTCGTTGAATGAGTTTCAGAGTGTTCCTCCCTCTGCCCTGTTTTGGAAGAGACTGAGAAGGATAGGTATTAGCTCTTCTCTAAATGTTTGGTAGAATTCGCCTGTGAAGCCATCTGGTCCTGGGCTTTTGCTTGTTGGAAGATTTTTATCACAGTTTCAATTTCAGTGCTTGTGATTGGTCTGTTCATATTTTCTATTTCTTCCTGGTTCAGTCTCGGAAGGTTGTGCATTTCTAAGAATTTGTCCATTTCTTCCAGGTTGTCCATTTTACTGGCATATAGGTGCTTGTAGTAATCTTTCATGATCCTTTTTATTTCTCCAGTGTCAGTTGTTTCTTCTCCTATTTCATTTCTAATTCTATTGATTTGAGTCTTCTCCCTTTTTTCTTGATGAGACTGGCTAATGGTTTATCAATTTTGTTTATCTTCTCAAAGAACCAGCTTTTAGTTTTATTGATCTTTGCTATCGTTTCCTTCATTTCTTTTTCATTTATTTCTGATCTGATCTTTATGATTTCTTTCCTTCTGCTAACTGTGGGGTTTTTTTGTTCTTCTTTCTCTAATTGCTTTAGGTGTAAGATTAGGTTGTTTATTTGAGATGTTTCTTGTTTCTTAAGGTAGGATTGTATTGCTGTAAACTTCCCTCTTGGAACTGCTTTTGCTGAATCCCATAGGATTTGGGTCATCGTGTTTTCATTGTCATTTGTTTCTGGGTATTTTTTTTACTTCCTCTTTGATTTCTTCAGTGATCTCTTGGTTATTAAGTAGTGTGTTGTTTAGTGTCCATGTGTTTGTATTTCTTACAGATTTTTTCCTGTAATTGATATCTAGTCTCATAGCGTTGTGGTTGGAAAAGATACTTGATACGATTTCAATTTTCTTAAATTTACCAAGGCTTGATTTGTGACCCAAGATATGATCTATCCGGGAGAATGTTCCATGAGCACTTGAGAAGAATGTGTATTCTGTTGTTTTTGGATGGAATGTCCTATAAATATCAATTAAGTCCATCTTGTTTAATGTATCATTTAAAGCTTGTGTTGCCTTATTTATTTTCATTTTGGACGATCTGTCCATTGGTTGGATTATCTGTCCATTGGTGAAAGTGGGGTGTTAAAGTCCCCTACTATGATTGTGTTACTGTCGATTTCCCCTTTTATGGCTGTTAGTATTTGCCTTATGTATTAAGGTGCTCCTATGTTGGGTGCATAAGTATTTACAATTGTTATATCTTCTTCTTGGATTGATCCCTTGATCATTATGTAATGTCCATCTTTGTCTCGTGTAATAGTCTTTGTTTCAAAGTCTATTTTATCTGATATGAGAATTTCTACTCCAGCTTTCTTTTGATTTCCATTTGCTTGGAATATCTTTTTATATCCCCTCACTTTCAGTCTGTATGTGTCCCTAGGTCTGAAGTGGGTCTCTTGTAGACAGCATATATATGGGTCTTGTTTTTGTATCCATTCAGCCAGTCTATGTATTTTGGTTGGAGCATTTAATCCATTTACCTTTAAGGTAGTTATCGATATCTGTGTTCCTATTACCATTTTCTTAATTGTTTTGGGTTTGTTATTGTAGGTCTTTTCCTTCTCTTGTGTTTCCTGCCTAGAGAAGTTCCTTTAGCATTTGTTGTAAAGCTGGTTTGGTGGTGCTGAATTCTCTTAGCTTTAGCTTTTCTGTAAAGGTTTTAATTTCTCCGTGAAATCTTAATGAGATCCTTGCTGAGTAGAGTAATCTTGGTTGTAGGTTTTTCTCCTTCATCACTTTAAATATGTCCTGCCACTCTCTCCTGGCTTGCAAAATTTCTGATGAAGGATCAGCTGTTAACCTTATGGGGATTCCCTTGTGTGTTATTTGTTTTTTTTCCCCTTTCTGCTTTTAATATTTTTTCTTTGTATTTAATTTTTTTTAAATAAATTTATTTATTTATTTTGAGTGTGTTGGGTCTTCGTTTCTGTGCGAGGGCTTTCTCCAGTTGCGGTGAGTAGGGGCCACTCTTCATCGCGGTGCGCGGGCCTCTCACTGTCGCGGCCTCTCCCGTTGCGAAGTACAGGCTCCAGATGCGCAGGCTCAGTAGTTGTGGCTCACGGGCCTAGCCGCTCCGCGGCATGTGGGATCTTCCCGGACCAGGGCATGAACCCGTGTCCCCTGCATTGGCAGGCAGACTCTCAACCACTGTGCCATCAGGGAAGCCCTTTATTTAATTTTTGATAGTTTGATTAATATGTGTCCTGGTGTGTTTCTCCTTGGATTTATCCTGTATGGGACTCTCTATACTTTCAGGAATTGATTAACTATTTCCTTTCCCATATTAGGAGAGTTTTCAACTATAATCTCTTCAAATATTTTATCAGTCCCTTTCTTTTTCTCTTCTTCTTCTGGGACCCCTATATTTCAGATGTTGGTGCGTTTAATGTTGTTCCAGAAGTCTCTAAGACTGTCCTCAATTCTTTTCGTTCTTTTTTCTTTTTTCTGCTCTGTAGTAGTTATTTCCACTATTTTGTCTTCCAGGTCAATTATCTGTTCTTGTGCCTCAGTTATTCTGCTATTGATCCCTTCTAGAGAATTTTTCAATTCATTTATTCTGTTGTTCATCACTGTTTGTTTGCTCTTTAGTTCTTCTAGGTCCTTATTAAACGTTTCTTGTATTTTCTCCTTTCTATTTCCAAGACTTTGGATCATCTTTACTATCATTATTCTGAATTCTTTTTCAGGTAGACTGCCTATTTCCTCTTCATTTGTTAGGTCTGGTGGGTTTTTACCTTGCTCCTTCATCTGCTGTGTGTTTCTCTGTCTTCTCATTTTGCTTAACTTACTGTGTTTGGGGTCTCCTTTTCGCAGGCTGCAGGTTCGTAGTTCGCGTTGTTCTTGGTGTCTGTCCCCAGTGGCTAAGGTTGGTTCAGTGGGTTGCGTAGGCTTCCTGGTGGAGGGGACTCGTGCCTGTGTTCTGGTGGATGAGGCTGGATCTTGTGTTTCTCGTGGGCAGGTGTACGTCTGGTGGTGTGTTTTGGGGTGTCTGTGGCCTTATTATTTTAGGCAGCCTCTCTGCTAATGGATGGGGTTGCGTTCCTGTCTTGCTAGTTGTCTGGCATAGGGTGTCCAGCACTGTAGCTTGCTGGTCCTTGAGTGGAGCTGGGTCTTGGTGTTGAGATGGAGATCTCTGGGAGACTTTCGTCATTCGATATTATGTGGACCTGGGAGGTTTCTTGTGGACCCGTGTCCTGAACTTGGCTCTCCCACCTCAGAAGCACAGCCCTGATGTCTGGCTGGAACACCAAGAGCCTGTCATTCACACGGGTCAGAATAAAAGGGAGAAAAAGAAAGAAAGAAAGAAAGAAGAAGATAAAATAAAATAAAGTTATTAAAATAAAAAATAATTATTAAAAAAAAAATTTTAAGTAATAAAATAAAAAAAAAGAAAGAAAGAAGAGAACAACAAAACCAAAAAACAAATCCACTAATGATAACAAGTGCTAAAACTATACAAAACAAAACAAAACAAAACAAAAACAAAAACAGACAGACAGAACCCTGGGAAAAATGGTAAAAGCAAAGTTATACAGACAAAATCACACACAGAAGCATACACATACACACTCTCAAAAAGAGAAAAAGGGGGAAAAAAAATATATATATATATATATATATTATTGCTCCCAATGTCCACCTCCTCAATTTGGGATGATTCATTTTCTATTCAGGTATTCCACAGATGCAGGGTACATCAAGTTGATTGTGGAGATTTAATCCACTGCTCCTGAGGCTGCTGGGACAAATTTCCCTTTCTCTTCTTTGTTCACACAGCTCCTGGGGTTCAGCTTTGGATTTGGCCCCACCTCTGCGTGTAGGTTGTCTGAGGGCATGTGTTCTTCGCTCAGAGAGGACAGGGTTAAAGGAGCAGCTGATTCGGGGGCTCTGCCTCACTCAGGCGGGGGAAGGGAGGGGTACGGAGTGCAAAGTGAGCCTGCAGCGGCAGCGGTTGGCATGACGTTGCACCAGCCTGAGGCACACCATGTGTTCTCCCAGGGAAGTTGTCCCCGGATCACGGTACCCTGGCAGTGGCAGGCTGCACAGGCTCCTGGGAGGGGAGGTGTGGATAGTGACCTGTGCTTGCACACAGGCTTCTTGGTGGCTGCAGTAGCAGCCTTAGCGTCTCATGCCCATCTTTTGTGTCCACGCTGATAGCCAAGCCTCGCGCCCATCTCTGGAGCTCCTTTAAGCAGTGCTCTTAATCCCCTCTCCTCACACACCAGGAAACAAAGTGGCAAGAAAACGTCTCTTGCCTCTTCAGCAGCTCCAGACCTTTTCCAGGACTCCCTTCCAGCTAGCTGCGGCACACTAGCCCCCTTCAGGCTGCGTTCACGCAGCCAACCCCAGTCCTCTCCTTGGGATTGACCTCCAAAGCCCGAGCCTCAGCTCCCAGCTCCCACACACCCTGACGGGTGAGCAGACAAACCTCTCAGGCTGGTGAGTGCTGGTTGGCACCAATCCTCTGTGCTGGAATCTCTCCACTTTGCCCTCCACACTCCTGTTGCTGTGCTCTCCTCTGTGGCTCCGAAGCTTCCCCCCTCTGCCACCTGCAGTCTCTGCCAGAGAAGGGGCTTCCTAGTGTGTGGAAACCTTTCCTCCTTCACAGCTCCCTCCCACTGGTGCAGGTCCCGTCCCTATTCTTTTGTCTCTGTTTTTTTCTTTTTTCTTTTGCCCTACCCAGGTACGTGGGGAGTTTCTTGCCTTTTGGGAGGTCTGAGGTCTTCTGCCAGCTTTCAGTAGGTGTTCTGTAGGAGTTGTTCCACATGTAGATGTATTTCTGATGTATTTGTGGGGAGGAAGGTGATCTCCACATCTTACTCTTCTGCTATCTTGAAGCTCCTACTCTCATAAATTCTTATACCTTAAATATGTGACTCTGGCATGTAAAATAGTAAGCATTTGAGTTATGTGTCTGTGTGTGTGTATGTGTGTGTGTGTGTGTGTGTGCGTGTGTACATGTGTACAAAGATGGGTGGCTGGGCCAGATCAAAAAAATCGTAAGGTCTCCATTTTCAAGGAAGAAATATTTTTGGAGTGTGAAAATATGCCACATGAAATAATTAGTGATACATGTTTGAGTAGTTCACTAGTGATAAAGAAATCCATATGGGGTAGGGTCAACTGAATCTTGAGAGACAGGTAAGATGTGAATAAACAGAGAGGCAGAAATTAGCACTGTATGTTCAGTAGACAATGAGATCTCTGCTAGTTTTCTCCTAAATTTTTGCAAACAATCAAATGGAGCTAAAACAAAAGACAGGTATGTATTCATTTACAAATGTTAAATTAAAAATAAAAGAATAACAGATTTGTTTCATAGACACACTGCTAATTAGCTATAAAGAGCTTCTTAGGAAAAAAATTGCAATCTTTTTTTTCTCTTTGTAAGGATGATTAATTCAAGCTCTGCCATCCTGATGCTTCTCACAGTGAGAAAAGAGATATGATTCCACTCATATCACAAAAGTCTACTTTAGAGGACACAGCTGGCATTTGTGACTAAATTCTTGAGAGTAGTTATAAGCTGAATTTCATTCAAAACTCATTGTAATGGCAAAGCTCTGACATCAATTTAGAAAGTTGGAATTTTAACAAAACTTTTTATGCATTTAACCATAATTTTGGAGTTATGTAAAGACTATGAATAATTCACTTAGCATACTGTACTTTATTCACAATCTAGGAAATAAATTACAATCTATAAGGCTGGGCTTGAGAGTAGGTCTGCCTAGTGTAATCCTTGGGTTTACACCATATGTGGTTTTTACAGATGCCACAGACTTCACAAGTTAGTGAAGCAATAAATAATAAATTTAATATATTTATAAATTTAAATAAATTTAAATTTAATAAATCCCTTATTAAAATATATTGGACTTACACTTACACTCTAGAAAACTGCAAAAAGCCATGATTCCTACCTTAACAATGGGAGCAATCCAAGTAAGCTCTGAAATCATAACTTTTAAATTCATTAGAGAACTGAGAATACAAATAAAACTAAACTTAATAATCTTCAGAAAGTGATAAGTACTTCCAAGTAGAGAAAAAAACCCATAGCTACTTTTGTCCTTAGCAGGGAGGAGGAGGCAAACAGAATCAGACATAGACTGGTAAGGAGAATTCAGCAAGAGTTTTAAAAAATTTTAGTGGCAAAACATAGGCAAACTGATAGATCAGCATGTCTTACAAGGAGCAACATACCCACCCACCAACTCTTTGCCATGGGCCTTCACTGATAGCAAAGAAGAAGTATGCTAAAGGCAGGGGCAAGGCCAGATTGCTGAGATAAACTTTGCTGGTACACTATGGTCTTCATAGAGTGCACTGCACTGGCTCCCTGAAAGCTGACAGCAGATCAGCCAGATTGAGATCCCCCATAGTGCTGAACACAAGGGAGAGTACTGTAAAGAAAAGAGAACTTCCCATTGACCCAAAAGACTGTCAGCAAAGCTGTAGAGCATTAAGAGAACACAAGAGTTTCATCATTACTCAGATTTCCAGCAATTCTGTGGAGAAAAACATAGCCCTATCCTGAAAACAATTAAATCCACTAGTAAGTGGAATCTACTGAAACAAAGCCAAAATAGTTAAAAGAATCAGATCAAAATATGGCTAAGGTGTTGAAATTAACAAAAGGCACCTCTAAAATAAATATTACGTTAAAGGATCTAGTGGAAGAGGTAGACAACAAGCATTAACAGAGGGGGAATTTCATTAGAAAAATGGAAATTGTAAGCAAAAAATAAAACAAAATAATAAAAACAAATGGGAATGTTAACAGTGAAAATGACCATATCAGAGATGAAAAATAAATTTGATGGACCGAACAGTAGGCTGAACACAACAGAGAAAAATATTATTGAATTTTAAGAAATGTGAAACAAAAGCAAGCCAAGCAAATGGGATCTGTGGGATGTCATAACATATGTGTAATTAGAGTCCCAGAAAGAAGTAGAGAGAGCATGAGGCAGAAGAAATATTTGAAGAGAAAGCAGCTAAAAAGTTTTCAAATTGATAATGATAAATTAAAATGATAAATGGTATCAAACCACAGAACTAAGAATCTCAGCTAAATTCATAAAAGATAAATAAAAGGAGCCCACACTTAAAACATTTCACAGCTAGACTACTTAAAACCAAAGATTAAAAAGTTCTTAACAGCCATCAGAGTGGGAAAAAAGACAAATTATATCAAAGGATATAATGACAAGAATGCTGGCTGAATTATTGATACAAATGACCAAGCACAGAACAAAATAGAGCAATGTGTTTGTAAAGTCCTAAGGGAAAAAAGCTGCCAATCAAGAATTCTATATTCAGCAAAAATGTCCTTCACATATGACAGCAAAGTAAATATATTTTATACAGACGAAAGCTGAGTTAATTCATCTTTACCAGACATACAATATGATAAATTCTGAAAAATAGCTCTTCAGGCTAAATGAAAATGAAACCTGATGAAAATCCAGATCTGCAGGAAGGAATGAAAAACAGAAGAAAGGGTTAACAGGTGAGTAATGACAAAAAATTTTTAATTGTTTTCTATATTATATAGGTGTGTATTACATTTTTTAAAAGATTATTAACTCAAAATGAAAAAGCAACTATTTATTAGGGGTTTATTAAAATAACATAAATAAATAAAATAAATTAGCAAAATACATGGCTCTGATGACACAAAGGGAAGGAAGTTCTAAATGGAATTATCCTTTTGTAAGGTACTTCATTTTTCATAAAATGGCATAAAATTATTTGAAGATATCTTGTAATAAGTTCAAGATAGATATTGTAATTTCTCTAACAACCAGTAAAATAATATGAAATCATAAAATTAAGTAAATAGAGAAAGTAAAATAATATGTTATTTAAACACATGGGAAATGCTAAAGAAGGAAGATAAGAAAGGAAAGAGAAAGAAAGAATAGACAGATTAAATAAAAATAAATACCAGGGTAATAGACTGAATCATAGATGATTACATTAAGTATAAATGAATTAAACACTGTAATTAAAAAGTGATCATGAGATACACTAAAAAAGTAGACCATAACTATATGGAGTTTATAGAAACACCTTTAAATATAAAGACACAGATAGGATGAGAGTAAAAGGGTGGAAAATGTCACAGTATGAAACATTAACAATAAGAAAACTAGTGTGCCAGGTGAATATCAGACAAAGTACACTTTGAGAGAAATAGCATTGCTAGAGATGCTACTTAGAAGAATCAAAAGCATAAAGAGTAAGTTCTATGACTGCAAACATATTGAATTAGAAATCAACATATAATATTGTAAATCAACTGCACATAAATAAATAAATAAATAAATAAAAGAAACCAAGAAATAGGAGTGATGGCAGCAGGAATGGCACAGTAAGGACCCCTATTAATGCTCTCCTTAGAAAAACAAGAACATCTGCAAAAAAAAAATCTATCAAAATCAGCATTTTCAATAGTTTAGGAAATTAACGAAAGCCTTGCAAAAATCGAGGAAGTGTTTATTCAAGAGAAGAAGCTAAATTTCAGTAAAAATAGCGAATCTTTAGGTGTCTTAACCTGCCCTACTCCTGTCCCCCTCTTCTCAGCCCTGAGGTAGCCTTGAAAACCATTACTCCACAATCATGGTGAAAACCAGCAGTCTAGTAGCCACTGAAGGGGGCAGAATAGGGTAGGACCTCCTCCAAAGGCCAATTCCCAGTTAGTTGATACGATTGGATCTGTCTGGCAATTCACTGAAAAATCTCACTCACAAGGCTTTTCTTTATTTGACCTGACCCAGAGGTCACCCAGTAGAAGGCAGCTTTTTTCCTGGGAATGTCTGTGAAAGACAACCAGTGGTGATTGTTTAACTTCACAACTGCCTGTGGTGCTGATAACAATTGGAGTAAACAACAAGCTAACCAAAAATCTTAAAAAGAAAAGATAGGGATTATGTTTATAAGGGTGTTGAAAAGTTTAAACAAATTCTTGGGAATCTAGAAGTCCATGTACATATGAAAGGCTGTGTGTATGCTCAGGAAAGAACTGAGAAGGCACTAAGCACTCACATATGGCTAACCTTGAGGTTATGCACAATCAGACAGTGAAGGATAAAGGTGGGATTGCCAACTGCCTGCCTGATCATTGGTATGCCCCAACACACATACACAAAGCCTCCTGGCAAAAATTGGGAAAATTATTGATTCCAAAGAGTTAATTAAATACCTGTCCAATCATTACTGACTATTAAGCTAACCAAGCAGAGATTTCAGTAGCCACACTTGAAAAAGAATACAGACTTTATTGAATTAGTTCAGGAAAGTTACTAAACCACAACAAGGTACAACAGCAACAACAAACAGTAATGACAACAAAGCCAGGGGGTTCCATATCCAGAGTTGTCACATTATACTATTCAAAATTTACAGTTCTCAACAACAAGAAAATAACTGCAATACACACACACACACACACACACACACACACACAAAAGTACGTCTATATACAATGGAGAAAAGACAGTCTATTCAATAAGTGGTGCTGGGAAAACTGGACAGCTACACGTAAAAGAATGAAATTAGAATACTCCCTAACACCATACACAAAAATAAACTCAAAATGGATTATCGACCTATATGTAAGGCTGGATACTACAAAACGCTTAGAAGAAAACATAAGTAGAACACTCTCTGACATAAATCACAACAAGATCTTTTTCAATCCACTGCCTACAGAAATGAAAATAAAAACCAAAAAAGAAAAACAAATGGGACCTAATTAAACTTAAAAGCTTTTGCACAGCAAAGGAAACCATAAACAAAATGAAAAGAAAACCCACAGAATGGGAGAAAATATTTGCATATGAATATTTGCAGACTGACAAGGGATTAATCTCCAAAGTAAACAAACAGCTCATACAGCTCAATATCCAAAAAAAACAAATAATCCAACCAAAAAATGGTCAGAAGATCTAAATAGACATTTTTCCAAAAAAGAC
The DNA here is from genome assembly GCF_949987535.1 of Balaenoptera acutorostrata. Classification (NCBI taxonomy): domain Eukaryota; kingdom Metazoa; phylum Chordata; class Mammalia; order Artiodactyla; family Balaenopteridae; genus Balaenoptera; species Balaenoptera acutorostrata. The sequence continues at coordinate 99,636,098 of NC_080085.1, read as the reverse complement.
ATACAGATGGCCAAAGAGCACTTGAAAAAATGCTCAATATCACTAATTATTAGAGAAATGAAAATCAAAACTACAAAGAGGTATCACCTCACACCAGTCAGAATGGCCATCAGCAAAACGTCTACAAACAATAAATGCTGGAGAGAATGTGGAGAAAAGGGAACCCTCCTACACTGTTGGTAGGAATGTAAATTGGTACAGCCACTATGGAGAACAGTATGGAGTTTCCTTACAAAACTAAAAATAGAGCTACCATATGATCCAGCAATCCCACTCCTGGGCATATATCTGGAGAAAAACATGCTTTGAAAGGATACATGCACCCCAATGTTTATTGCAGCACTATTTACAATAGCCAAGACATGGAAGCAACCTAAGTGTCCATTGGCAGATGAATGCATAAAGAAGATGTGGTTCATATATACAATGGAATATTACTCAGCCATAAAAAGAACAAAATAATGCCATTTGCAGCAAACATGGACGTACCTGGAGATTATCATACTAAGTGAAGTAAGTCAGACAGAGAAAGACAAATATATGATATCACTTTTATGTGGAATCTTAAACAAATGATACAAATGAACTTATTTACAAAACAGAAACAGACTCACAGACTTAGGGAATGAATTTATGGTTACCGGGGGAAAGGGTGGGGAGAGGGATAGATTGGGAGTTTGGGATTGACATGTACACACTGCTATATTTGAAATAGATAACCACAAGGACCTACTGTTAAAAAAAAAAGAATATAAAAAGAAAAAAGCTAGAAATAAATGGGAACTTCCTCATCCTAACAATGGACATCTATGAAAAACCCACTGCTAATATAATTAATGGCGAAGGATTGAAAGCATACTCCCACAAGACCAGGAACAGTACAAGATGCCTTCTCTCACCACTTTTATTCAACACTGTATTGGAAATTCTTGCCAGGGTCATTACACAAGGAAAAGTAAATTAAAGATGTCCGGATTAGAAAGGAAGAAGTAAAACTGCCTCTATTTGCTGACTTCATGATCTGTACAAAACTTCTAAACAATTCACAAAATCATATTAGAAATAATAAACAAGTTCACCAGAGCTGCATTATACAAGATCATCATGCAAAATTCAGTTGTATTTTTATAATAGAAATGAACAATCTGAAAATGAATTAAGAAAACCATTTCATTTACATTGGAATAAATAAAATAAAATACTTAGAAATAAATTTAACCAAGTAAGTGCAAGATTTCTATACTGGAAACTACAAAGTTGATAAAATAAATTAATGATAAACTAAATAGATACAAAGATATTCCATGTTCATGAATTGGAAAAGTTAACATGTTAAGACACCAATTCTTCCAAATTGATCTACACTTTCCTTGTAGTTCCTATCAAAATTCCAATAGCTTTTTTTTCAGAAATGGAAATCTGATAAGAAAAGTCACATGTAATTGCCAGGGACCCCAAGTAGCCAAAACAATCATTAAAAAAAAAAATAGTGGAGAACTAATACTTCTCAATTTCAAAAATTGTTACAAAGGCAAAATAATCAAAGCAATATGGCTCTGGCAAAAGATACACACACATGCACACACAGAGATATAGTATCTTGATGTATATAAATATATTTTTTATATATAAGATATATATATGATGATGATGATAGATAGATAGATGATAGAATGATAGATAGACAGAATGAATGAATAGATTCAAGAGTTCAGAAATGAACTCTCATATTAATGGTCAATTGATTTTCAACAACAGTGTCAAGACAATTAAATGGAAAAGAATAGTTTTTTCACCAGATGGTGTAGAAACAACTGGATATCCACAGGCAAAATAATTAATTTGGAAACCTGCCTAACTGTTTACAAACATTAACTCAAATTGGATCAAAGATTTAAAGTGAGACCTAAAACCACAGAATTCTTAGAGGCAAACATAGACTTAAATACTTGTAATATTTGATAAGTCAGTAAATACCTAAATACAACATCAAAAGCACAAGCAATAAAAGAAAATATAGATAAGTTAATTTCATCAAAATTAAAAGTTTTGCAAGTCAAAGGACACTATCAAGAAAGTAAATAGAGAGTCATATGTTGCCAAGGTGTTAGGCCACAACGTGATGACCAGATGGCCGTGTGACTGACAGGGTCTTGGTGCTCGAGCCAGGTGTCAGGCCTGAGCCTTTGAGGTGGGAGAGCCGAGTTCAAGACATTGGTCCACCAGAGACCTCCTGGCCCATCGTAAGATCAATTGGTGAGAGTTCTCCCAGAGATCTCCATCTCAACGCTAAGACCCAGCTCCACTCAACGACCAGCAAGCTCCAGTGCTGGGCACCCCATGACAAACAACTAGCAAGACAGGAACACAACCCCACCTATTAGCAGAGAGGCTGCCTAAAATCATAATAAGTTAACAGACACCCCAAAACACACCACCAGATGCAGTCCTGCCCACCAGAAAGACAAGATCCAGCCTCATCCACCATAACACAGGCACCAGTCCCCTTCACCAGGAAGCCTACACAACTCACTGAACAAGCTTAACCCACTAGGGGCAGACACTCAAAACAATGGGAACCACAAACCTGCAGCCTGCAAAAAGGAGACCCCAAACACAGAAAGTTAAGCAAAATGAGAAGACAGAGAAATATGCAGCAGATGAAGGAGCAAGGTAAAAACCCACCAGACCAAATGAAGAGGAAATAGGCAGTCTACCTGAAAAATAATTCAGAGGAATGATAGTAAACATGATCCAAAATCTTGGAAATAGAATGGGGAAAATACAAGAAATGATTAACAAGGACCTAGAAGAACTAAAGAGCAAACAAACAAGGATGAACAACACAATAAATGAAGTTAAAAATTCTCCAGAGGGATCCAGAGCAGAATAACTGAGGCAGAAGAACGGATAAGTGACCTGGAAGACAAAATAGTGGAAATAACTACCGCAGAGCAGAATAAAGAAAAAAGAACGAAAAGAATTGAGGACACTGTCAGAGACCTCTGGAACAACATTTAACTCACGAACATTCGACATATAGGGGTCACAGAAGAAGAACAGAAAAAGAAAGGGGCAGAGAAAATATTTGAAGAGATTATAGTTGAAAACTTCCCTAATATGGGAAAGGAAATATTCAATCAAACTCAGGAAGTGCAGAGAGTCCAATACAGGATAAAACCAAGGAGAAACATGCCAAGACACATACTAATTAAACTGTCAAAAATTAAATACAAAGAAAAAATATTAAAACCATCAAGGGAAAAACAACAAATAACATACAAGAGAATCCCCATAAGGTTAAGAGCTGATTTTTCAGCAGAAACTCTGCAAGCCAGAAGGGAGTGGCAAGATATATTTAAAGTGATGAAAGGGAAAAACCTACAACCAAAATTACTCGACCCAGCAAGGATCTCATTCAGATTTGATGGAGAAATTAAAACCTTTACAGACAAGCAAAAACTAAGGGATTTCAGCACTACCAAACGAGCTTTACAACAAATGCTAAAGGAACTTCTCTAGGCAGGAAACACAGGAGAAGGAAAAGAACCACAATAATAAACCCAAAACAGTTAAGAAAATGGTAATAGGAACATACATATTAATTACCTTAAAGGTAAATTGATTAAATGCTCCCACCAAAAGACATAGACTGGCTGAATGGATACAAAAACAAGACCCATATATATGCTGTCTACAAGAGACCCACTTCAGACCTAGGGACACATACAGACTGAAAGGGAGGGGATGGAAAAAGATATTTCATGCAAATGGAAATCAAAAGAAAGCTGGAGTAGCAATTCTCATATCAGACAAAATCCACGTTAAAATAAAGACTATTACAAGAGACAAAGAAGGACACTATATAATGTAAAAGGGATCAATCCAAGAAGATATAACAATTGTAAATATTTATGCACCCAACATAGGAGCACCTCAATACGTAAAGCAAATGCTAACAGCCATAAAAGGGGAAGTTGACAGTAAAACAATCATAGTAGGGGACTCTAACACCCCTCTTTCACCAATGGACAGATCATCCAAAATGAAAATAAATAAGGAAACACAAGCTTTAAATGTTACATTAAGCAAGATGGACTTCATTGATATTTATAGGACATTCCATCCAAAAACAACAGAATACACATTCTTCTCAAGTGCTCATGGAACATTCTCCTGGATAGATCATATCTTGGGTCACAAATCAAGCCTTGGTAAATTTAAGAAAATTGAAATCGTATCAAGTATCTTTTCCGATCACATTGCTATGAGACTAGACATCAATTATAGGAAAAAAATCTGTAAGAAATACAAACACATGGAGGTTAAACAGCACAGTACTTAATAACCAAGAGATCACTGAAGAAATCAAAGAGGAAATCAAAAAATACCTAGAAACAAATGACAATGAAAACACGACAACCCAAAACCTATGGGATGCAGCAAAAGCAGTTCTAAGAGGGAAGTTTATAGCAATACAATCCTACCTTAAGAAACAAGAAACATCTCAAATAAGCAACCTAACCTTACACCTAAAGCAATTAGAGAAAGAAGAACAAAAAACAAAAACCCCACAGTTAGCAGAAGGAAAGAAATCATAAAGATCAGATCAGAAATAAATGAAAAAGAATGAAGGAAACGATAGCAAAGATCAATAAAACTAAAAGCTGGTTCTTTGAGAAGATAAAAAAAAATTGATAAACCATTAGCCAGACTTATCAAGAGAAAAAGGGAGAAGTCTCAAATCAATAGAGTTGGAAATGAAAAAGAAATAACAACTGACACTGCAGAAATACAAAGGATCATGAGAGATTACTATAAGCAACTATTTGCCAATAAAATGGACAACCTGAAAGAAATGGACAAATTCTGAGAAATGCACAACCTTCCAAGACTGAACCAGGAAGAAATAGAAAATATGAACAGACTTCAATCACAAGCCCTGAAGTGGAAACTGTGATTAAAAATCTTCCAACAAATAAAAGCCCAGCACCAGATGGCTTCACAGGCGAATTCTACCAAACATTTAGAGAAGAACTAACACCTATTCTTCTCAAACTCTTCCAAAATATAGCAGAGGGAGGAAACTCCCAAACTCATTCTACGAAGCCACCATCACTCTGATGCTAAAACCAGACAAAGATGTCACAAAGAAAGAAAACTACAGGCCAATACCACTGATGAACATAGATGCAAAAATCCTCAACAAAACACTAGCAAACAGAATCCAACAACACATTAAAAGGATCATATACTATGATCAAGTGGGGTTTATCCCAGGAATGCACGGATTCTTCAGTATACGCAAATCAGTCAACGTGATACACCATATTAACAAACTGAAGGAGAAAAACCATATGATCATCTCAATAGACGCAGAGAAAGCTTTTGACAAAATTCAACACCCATTTATTATAAAAACCCTCCAGAAAGTAGGCATAGAGGGAACTTTCTTCAACATAATAGAGGCCATATATGATGAACCCACAGCCAACATCGCCCTCAATGGTGAAAAACTGAAAGCATTTCAACTAAGATCAGGAACAAGACAAGGTTGCCCACTCTCACCACTATTATTCAACATAGTTTTGGAAGTGTTAGCCACAGCAATCAGAGAAGAAAAAGAAATAAAAGGAATCCAAATTGGAAATGAAGAAGTAAAGCTATCATTGTTTGCAGATGACATACTATACATAGAGAATCCTAAAGATGCTACCAGAAAACTACTAGAGCTAATCAATGAATTTGGTAAAGTAGCAGGATACAAAATTAATGCACAGAAATCTCTTGCATTCCTATACACTAATGATGAAAAATCTGAATGTGAAATTAAGAAAACACTCCCATTTACCATTGCAACAAAAAGAATAAAATATCTAGGAATAAACCTACCTAAGGAGACAAAAGACCTGTATGCAGCAAATTATAAGACACTGATGAAAGTAATTAAAGATGATACAAACAGATGGAGAGATATACCATGTTCTTGGATTGGAAGAATAGATATTGTGAAAATGACTATAATACCCAAAGCAATCTACAAATTCAGTGCAATCCCTATCAAACTACCAATAGCATTTTTCAGAGAACTAGAACAAAAAATTTCACAGTTCGTATGGAAACACAAAAGACCCTAAATAGCCAAAGCAATCTTGAGAAAGCAAAACGGAGCTGGAGGAATGAGGCTCCCTGACTTCAGACTATACTACAAAGCTACAGTAATCAAGACAGTATGGTACTGGCTCAAAAACAGAAATATAGATCAGCGGAACAGGATAGAAAGCCCAGAGATAAACCTACACACATATGGTCACCTTACCTTTGATAAAGGAGGCAAGAATATACAGTGGAGAAAAGACAGCCTCTTCAATAAGTGGTGCTGGGAAAACTGGACAGCTACATGGAAAAGAATGAAATTAGAACGCTCCCTAACACCATACACAAAAATAAACTCTAAATGGTTTAAAGACCTAAATGTAAGGCCAGACACCATCAAACTGTTAGAGTAAAACATAGGCAGAACCCTCTATGACATAAATCACAGCAAGACCCTTTTTGACCCACCTCCTAGAGAAATGGAAATAAAAAGAAAAATAAACAAATGGGACCTAATGAAACCTAAAGCTTTTGCACAGCAAACGAAACCATAAACAAGACCAAAAGACAACCCTCAGGATGGGAGAAAATATTTGAAAATGAAGCAAATGACAAAGGATTAATCCCCACCATTAACAAGCAGCTCATGCAGCTCAATATTTAAAAAAACAGATAATCCAATCCAAAAATGGGCAGAAGACCTAAATAGACATTTCTCCAAAGAAGATGTACAGATTGCCAACAGACACATGAAAGAATGCTCAACATCATTAATCATTAGAGAAATGCAAATCAAAACTACAATGAGATATCCTCTCACACCAGTCAGAATGGCCATCACCAAAAAATCTACAAACAATAAATGCTGGAGAGGGTGTGGAGAAAAGGGAACCCTCCTGCACTGTTGGTGGGAATGTAAATGGATACCACCACTATCGAGGACAGTATGGAGGTTCCTTAAAAAACTAAAAATAGAACTACCATATGACCCAGCAATCCCACTACTGGGCATATGCTCTGAGAAAACCATAATTCAAAAAGAGTCATGTACCAAAATGTTCATTGCAGCTCTATTTACAATAGCCAGGACATGGAAGCAACCTAAGTGTCCATCAACAGATGAATGGATAAAGAAGATGTGGCACACATATACAATGGAATAGTACTCAGCCATAAAAAGGAACGAAACTGAGGTATTTTTAGTGAGGTGGATGGACCTAGAGACTGTTATACAAAGTAAAGTAAGTCAGAAAGAGAAAAACAAATACCGTATGCTAACACATATATATGGAATCTAAAAAAAAAAAAGAGTTCATTAAGAACCTATGGGCAAGATCTGAATACAGATGCAGACCTACTAGAGAATGGACTTGAGGATACGGGGAGGGGGAAGGGTAAGCTGGGACACAGTGAGAGAGTGGCATGGACATATATACACTACTAAACGTAAAATAGATAGCTAGTGGGAAGCAGCCGCATAGCACAGGGAGATCAGCTTGGTGCTTTGTGACCACCTAGAGGGGTGAGATAGGGTGGGTGTGAGGGAGGGAGATGCAAGAGGGAAGAGATATGGGGACATATGTATATTTATAACTGATTCACTTTGTTATAAAGCAGAAACTAACACACCATTGTAAAGCAATTATACTCCAATAAAGATGTTAAAAAAATAAAGAATGAAATAATGCCATTTGCAGCAACATGGACAGACCTGGAGATTATCATATTAAGTGAAGTAAGTCAGAAAGAGAAAGACAAATACCATATGATATCACTTATATCTGGAATCTAAAATATGATGCAAATGAACTTATCTATGAAACACAAACAGATTCACAGACATGGAGAACACACTTGTGGTTGCCAAGGGAGTGGGTGTGGGGGAGGGATGGATTGGGAGTTTGGGATTAGCAGATGCAAACTATTATATATAGAATGGATAAACAACAAGGTCCTACTGAAAATAGAGGTTATCAAAATTTGGCAGAATTTAGCAAATGGAACTAGAACAATCTGACATCTACATACCAAAAATAAACCTTGAGTTATACCTTGCACCATATATAAAAATTTACTCAAAGTGTATCATAGATCTAAAAGTAAAACCTCAAACAATATCTGTTCTAGGAAGGAACATGGGTGGAAATATTTTTTACCTTGGTTTAGGAAAAAATTTTCTTATCTACAGTACAAAGGCAAAAATCCTTAACTGGGAAAAAATGATAAATTGGACTTCCTTAAATTATAAACCTTTACTCTAAGAAATAAGTTGTTAAGAGAATGGAAAAACAAGCCATATTCAGGGAGAAAATACAAAGCTTTTGCTGTGAGTTGATTCTGTCCTGACATCAGTTTTTTTTTTTTTTGATGGACATTTTAGTTGTTTCCACCTTTCAGCTATTTTAAAAGCTCACTAGGAATATTCATGTATCTGTTTGATTACCTGTTTTCACATCTTGGAGGTATATTACTAAGAGTGGAACTGCTGGGGCACATGATAATTCTATGTTTAACTTTTTGAGGAACTGTCAAATTGTTTTCCACTGCGGCTGTACCATTTTACATTTTACATTTACAGCTATGTATGAGGGTTCTATTTTCTCCATATCCTATCCAATGACACTTACTTTCCATTTTTAAAATTATTATTATTGCCATCATAGTGGGTATGAAGTGGTGTCTCATCAAGGTTTTGATATGCATTTCCTTAATGACTAATATTATTTTCATGTGCTTGTTGCCAATTTGTATACCTTCTCTGGGCAAATTTCTATTCAAGTTCTTTGTCCACTTTTTAATTGTGTTGTCTTTTGTTATTGAGTTTTAAGAGTTCTTTACATATTATGGATGCTAGACTCTTATTAGATATAAGATTTGTATATATTTTCTCCCATTCTGTAGGTTGTCTTTTCACTTTCTTGGTAATGTCCTTGGAGGCACAAAAAGTTTATAATTTTGACGAAATCCAATTTGTCTATTTTTTTCTTTTGTTGCTTGTGCTTTTGGTGTCTTATCTAAGAATCCAGTGCCAAATCCAAGGTCATGAAAATTTACCCCTACATTTTCTTCTAGGAATTGTATATTTGTGTCTTTGATCCATTTTGAGCTACTTTTTATATGTAGCATTAGGTAGGGATCCAACTTCATTCTTGTGCAGGGTATCCAGTTGTCACAGCACTGTTAGTTCAAGTTGGTATTTTTTCCCACCCTTGTTAAAAATCAATTAACCATAGATGTATGGGTTTATTTCTGTACTCTCAAGTCTATTCCATTCATCTATATGTCTATCTTTATGCCAGTGCCATACTGTTTTAATTACTGTATCTTTGTAGTAAGTAAGTTTTGAAATGAGGAAGCGTGTATCTTCCAACTTTGTTCTTTATAGAGATTGCTTCAGCTATTCAGGGTCACTTGCAACTCCATGTGAATTTTAAGATTGGCTTTACAATTCCTGCAAAATGTGCTGTTGGGATTTTGATAGGAATTGCATTAAATCTGTAAATCCCTTTGAATAGTATTGCCATATTAATAATATTAAGTTTTTAAAACCATGAACATATCTTTCCATTTGTCTTGTTCTTTTAAAATTTCTTTCAGAAATATTTTGTAGTTTTTAGTGTGCACGTCTTGCACCTGTTTGGTTAAATTTATTCTAAAATATTTTATTCTTTTTGATTCTTTTTGATGCTATTGCAAATGGAATTTTTTAAATTAATTTCCTTTTTAGATTGTTTGTTGCTAATGTATAGAAATACAACTGATTTTTGTGTGTTAATTACCCCTTTACTTTTAAGACTGGTGCAATATAAGTAACCAGTCTTCAATTTACCAAGACAATGTTCAGCTAAAAGAATAATAACTGTATTCTCACCTGCTGGTGACTAATTACCTCATACAGAATATTTAGGTTTGTTATCATTTACACATAATAGAATGGCCAAATTATAGGCAAATGTCAGAAGTAAAAGATTTTAAATATTGTGTGTGCATGCCATAAGCACTCTTTTAAGGTATGTTAATACAAACAGAAATATTAATTTTGAGATTGGAAGATGAATGAGTAAATTTTACTAAAGATCTCCAAGGTTTGAAGTTTACTTTATATATAGCAATTAATAACCTGGTTATCAAATCCTCTTTTAAAAGGAAATCAGCCGTAAAAAATGAAGTTAGCCAAATATTACTCAAGATGATCATTAGAGTAGATCACTGTCTGACAGCCCCCGTACAGCCCTCATAAAAAGTAGCTGCAAAGTCATTAAACATACATACTCTTGTCAGAGAGATGACAACCACAAAAGCAGCTAGTGGTAGGAAAAAGCCCAAACTTCCCGTTTTCCTGCATAATCTAGCCTCTAACTACCTCTTGAAATTCTTTATATCACAATACACACTACAGCCATATATGATAGATTTCAGTTCCTAGAGCATGTCATGTTCTCTCTTGCCTGGAGATTTTTACACGCATTCTTCTTGCTACCTGAAGTGTTTTTCCAGACCCTTCTTCATTTAACTAGCTTCTTTTTATCTTTGGGTTTTATCTTAAACATCCCTTCCTCAGGGATATATTTATTTACTCTAGACTAGGTTAAGAGTATTTGATTTGATTAACCCTTTGATTGTATGCTCCCATAGCACCCTGTCATTCCCCTAGCATTACATTCATCATACATTATTGTAATCACATATTTACTGCCTGTAGCCTCCAAGAAACTACAAGCATCACAAGATATTGAAAATGACTTGTTCACTGCTTCATCTCCAATGCTTAACATGGGGCTTGGCACATGGTAGGTGTTGAATAAACAAATGAATGAATGGTAGAATTAGATTAGCCCCAGAAACAGTCCTGTGTCACCATTACCATTCATTTACCCAATAAGAATTTCTGATGAACAATAACTGTACACACATAGTCACTAGTTGATAGCTCAGAGAGTCAGATTTTTTTAAAAATTAAGCAACATTGTTATGTATGATAAGTAGCAGCATAGGTGTTTGTTTCCCCTAGGCAATATCTTCAGTGCCTTGGAACCCAAAGATAAAAGGGCTCTAGAGAAAAGTTCACAAATTGAAAATCAAATTCATTTAGCATTTATATTTCCCTAAAGCACCACACATGGTGTGCAGAATGATTATTTCAGGCAAACTCGCTAAAATTTCAGGAGGTACCCTGAAGGCTAATTCCTGACAGGTCTCTAAAGGCATTGAACCAAGCTGAGGTCAGAGAAAGAGAAGCAGGCCCTGCAGGTTGCCACCTTTATCTCCACACATGGGAGTAAATATTTTCTTAGAAATGTCCATGTTAGAAAAAGCCTCTAGAATGCATTTCTTTTTTGATTAAAAAATAGGAGTGTTTTTCTGGAGCTTCTTCTTAGATACTCAATCTCAAGATTTATAACTATGTGAGTTGGATCAGTGAGATTTGAGAACACTACTCACTTCCTATTCATATTAATTCAGTTTCATATAACTTTGACAAAACCCCCTGAGAGTTTTCAGTTCAAGTTTTAGGATATAAGAAGGGCCTTTGCTGCTTTCCACTTGAAAAAGCATTTTAAGCATTTATAACAATCTCCCTCACTGGGTTTTGATACAGAAAAAGAATGTATTGTAAAGTGCTCTGGGGAAAAATATAACTGTTATTGCCATTCTTTTCCTCTGTAAAAAATAAATTCTTATCACAGCTTTAGTGTTTATCTACTGACTTCTGAATTTCTATAAATCTGGCTGTAGACATTTTACTCTGGGTGACCATGCCTGGAAAGTTTGCCACCTACTTTATTCCTCCCCTCACATGAGCAAATTTTCTCAGAGCATATGTTCTAATATTATTTTATAGATACTATGAAGACTATCTGCAAAATATAATAGCTACATTATATTAAATTAGAGGTGAATAAAGTAACCAAAGACCATATCAGGCAACATTGTTACAGGCAGATTTCAGATACTATAATTTTAACCCTTTTGAGATGTTTTACAAAGTCATTCTCAGAAGCTGAAAGAATAAAGTCAATGCCTTTGTGTCTGTGGCCTACCTGGTTAGAAAAAAGTGGGCATGAGATTTCGAGAAGAGGCAGAAGTAAGAGAGGATTTACTCAGTGGATGATTTAGTCATTTAAAAAAGCATGTTAAAGGTAAGTTTGAGCAATCTGAGTTTTCTATACTGAATATTAAATTTTATTTCTTTATATGCTAGGACTTCTAGATCAGGCATAGACAACCATCTATAAGGAAGTCACAGCAGTGCTTTTTTGCTTGAAAAGCAATTCTTTAGCTCTTAGGATTCATTGGGATTATGCTTCTTCACCTTTACCTTCATAAAGGTTAAGATAAATGTGTAAAGTATTTCCAGAGTGAATAGCAAGCAGTAGGAGAGAATAAAGAGACTGGGGAGTAGAATAAGGAGGGAGAAAGAAAGGTGAAAAGACTGAAAAGAGGGGTTAAAGTCAGGGAAGGAGAGAGGAATTAGTATAATGGAGTAGAGATAAAAAAGGAAAAGTGCTGGATGCTTGCTTTTACACTACCTTTAGGGTCCAGGCTACAAGTGTACATTACAAGGAAGATCCTTTAATAGTAAGAAAATATCAGAAACTATTCTTTCAGACCCTATTATGGAGTGACAAGTATGTTGAGCTTCCTACTCTGGAACTAGATTGCTTTTTCATTTGTGTGGCAGTAAGATTTACAAAAATGCTTAATTCCCTTTCCTCAACTTTTCACAGTAGGCTCTGGGAACCAATGTTATATCCAATCCTATGCCCTGTACTCCTAATGGAAAATCACATAGTTAATGATTATGCAGAGATTATTATTGTTAAAATGTATTAGACCCATTACCTGTTTCCAAAGTTATACTATAGCAATATACTGTAACATATGATGCCAAATTCTGAAGGGATATATATCTTAACCAATCAATTTCATAATGTATCTCATTTATATTTAAGAATTTACTCACAGTCTATCTGCATCCTAAATTTTCATTAACTTTCTACAAATTGGAGGTGATGTGGCTAAAGCCTCCTAATATTATGCTAAATGCCAGAGGTTGTGCTCAGTGTTTCCCGGGATGTTCGAAAAATAAATTTTATGTGAAGATGTGTGATACTGACCAGCAAAGGAAACAATCGACAAAATGATGAGGCAATCTATGGTTTGGTAGACGATATTTGCAATCCCTATATTTGAAAAGGGGATAACCTCCAAAATATACAATGAACCCCAACAACTCAATAGCAAAGGTCTTGAATAGGCATTTCTCCAAAGAAAATATACAAATGGCCAATAGGTGCATGAAAAGATACTCAACGTCACTAACCATCAGGGAAATGGAAATCTAAAGCATAATGAGATATCACCTCACAACTGTTAGGAAGGCTGTTATCAAAAAGATAATCTTTTAACAGGTGTTGATGAGGGTGTGGATAAAAGGGAACCCTTACACACTATAGGTGGGAATGTAAATTGGTACAAGCATTATGGAAAATAGTATGGAAGATCCTCAATAAATTAAAAATACAATTACCATATGACCCAGCAATCCCACTTCTGGGTATATATCTGGAGGAAATGAAATCAACACGTCGAAGTGATATAGCAGCATTATTCACAATAGCCATGATATGAAAACAATCTAAGTGTCCATTGGCAGATGAATGGGTCAAAAAATGTGGAATATACATAAAATGGAATATTATTCAGTTTAATAAAAGGAAATCATGGGACTTCCCTGGTGGCGCAGTGGTTAAGAATCCGCCTGCCAATGCAGGAGACACGGGTTTTAGCCCTGGTCTGGGAAGATCCCACATGCCGCGGAGCAACAAAGCCTGTGTGCCAAAATTACTGAGCTTGCGCTCTAGAGCCTGCAGGCCACAACTGCTGAAGCCCATATGCCTTGAACCCGTGCTCCACAACAAGAGAAGCCACCTCAGTGAGAAGCTCACGCACCGCAAGGAAGAGTAGCCCCCGCTGACTGCAACTAGAGAAAGCCCGTGCAGCGACAAAGACCCAATGCAGCCAAAAACAAAATAAATTAAATAAATAAGGAAATCCTGCCATATGCAACAACATGGATGAAACGAGGGCATTTTCCCAACTGAAATAAGCCAGTCACAGAAGGACAAATACTGTATGATTCCACTTATGTGAGGTAAAATATGTAAAGTCACAGAAACAAAGAGAAGAATGGTGGTTTCCACAGGCTGGGAGCAGGAGGCAATAGGGAGGGTTGTTCAATGGGCATAAAGTTTCAATTATACAAGATGAACAAGTTCTAGAGATCTGCTGTACAATATAGTGCCTATAGTTAACAGTACTGTGTACACTTAAAATTCATCAAGATGATAGATCTCATGTTAAGTCTTTTTACCACAATAAAGAAAAGAATAACTCATGTAAATTATAAAGGAGCTGAGAGGCAAAGTGCCACAGGGAAGATGATCTTTTCTTTGAGATAAAGAAAGCACTACAATTCTCTGGACTTATACTAAAAATTGTAAATTATTTTCCCTTGATGGGAAGTAGGTGGTATAATTTTCTTCCCTTCTCTTTCTAGATCCCTGCTTTCATGTGCTTGTCACTTGCAACTCACTAGATCTCCAAGACCCTGACTGGTCTGGTCTGCGTTATCTAGACCTGTCCCCTCTTACCAGTGCCCTGGGTTCAACTTCTTTCTCTGCTCAAGCCCCATCCCTCTACTCAAAACTTCCCTGTTTAGTGTCCTGCAGTGGTGAGTGAAAGAGGGAGGGTTAAGAAAGAAAGATTTTTGTTTTGTGAGATTGAGGTGAGAGGAGTTTTAACAAAGGAATCCTAACAATATCATGTAGTAAAACCTCAAAGAAACCCTCAACAGCTTACCATTGACTACTAACTACATTCTGACTCCATATTTTGTCATTTAAAGTCATCTACAATCTGCCCTGACTGCCACTTCTAGTGAGAATCCTATTTCTACAGTTCATAAAGGTTTTTTTCTTCACCCACACAATTCCACAAATTGTGCACTCATTGCACTAAGCTCTTTCTCATTCTTGATATCTCACGCCATGCTAACATCGCTACCTCTTCCAAGAAGCCTTTCCAAGCTGCATGAGCTCACTTCGATATGATCATCCACTGAAATCTCATAGGGGATATCATATACATTTCCTCTTAAGTTGATACATACATGCATGCTTTAACATTTCTTTCCATTCCTAATGAAACTTTAATCTCTTTCAGAGAAATAACCACTTTATGTTTTCCCACGCTGCTAACAATGTGTTGGACATATAGAAAGAGCTTAGTAAATACTTTTGGATTAAACTTGTATTCTACTGCCATCATATAATTATTTCGATGGCTATGTCATTGCCATTCTTGTCTTTCTGTAAACAGATTGCAGGTGATTGTTTTGACCAAAGTTACAGTTTCAGTGTGTCTTCTATATGGGTTCTGCTGCTAAGAATATAAACCCAGTCAGATTTTGTTAATTCACAAATGATGTCTGTTCTCACACATCGACTCTCTCACTCTTCCTCTGAAGAAAATAAAGTAACCTGATTTAACTTTAATATAAGAAAAATTGATCTATTCAAATGCCAGTTTCTTAATTGCTCACCCATATGGAAGTTCAAATTAAATATCATATTTTGATGAAAATAGAGAAAAGCACCTGGAAAATAATGTATCCTTAACTGACATGATGAAAGAGAAATCTATATCATATAATTTGTTATTAGAGCTCTAGAAAATATAGCCATTTAGAAGACCTTTATGGATTTTGTAAATGTGCTAAAACCCTGATTCAGTACTGAATCAGCTGCTACTATGCATGAATTTTATTTCCTTATTTTCACTTCAAAGAATAATTTCCATTTAGCAGCTAATGGAATCATAAAGAGAGGTCATTAGACATTGGTTTCAACAAATGGCATTTGATGTAATAGACTTCCAAACACATTGGCAGAGGGAAGTATTGTTTCTAATAAATACTAATATGAGTTTTTCTAGTTATCAGAAATATCTGTATATATGCATGGAGCACCAGAATTTTAAAGAAGAGGCTAGTGCATGATAATAACTACCAAATGGTATGAGAAGAAGCTTCTAAAATCTATCTTCTTTTGTTTGTTTTAAAGATAAATTTTGTGCTTATTTTGCTTTCTAAAATAAATGAAGATGCTATTTGCCAATTAAGTTTTATAACAAGTTTTGATTGCTCTATGAGGCTGAAATATATCATTAAATAGAGATGGAACTATCAATTCTACTTATAATCAGGTAACAATTTTGTTACATTGAGATGAAAATAGGGAAGAAAAGGAATTCAAACAAAGTCTTAATAGCCAAAATAAAATGTATGATTAGTGAAATGGCCCAAGTAACAGACAAGAAAGCAAGCTTGCTTTGACTTGTAAACACTCAGATAATTCAGAAAAAGCACTACTTTGCTTTAAATTCCCCCAATAACTGTCACTTAAATTAACACTAATCGAACCTTACTATGCCCCTGGTACTACAATAGGTTCCAGGAATGCAAAAAGAGGTACTATCTCCTCCCCACCTTAAAGGAACTCATAGTCTAGCAGAAGAGAAATGTTTAAACAAAATTTGCAGTATAATATGATGTTATACAGATCAGTTCAGTTTCTGGCAATAAAGCAGATTATATAACTTCAAATATCTCCCCCTACAAAATTCATGGAAGTGTTGGATAAAGTATAACAAAGACAAGTTTCCAGAATTTGTTAAAGAAGGTTATCTTCGTATTGAGGATGAGTGTCAAGTTTCAATCAGCATTTAGTATGGAGGGGAGGGGAAAAAATCATAGTGAAGTTAAATAAAATCAAAGACAAAGAAATCTTAAAAGCAACTAATGAGAAAAGACATATTAACCTCAAAGGATTGTCAACTGGAATAAGAGCAGACTTCTGAACAGCAAGAATGGAATCCAGAAGACAGAGGGATGATAACCTTAAGTGCTAAGGAAAATAAATACTAACCTAGAATTTTATATCCAGCTAAGCCAATATTCAAGAACGAGGGCAAATATATATTCAGACAAACAAAAAGAATAAACAATGAGTAAAGAAAGACGTACATGTAGATAAATCTGAAGAAACAATGTCTGCCTAAAACAAGAGCAGAAATCATAATGACTAACTTGAAAGGATATAAAAACAAAGAGGAACTAAAATCTGGGCATGACATGGAAGAAATGAGACAAGGGTTCTAAGTTAAAGCAGTCTAAGCACCATGTATTGTTCAAGAGAGTAGGAATACTGGTTAATATTACACCGTGTTAAGTGAGGTACGCATGTTAAACATTTAATGGTAATGAGTAAAAAGAAACAAAATACAAAGATATAAATTCCAAACCAATAGTAGGAACAAAAAGGGAACAAACACATTAAATGTTCTCCATTAAGTGCTTGTAACATGGAAACAATAATACTAATATAGCACTTAACTCTACGTAACTCAAAGCCTTCAAAGAAAAGGCAGAATTTGAGCTGAGTCTTGAAAGAAAAGTGTTCACATGGCAGACCATGAGAAGTTGGATTAAAGAGCAACACCTGAAGAAATAAAGTTGTATGATCAGGCCATTCAAGATGGCTGTTCTCTTGCTCTCTGTACATTCCCTGCTTGACCAGTCCCTGCTTCACTCACAAGACTATCCAATCCTCTTAATCATAGGGCTTAATTAGTAACTGCCTACGTGCTTGCTGCCTGCCCCAGCTGCTGGTTTCCCTGGTAACTGATGAGCCAACCTGACGTCAATTCCCCCTATAAATGGTAGACTCCTTCTCCCCCTAGTAGCAAAGATGGCTGCCATGCCCCGCCTGCTTTCTGCTGTCCAAGGTGGATTGTCACACTTATCAGAAAAAAAATTGAGCATGTTTCCTTAATAAATATGTACATTTATTTCTAAATTATTCACGTTCTACCTTACAAAACATTATGTACCTTAAAACTGACAAAAACAGAAATTAAAAAGAATGAGAAAAATGAGATTATTTAATGATATAAAAAATTGTTATTATGACTATAATTATTATTACCATTTTTAATGTTCTGCATGCTTAGTTTTTAAATGGCTTGGTAATCATTGTTACTATATGCTATTATACTACTATCTGAAGACACAATAAACATGTAAGTCAAGTTCTTTGTTTATAACAGCAGATGTAAACCATATTTAAAATATTCTTCTTTATAATGTA
Organism: Balaenoptera acutorostrata; assembly: GCF_949987535.1. Lineage (NCBI taxonomy): Eukaryota > Metazoa > Chordata > Mammalia > Artiodactyla > Balaenopteridae > Balaenoptera > Balaenoptera acutorostrata. The sequence continues at coordinate 99,617,793 of NC_080085.1, read as the reverse complement.
GAAATTTTAAACCTGACTTCTTTTCATACTTGATTGTTTTCATATGCTTAATATTGTTTATATATATTATATATTTTTACATTGCTTTGTAGCTGACAAAAAGTTTTTACTAGGAATAGAATTATAAGCTCTGCAATGTTCTGTTTGTTCATTTAAGCTTACATTATTGGTATTGTGTTAACTCTAAGATTTTTTTCACAAGAATGTTGTTAAGATACTTTTCCATTTTGTGAAGTTGAATTTATTTAAAATTAGATATTACCGATAAGTCCACTTAACTAGGCATATGTAAGCTGAAAGCAACAAAGGACTAAGGCCACTACGGTCAACTCTAAATAAATTATGACATATTCATAAAAGACAGTATTATCTAGCAGTGAAAATTAATATATTAGAGCTACAGATATCAATATGGATGAAACTCAAAAAATATAATATTTAGCAAACAAGTTGCAGCATATGTACAGTATAATAATTTACAGAAAGCTTAAAAGCACAAAATACTATATATTATTCATAGATGCATATATGTAAAAAAATATAAAGAAATGTATGTCAATAATGCATACAATTTATAGTAGCGACCCCCTCTGGGAGAAAATAAGGGAGAGGACACTGAAGAGAGAACAAAGGGTGTTTCAAAAGTTCTGGTAACATTCTATGGTTTAAGCTCAATATTGGGTATTCTGGTGATCACTGTATTATTATTTTTTTAATTTTTTTTTGGATGACTTGAATAATATATATATATATATATTTTTATAAAGCAGGTTCTAATTAGTCATCCATTTTACACATATCAGTGTATACATGTCAATCTCAATCTCCCAATTCATCACACCACCACCACCACTACCCCAAAGCTTTCCCCGCTTGGTGTCCATACGTTTGTCCTCTACATCTGTGTCTCAATTTCTGCCCTGCAGACCAGTTCATCTGTACCATTTTTCTAGGTTCCACATATATGCGTTAACATACAATATTTGTTTTTCTCTTTCTGACTTACTTCACTCTGTATGACAGTCTCTAGAGCCATCCACCCCTCAACAAATGACCCAATTTCGTTCCTTTTTATGGCTGAGTAATATTCCATTGTATATATGTACCACATCTTCTTTATCCATTCGTCTGTCGATGGGCATTTAGGTTGCTTCCATGACCTGGCTATTGTAAATAGTGCTGGAATGAACACTGGGGTGCATGTGTCTTTTTGAATTATGGTTTTCTCTGGGTATATGCCCAGTAGTGGGATGGCTGGATCATAGGGTAATTTTATTTTTAGATTTTTAAGGAACCTCCATCCTGTTCTCCATAGTGGCTGTATCAATTTACATTCCCACCAACAGTGCAAGAGGGTTCCCTTTTCTCCACACCCTCTCAGCATTTGTTGTTTGTAGATTTTCTGATGATGCCCATTCTAACTGGTGTGAGGTGATACCTCACTGTAGTTTTGATTTGCATTTCTCTAATAATTAGTGATGTTGAGCAGCTTTTCATGTGCTTCTTGGCCATCTGTATGTCTTCCATGGACTATTTAGATCTTCTGCCCATTTTTGGATTGGGTTGTTTGTTTTTTTTAATATTGAGCTGCATGAACTGTTTATATATTTTGGAAATTAATCCTTTGTCCGTTGATTCATTGGCAAATATTTTCTCCCATTCTGAGGGTTGTCTTTTCATCTTGTTTATGGATTCCTTTGTTGTGCAAAAGCTTTTACGTTTCATTAGGTCCCGTTGTTTTATTTTTGTTTTTATTTCCATTTCTCTAGGAGGTGGGTCAAAAAGGATCTTGCTGTGATTTATGTCATAGAGTGTTCTGCCTATATTTTCCTCTAAGAGTGTGATAGAGTCTGGCCTTACATTTAGGTCTTTAATCCATTTTGAGTTTATTTTTGTGTATGGTGTTGTTGGGGAGTGTTCTAGTTTCATTCTTTTACATGTAGCTGTCCAGTTTTCCCAGCACCATTTATTGAAGAGGCTGTCTTTTCTCCACTGTATATTCTTGCCTCCTTTATCAAAGATAAGGTGACCATATGTGCGTGGGTTTATCTCTGGGCTTTCTCTCCTGTTCCATTGATCTATATTTCTGTTTTTGTGCCAGTACCATACTGTCTTGATGACTGTAGCTTTGTAGTATAGTCTGAAGCCAGGGAGCCTGATTCTTCCAGCTCTGTTTTTCTTTCTCAAGATTGCTTTGGCTATACGGGGCCTTTTGTGTTTCCATACAAATTGTGCAATTTTTTGTTCTGTTTCTCTGAAAAATGCCAGTGGTAGTTTGATAGGGATTGCATTGAATCTGCAGATTGCTTTGGGTAGTAGAGTCATTTTCACAATGTTGATTCTTCCAATCCAAGAACATGGTATATCTCTCCATCTATTTGTGTCATCTTTAATTTCTTTCATCAGTGTCTTATAGTTTTCTGCATACAGGCCTTTTGTCTCCCTAGGTAGGTTTATTCCTAGGTATTTTATTCTTTTTGTTGCAATGGTAAATGGGAGAGTTTCCTTAATTTCTCTTTCAGATTTTTCATCATTAGTTTATAGGAATGCAAGAGATTTCTGTGTATTAATTTTGAATCCTGCAAATTTGCCAAATTCATTGATTAGCTCTAGTAGTTTTCTGGTGGCATCTTTAGGATTCTCTATGTATAGTATCATGTCATCTGCAAACAATGACAGTTTTACTTCTTCTTTTCCAATTTGTATTCCTTTTATTTCTTTTTCTTCTCTGATTGCTGTGGCTAGGACGTCCAAAACTATGTTGAATAATAGTGGCGAGAGTAGACATCTTTGTCTTCTTCCTGATCTTAGAGGAAATGCTTTCAGTTTTTCACCATTTAGAATGATGTTTGCTGTGGGTTTGTCGTATATGGCCTTTATTATGTTGAGGTAGGTTTCCTCTATGTCTACTTTCTGGAGAGTTTTTATCATAAATGGGTGTTGAATTTTGTCAAAAGCTTTTTCTGCATCTATTGAGATGATCATATGGTTTTTATTCTTCAATTTGTTAATATGGTGTATCACATTGATTGATTTGCATATATTGAAGAATCCTTGCATCCCTTGCATCCCACTTGGTCATGGTGTATGATCCTTTTAATGTGTTGTTGGATTCTGTTTACTAGTATTTTGTTGAGGATTTTTGCATCTATATTCATCAGTGATATTGGTCTATAATTTTCTTTTTTTGTAGTATCTTTGTCTGGTTTTGGTATCAGGGTGATGGTGACCTCATAGAATGTGTTTGGGAGTGTTCCTTCCTCTGCAATTTTTTGGACGTTTTTGAAAAGGATGGGTGTTAGCTCTTCTCTAAATGTTTGATAGAATTCACCTGTGAAGCCATCTTGTTCTGGACTTTTGTTTGTTGGAAGATTTTTAATCACAGTTTCAATTTCATTACTTGTGATTGGTCTGTTCATATTTTCTATTTCTTCCTGGTTCAGTCTTGGAAGGTTATACCTTTCTAAGAATTTGCCCATTTCTTTCAGGTTGTCCATTTTATTGGCATAGAGTTGCTTGTAGTATTCTCTTAGGATGCTTTGTATTTCTGCGGTGTCTGTTGTAACTTCTCCTTTTTCATGTCTAACTTTATTGATTTGAGTCCTCTCCCTCTTTTTCTTGATGAGTCTGACTAATGGTTTATCAATTTTGTTTATCTTCTCAAAGAACCAGCTTTTAGTTTTATTGATCTTTGCCGGTGTTTTCTTTGTTTCTATTTCATTTATTTCCGCTCTGATCATTATGATTTCTTTCCTTCAGCTAACTTTGGGGGTTATTTTGTTCTTCTTTCTCTAGTTCCTTTAGGTGTAATGTTAGATTGTTTATTTGAGATTTTCCTTGTTTCTTGAGGTAGGCTTGTATAGGTATAAACTTCCCTCTTAGAACTGCTTTTGCTGCATCCCATAGGTTTTGGATCATCGTGTTTTTATTGTCATTTGTATCTAGGTATTTTTTGATTTCCTCTTTGATTTCTTCAGTGATCTCTTGGTTATTTAGTAACGTATTGTTTAGCCTCCGTGTGTTTGTGTTTTTTACATTTTTTTCCCTGTAATTCATCTCTAATCTCATAGTGTTGTGGTCAGAAAAGATGCTTGATATCGTTTTAATTTTCTTAAATTTACTGAGGCTTGATTTGTGATCCAAGATGTGATCTATCCTGGAGAATGTTCCATGAACACTTGAGAAGAAAGTGTAATCTGCTGTTTTTGGATGGAATGTCCTATAAATATCAATTAAATCTATCTGGTCTATTGTGTCATTTAAAGCTTCTGTTTCCTTATTTATTTTCATTTTGGATGATCTGTCCATTGGTGTAAGTGAGGTGTTCCAAGTCCCCCAGTATTATTGTGTTACTGTCAATTTCCTCTTTTATAGCTGTTTGCAGTTGCCTTATGTATTGAGGTGTTCCTATGTTGGGTGCATATATATTTATAATCTATCTTCTTCTTGGATTGATCCCCTGATCATTATGTAGTGTCCTTCCTTGTCTCTTATAACATTCTTTATTTTACAGTCTATTTTATCTGATATGAGTATTGCTACTCCAGTTTTCTTTTGATTTACATTTGCATGGAATATCTTTTTCCATCCCCTCACTTTCAGTCTGAATGTGTCTCTAGGTCTGAAGTGCGTCTCTTGTAGACAGCATATATATGGGTCTTGTGTTTGTATCCATACAGCAAGCCTGTGTCTTTTGGTTGGAGCATTTAATCCATTCACGTTTAGGGTAATTATTGATATGTATGTTCCTATGACCATTTTCTTAATTGTTTTGGGTTTGTTTTTGTAGGTCCTTTTCTTCTCTTGTTTCCCACTTAGAGAAGTTCCTTTAGCATTTGTTGTAGAGCTGGTTTGGTTGCACTGAATTCTCTTAGCTTTTGCTTGTCTGTAAAGCTTTTGATTTCTCCATCGAATCTGAATGTGATCCTTGCCAGGTAGACTAATCTTGGTTGTAGGTTCTTCCCTTTCTTCACTTTAAGTATATCATGCCACTCCCTTCTGGCTTGTAGAGTTTCTACAGAGAATTCAACTGTTAACCTTATGGGAGTTCCCTTGTATTTTATTTGTCATTTTTCCGTTGCTGCTTTTAATAATTTTTCTTTGTCTTTAATTTTTGCCAATTTGATTACTATGTGTCTCGGCATGTTTCTCCTTGGGTTTATCCTGTATGGGACTTTCTGCACTTCCTGTACTTGGGTGGCTATTTCCTTTCCCATGTTAGGGAAGTTTTCGACTATAATCTCTTCAAATATTTTCTCTGGTCCTTCCTCTCTCTCTTCTCCTTCTGGGCCCCCTATAATATGAATGTTGTTTCATTTAATGTTGTCCCAGAGGTCTCTTGGGCTGTCTTCATTTCTTTTCATTCTTTTTTCTTTATTCTGTTCCGCAGCAGTGAATTCCACCATTCTGTCTTCCAGGTCACTTATCCGTTCTTCTGCCTCAGTTATTCTGCTATTGATTCCTTCTAGTGTAGTTTTCATTTCAGTTATTGTATTGTTCATCTGTTTGTTTGTTCTTTAATTCTTCTAGGCCTTTGTTAAACATTTCTTGCATCTTCTTGATATTTGCCTCCATTCTTTTTCCGAGGTCCTGGATCATCTTCACTATCATTATTCTGAATTCTTTTTCTGGAAGTTTGCTTATCTCCACTTCATTTAGTTGTTTTTCTGAGGTTTTATCTTGTTCCTTCATCTGGTACATAGCCCTCTGCCTTTTCATCTTGTCTGTCTTTCTGTGAATGTGGTTTTTGTTCCACAGGCTGCAGGATTGTAGTTCTTCTTGCTTCTGCTGTCTGCCCTCTGGTGGATGAGGCTACCTAAGAGGCTTATGCAAGTTTCCTAATGGGAGGGACTGGAGGTGGGTAGAGCTGACTGTTGCTCTGGTGGGCGGAGCTCAGTTCCCTCCCTGTTGGTTGTTTGGCCTGAGGCAACCCAACACTGGAGCCTACCTGGGCTTTTTGGTCGGGCTAATGGCGGACTCTGGGAGGGCTCACGCCAAGGAGTACTTCCCAGAACTTCTGCTGCCAGTGTCCTTGTACCCACTGTGAGCCAGTGTCATCCCCCGCCTCCGTAGGAGACCCTCCAACACTTTCAGGTAAGTCTGGTTCAGTATCCCCTGGGGTCACTGCTCTTTCCCCTGGGTCCCAATGTGCACACCATTTTGTGTGTGCCCTCCAAGAGTGGAGTCTCTGTTTCCCCCAGTTCTGTCAAAGTCCTGCAATCAAATCCCAGTAGGCTTCAAAGTCTGATTCTCTAGGAATTCCTCCTCCCATTGCCGGACCCCCAGGTTGGGGAGCCTGACGTGGGGCTCAGAACCTTCACTCCAGTGGGTGAACTTCTGTGGTATATGTGTTCCCCAGTCTGTGAGTCACCCACTCAGCAGTTATGGGACTTGATTTTACTGTGATTGCACCCCTCCTACCGTCTCACTGTGGCTTCTCCTTTGTCCTAGGACGTGGGTATATTTTTTGGTGAGTTCCAGTGTCCTCCTGTCAATGATTTTCCAGCAGCTAGTTGTGATCCTGATGCTCTTGCAAGAGGGAGTGAGAGCACATCCTTCTGCTCTGCCATCTTCCTCCGGGCTCCATTGTATTATTTTTTATATGTTTTAAATATTTTAAATATTTCTATTAAAATTTATTTTTAAAAAGGAAAAGGAACAGGTAAAAAAACTGATGGATTTTCCAAACGGAGTCAAAGAAATAAGAGAGGTTTTACAGAATTCAAGAAAAAAAAGGGAAAAAAAATCAAAGATCTCAGGGTCAATAATGTCAAATAACAGAGATGAGAGCATGAAGTCACAGAAATTAAGAACTGGGAAACAGTTTCAGTGGAGTGGTGGCAGTGGAAACCAAATTGCAATAGGTCAAAGAATGAATAGGTGGCAACCTACACACTGAACTAACAAGAACTTCCCTTTATGTATCTAGAAATGCTGGATGAATTATCACAAAATAAGTTTACATAGTAAACCCAAAAAAAAGAAAGGGAAATTCCCAGGTGGCAGAAACTAAGTTGTATGATAGTGAGATATTCTCTTAGTATGTATGGTGAGTCCCAATACACAGATATACACCCTAACAGTTAGGAAATAACAGTGTAATCTCCACACATGGGGCTCTTAAGATAGGGAATTTTAAGCAAAACCGCTGAATAAAGCTGGAACAGGGAAAACGGAGACTCCACTCATATGTACATGGAAGTAACAAGATAATCTGTTTATATATGAGACTTTGGATTTATAAAAAATACCTGTGAGAAATTAAAATACCATGTATGTGAGATAGATAGTCTGATTTTAAAATAAGTATGTTCTGTAAGAAATATAAAGTAGGGAAATTAATATAAATTTTGTACCAAGATCGATGAAATTCCTGAGATATTTGTAACATGCAAATGTAAGTCTGCTTTCCAAGACTTTTCTAAAATTCAGAGTACATGGACACCAACGATGAAAAAAAAATCTTTCCAAATATAGCTCACTATAAAAAATAGAAACACATGAAAAGAATGGCCAACTGTGATGGATCCAGAATACAGGAGAATTAGATTATAAATACATTGAGCAAATAGAACATTGAGCAAATAGATAAATTATGAAATAAATATGATTAAAAGTTAAAAGAGAGAAAAAACATGCAAGCTAAAAAGAGAGAAAATAATACAATAAGAGAAAGAAAAACAAGAGCAGATAGATTGGTAACAGATCCACATAGAATTTTTGGAAATTAAAAATTATTGTCATTGTAATTTTTTAAAAAGCCAATAGATGGATAAATAGCAAATTAGACAAAGCTAAAGAGAAATTTAAAAACTGGAAAATAATTTTTAAAGAAAACACCAAAATGCAATACTGAGAGGTAAAGAGATAGGAAACTTGACAGAGAATTTAAAATATATGACATATAGAAGGAAAACATACAATATTTTTTTAACTTTTTATTTTTTATTGGAGTGTAGTTGATTAACCATGTTGTGTTAATTTCAGGTGTACAGCAGAGTGATTCAGTTATACATATACATGTATCTCTTCATTTTCAAATTCTTTTCCCGTTTAGGTTATTACAGAATGTTAAGCAGCATTCCCTGTGCTATACATCAACAGATGAATGGATAAAGAAGATGTGGTATATATATACAATGGTATATTACTCAGCCATTAAAAAGAATAAAATAATATCATCTGCAGCAACATGGATGGACCTGGAAATTATCATACTAAGTGAAGTAAGACAGAGAAAGACAAATATCATATGGTATTGCTTATATGCAAAATCTTAAAAAAATGATACAAATGAACTTATTTATAAAACAGAAACAGCCTCACAGACTTAGAGAACATACAATATGTTTATTAGAAGTTCCAGAAGGAAAACACTTTTAAAAAATGGGAAAGAGAGGATATCCAAAATGGCAATGGTTAGAAATTTCTGGAAATGTTTTTAAGAAATGAATCTTCAAATTGAAGTATGCCAACTCCTAAGCAGAATTTAAATGATAATAATACTAGTAACAACAATAATAATAGCAGCTATTATTATTAAGTAAAATTTAGTGAAACTTCAGAACATTAAATAAAATCAAAAGAGAAAAACTAAATTGCAAAAAGAGAGGGGGGAGAGATTACCTATTAAGAAACAATAACTAGAACGAGAGCAAATTTTTGGCAGCAACAGAGACTACCTAAACAGTGGAATTATATCTTTAGAATGCTGAAGAAAAACAATTGTCAACCTAGAAGGCCACAACCAGCTAAACTACCATTCAAAAGTGAGAGTGAAATAGTCATTTAAAAAAAAAGACTTACCTTAACTAAGTTTAGAAATCCTTGCACTTAGTTCATAAATCCTTGTAGAAAGCTATTAACAGATAGCTTTCACTTTAGCAAAAAGGAAAACTGAACTTAGAAGAAGAACTTGAGATATAATAATATAATACAAATATATAAAAGTCAATAAATACCAAAGAATCTAGGAATGAAGACCAAATTCCTTAAATTATTAAACAAAAATATACAATCAAATAAACATATCACCTTCAGAAAAAAAGGAAAACTTCTAAATAACTCATGTGCCAAGTAGAAATTATACAAATATAAAAACATTCCTATCTGAATTTCATTAAAGACAAAATGGGAAAAATTGAGGTACAGCTCTTGCTGTAATCAGAAATAAATGGTCTTAAATGTACATATTAGAAAAAAGTTTTTAATTAAAAAATGAATGAGATTTTAAATCTTTGTTACATATGTATATGTACCTAAATGATATATTGACTAGTTTCATTGTTGGAGCTTTATACAAATTGTATCTTAGTATATATAGCATAAAAGATAAAGTAATAATATAAACAAAAAGTAGAGTTTGTAGGTATATGAATTAAAAATGTTTTTTAGTTTCTCTATCTGATATTTTGTCATTATGGGATCTTGTTGACTAGAGAGGGACCACCTTTCCCAGACTTAGCTGATTTCTACAGGTAGAAGCAACTATACAGTGAGCATAGCTTTCATGAGCAAACTAACCAATCCACAGCCCATACACCCCAAACACCTTCTTTATTGTGTACTAACAATTGTAAGACACTAACCTCCTGCCCTAATCACCCTAGGATCAAGCATCAGAGAACTAGGGGCAGCTCCTATTAGACCTCTGAGCACACTGAAATTATCAAGCTAGCCAATCCTAAATCTGGGCAGCCCACTTATATAGCCTTGCCCATTCCTTACCAAGAAAACCACAATAAAGGCTTTCCCACAGTTCTCCTCACTCTCTTTCTCTCTGTCTATGACTGACCCCAGTGTTCTCTCTTGTGACTCTACGTGGCATGGCACGCTCCCCTCCTCTTGGGAATTGTGAATAATAAATGATATTTTTCAATGGGAATCATCTTCTAATCTGTTGGCCTCGCTGTACCTGAATGAAACTTGGGTACATTTTAAACAGGATAGAGGGAGTGATGTCACCAAGATGGTGAAGCAGCAGACCCCAGCTTTCATCCTTCCACAAAGATCAACAGTTAGAGAGCTATTCACAAACAAAAACAGCTCTGGGAGAGCTCAGGAGTCCACTTTAAGAAACGTCAGCAACACAGTGGAACAGAAACCCTGAAAATAACCATGCAAAATGGGAAGGAAGAAGAGCTTGATTTTACCTGCATCATCCCACCTCCCAGGCCAGCACTGCTCAATGCCAAGAGGGAACCCCCCAGGTAGAAAGAGTTCCCCTTCCCGAGAAAGGGAGAATGGGGTGAGTGACAAGCCTCCCCAGCCTTTTGTACATAGAAAATCCTAGTCTCCACCAAAAAACTGTTAGAACTAACAAATAAATTTAGTAACATTTTAGGATACAAAATCAATATACAAAAATCACTTTTATTTCTATATGCAAATAATGAAATATCTAAAAATGAAATAAAGAATCCCATTTACAGTAGCATCAAAAACAATAAAATGCTTAGGAATAAATATAACCAAGGAAATGAAAGATCTATACACTGAAAACTATAAGACATTGATGAAAGAAGTTTAAGAAGTTGCAAATAAATGAAAAGGTATCCCATATTCACAGACTGGAAGAGTTAATATTGTTAAAATGTCCATACTACCAAAAACCATCTATAGAGTCAGTGCAATCTCTATCAAAATTCCAATGGCATTTGTCATGGAAATAGAAAAAAAATCCTAAAATTTCTATGGGATCACAAAAGATCTTGAATAGCCAAAGCAATCTTGAGAAAGAACAGAGCTGAAGGCATCATGCTTCCTGATTTCAAACTATATTACAAAGTTGTAGAAATCAAAACAGTATGGTACTGGTATAAAAACAGTCAACATAGACCAAAGGAAAAGAACTAAGAACCCAGAAATAAACCCACACATGTATGATCAACTAATATTTGAAAAGGGAGCTATGTGGAATCTATGTTATCATTTGTGACAACATGGATGGACATTGAGGGCATTACGCTAAGTGAAATAAGTCAGATAGACAAAGACAAATACTGTATGACCTCACTTACATGTGGAATCTATAAACATCAAACTCATAGAAAGAGAGTAGAATGATGGTTTCCAGGGACTGAGGGAGGAGGGAAATGGGGAGATACTGGTCAAAGGTTACAAACTTTCAGTTATACAATGAATAAGTTCTGGGGATCTAAGGAACCCCATGGTGACTATAGTTAATAATACTGTATTGTATACTTGAAAGTTGCTGTGAGAGTAGTTCTTTAATGTTCTCACCATAACAACAATAAAAATGGTAATTAAGTGAGGTGGAGGATATGTTAAGTAACCTTATTTTGATAAACATTTCACAATACATACTTGTGTCAAATCATCACGTTGTACACCTTAAACTTACACAACGCTATATGCCAATTATATCTCAATAAAGCTGGAGAAAAGAATGGATGAATCTATATCTTTGTCTGCATGTTTGAAATATTTCCTAATATATACGTAATGAGTTATTGAGATAAAAACAGGTTAGAACTTATTTTCAACATTATTGATTATTTCTACTTATTTGTTTGGATAGTGTAACCACAGATGTTCATTTTATTATTGTTATGCTTCATAATTCACATATGCATTTCAAATATTCTTATAAATATTATATATACTTTATAAACATGTATATTTGAATATGTATTAATATATCAAATATTACAAAAATATAATATTGGTGAGCTAACAATTCAACTTAATTTAAAAAAAATAAACACAAAGGAAAAAATAAGTAAATAACAAATAAAGCTGAAATTAATGAAATAGAAAAGCAAAGAAATCATAGAGAGGATCGGCAAAACCAAAAACTGCTTCATTGGATAAAGCTATTAACTTAGACAAATCTCTGGCAAAATTGATCAAGAATAAAAGAAAGAAGGAAAAATAAGCATTTCATTAAAAATGAAAAGGAGAACGTATTAGAAGATACACTTAAACGTTTATAAGTCATATAAGAATACTAATAACTTTCACATAAGGTATCAGGGCCACACATGTTTTCAGGTAAGTCCACTAAACTAGTGGATAATCCCTAATATTAAACCCTGTGTTCCAGATAATAGAATAGGAGGAAAACCTGTGTAACAAGATAAACCTGATACCTACCTGAAGATATTTAATTAAATATGTTATATGGATGAGTGGATGAATAAGTAAATAGATAGGTAAATGGATATCGAGCAGAATTTATCCCAAAATGCAAGCATGAAAAACATTAGAAAGTCTAATAATGCAAGTTGCCATATTAACAGAGTAAAAGAACAAAAAAGTGACAATTTCAACAGATTCACAAACTGCAGTTGATAAAATTCTACATCAATTCTTGATAAAATATCTATGAAAATCAGAAATCTATGGAGACTTTCTTAACCAGATGAAATGTATCTAACAAAAAATAATGTAAACATCATACATAATCACATTTACTCTAATTTCAGATATTGAGAGAAGGAACTCTAGAGTCCTGCCATTGTGTAAGTTGGTACACTGCTTTAAAGATAAATCTGAAAACATCTTGTAAACCTGAATATGTGAATATCCTAGTTTCCAGCAATTGCATTTCTATTTATATTCCCAAGAGAAACTTTTGCACATGGGTACATGAAAAAAACATGTACAACGATGTTCATTGCCACACTGATTGCATTAAGAAAAATCAGAAACTAACTCTTTCAGAAAAGGAATGCTAATTAAAATCTTATTTAGTCATACAGTAAATTGAACAGTTAATGAACTGTAGATGCTTGGATCAACTAAGTAAATCTCAAAAACAAAATTGAGCTGCGAAAGAAATTTGAAAAAATATATATACATGTATACAGCATGTCTTCTCATTTTGAAAGCATTCAAAATAGTACCATATACAGATATGGCTATATAAAAAAATGAAAAACAAATCAATAAAAAAACATTCAGAGGAAGGCTACACACCAGCCTCAGAGTAATGAATATCTTCAAGGAAAGAGGGAAGAAAATGGAGCTGATGGGTAGCTTTGCCTGAATCTGCCAAATATGTATCATCAGCTCTAATCTCACCTCTGAAATCCAGATTCTCATATCCAACTACTTACCCTATATATCCACTTGGATGTCTAATAGGAATCTGAAATATAATACATACAAAACAGAACTTTTAACCCCTGCTTCCAAAATTTGTAAATACTACAATGGTTCTCATCTTACTACATGAGACCACCATTCACCTAGTTGTTCATGGCAAAAATCTTGGCAGCATCCTTGACTTTCCTCTTTCTCATATTTCACATATAGTCCACCATCAAACACAATCCACTGTCTCTCTGAAATCGATGCTGCATCCAAACACGTTTCACCAACTCCAATACTTCCACCCTATTCCAGGTCGCCATTATTTCTGGTCTGGACTACAACACTAGCCTCTTTACTGTTTTCCCTTTTCCCATTCTTGTTTCTCCAGCATCCACACAACAGCCAACATGTTCCATTTAAAACATAAATCTGACCATGCCACTCCACTGCTAAAGCCTTTCAAATGCCTTCCCATAACTTTTAGAATGAAATGTCAAGGCCTTGACATGGCCCTATGTGATTAAGACCCTCGGTATCTCTCCAAACAAATTTCCAACCATTCCTCTCTTCACTCACTCCACTTCAACTACTGTGGCCTTCTTTCTGGTCTTTGAACACCCTAAGAAGATTTCTACCTCAAGGTCTACCTACCTTGGTGGCGCTCCTACTTGGAAATCCTCCTGTATTTTAACCATGGCTTGATTTTTACTTAATTGGCATAAGATTTTGGTTTCTATTATTTTATTCTATTTAATTTGGGTTTTTCTTGGTAAAACAACTAATTTGTTCTAATTCAAAATTAGATACTTTTATTTTCAGAATTCCAAATGGAACATTTTTTAAACTCCATACATATAAATAAATTTTTACATTTCCACAAAAAATTAAATTTCAGAAGTATAGCCATAAACTGGATTAATTTTATTAGTTTTGTTCAATTCAACAAGTATATTTTAAGGGCCTACTATGCACCAGGGACTCAGACAGGTGGTGAATACCAAAACATGGATAGGATAGAGCCTCTGCCTTGAAGAACAACTCAAAAGATGTATGTACAATAAAGAAGTAAAGAAGAAATGGTCAATACATTCCTATAGATAAAAAACTCATTTGAGAAATTATATCATAGCTATTGATCCATAATTTTTCTGTTCTTCTGAAAAGTTCATTTTGCATGTCTAAAAGTTTCACTTTCTTTTAAAATTACTCAATTACTGAATAAAATAATGTTAATTACATACATCCAGAAAAAATTGTATAGATCTTTATTTTAAGCTAAGAAAGTAATTTTCAAGCTGTATCATTTTGAGGCTTATTGCAATAGCATTTTTAAAGAGAATATTTTGTGACATGTGAGAGTTACATGAAATTCAAATTTTACTGTCTTATTTTACTGTCTTATTGGAACACAGCCATACCCATTAATTTGCATATTGTCTATGACTGTTTTCCAGCTACAATGGCAGAGACCATGCAGCCCAAAAGTTGAAAATATTTACTATCTGACCCTTTACAAAAAAAATTTTGCCATTCCCTGCTGTAAAATATAGCAATGGATTTTGATGATAAAGTAATGCTTTCGTGTTGTTTGGTTTTCTGAAATTTATAGGGATTTTTAAAATAAATTAAAAAGGATCTTCATATATAGTTTCTCTAATCAACAGCATCTAGATTTGGGGTTGCTAACCTTGGTCAACATGGGCTTCATTTTCTCCTCCTTCCTCTAGTTTTAGTGAGGTATAATTTATACATAAAAACTATATATTTAAGGTGTACAGTGTGATGTTTTGATATACCTGTACATTGTGAAATGATCATCACACTTAAGCTAATTAATCTATATCTACCATGTCACATAGTTACTATTTTTTTGTTGTGGTGAGAACACATAAAAGTCACTCTCTTAGCAAACTCCAAATATACAATACAGTATTATTAACTACAGCCACCATGCTATACATCAGATCACCAGAAATTATTATCCTGCATAAATGAAACTTTGTACCACTTGACCAAAAGCTCCCAATTTTCCGCTCCCCTCAGCTCCCTGTGACCAAAATTCAGCTCTCTGCTTCTATGAGTTTGATTTTTTTTTAAAAGATTCCACATATAAGTGAGATCATGCAGTATTTGTCTTTCTGAGTCTGGCTGATTTCATTTAGCATAATGTCCTCCAGGTTCATCCATATTATCATATATAGCAGACTTTTCTTCTTTAAAAATCTGAATAGTATTCCATTACATGCACATACCAATTTTCTTTGCTCATTCATCTTTCAGTGGGTATTTAGATGGTTTTCACATCTTGACTATTGTACACATTGCTGTGATGTACGTGGGAGTACAGATATCTCTTCAAGATCCTGATTTCAATTCTTTTGGATAAATACCTAGAAGTGAGATTGCTGGAACATATGGTAGTTGTATTTTTTAATTTTTTGAAGAAACTCTCCAGTTTTCTATAATAACTGTACCAGTTTACATTACAACCAACAGTGTACAAAGGTCTCAATTTCTCCATATCCTGGACAACATTTGTTATCGTTTGTATTTTTGATAATAGCCATTTTAACATGTGCAAGATAATATTGTTGTTTTGATTTGTATTTTCCTGATATAGTCATGTTTAGTACTTTTTCATATTCCTGATGGCCATTGGTATCTTTTTTTTTTTTTCTGAGAAACGTATATTCAGTTTCTTTGTTCATTTTTAAATAGGGTTATTTGGTTGTGGATTTTTAATTTTGCTTTTGTTATTGAGTTCAATTCTTTATATACTTTGGATATTAACCACTTATCAGATATTTGGGTTGCAAATATTTTCTCTCAATCTGTAGTTTGCCTTTTCACTCTGTTGATTATTTCCTTTGCTATACACAACTTCTTAGTTTGATGCAATCCTACTTGTCTATTTTTGCTTTTGCTGAATATGCTTTTGGGGTCATATTTTTTAAAATGCCCAGACAAGTATCAAGGTGCTTTTGCCTATGTTTTATTCGGGTAGTTTTATAGTTCCAAGTTTTATGTTTAAATATTTAATTCATTTTGAGGTTTTTTTTTTGTATATGGGGGAGATAAGGGTCCAACTTCATTCTTCTGCATGTAGATATACAGTTTCCCCAACATCATTTGTTGAATAGATCATCCTTTTCCCTTTGTGTGTTCTTGGCACCCTTGGCAGAAATCAGTTGACTGTAAGTGTATGGATTTATTTCTGGACTCCCTATTCTATTCCGTTGGTCTTTATACCACTACCATATTGTTCCAATTACTGTAGCTTTGTAATATATTTTGAAATCAGGTAGTATGAGGCAAGGAGGAAAACATGATATAGGGTCCTAGAAAACAGTGATTAAAGTTTGGAACAGTCATATAAAGTATCATTAGGTTGACAAGGGACAAGTATAATAATTACCAAGCAATGCTGAGGGTCTAGCAGAGATTAGAAACCATAAGTCTCCAGAATTTACGTTCATTTATCTCAAAGTGAAGGCTGGAAAAGCTAGAAGGCTGAATGGAAGACACTCCTCAATTTGTGATGATTCATTATCTCTTCAGGTATTCCACAGATGCAGGGTACATCAGGTTTATTGTGGAGATTTAATCTGCTGCTCCTGAGGCTGCTGGGAGAAACTTCCCCTTTTCTTCTTTGTTTGCACAGCTTATGGGGTTCAGCTTTGGATTTGGCCCCGCCTCTGCATGTAGTTTGCCTGAAGGCGTCTGTTCTTCGCTCAGACAGGACGGGGTTAAAGGAGCAGCTGATTCGGGGGCTCTGGCTCACTCAGGCCGGGGGGAGGGAGGGGTACGGAGTGCAGGATGAGCCTGTGGCAGCAGAAGCCAGCGTGACGTTGCAACAGCCTGAGGCGCACCATGCGTTCTCCCTGGATCACGGGACCCTGGCAGTGGTGGACTGCACAGGCTCCCGGGAGGGGCGGTGTGGATAGTGACCTGTGCTCGCACACAGGCTTCTTGGTGGTGGCAGCAGCAGCAGCCTTAGCATCTTATGCCCGTCTCTGGGGTCCGTGCTGATAGCCGTGGATCGCGCCCGTCTCTGGAGCTCATTTAGGCGGCGCTCTGAATCCCCTCTCCTCGCGCACCAGGAAACAAAGAGGCAAGAAGAAGTCTCTTGCCTCTTCGGCAGCTCCAGACTTTTTCCCGGACTCCCTCCCGGCTAGCTGTGGTGCGCCAACCCCTTCAGGCTGTGTTCACGCCGCCAACCCCAGTCCTCTCCCTGGGATCCGACAGAAGCCCGAGCCTCAGCTCCCAGCCCCGCTCGCCCCGGCGGGGGAGCAGACAAGCCTCTCGGGCTGGTGAGTGCTGGTCGGCACCGATCCTCTGTGCGGGAATCTCTCCGCTTTGCCCTCCGCACCCCTGTGGCTGCGCTCTCCTCCGTGGCTCCGAAGCTTCCCCCCTCCGCCACCCGCAGTCTCCGCCCGCGAAGGGGCTTCCTAGTGCGTGGAGATCTTTCCTCCTTCACAGCTCCGTCCCACTGGTGCAGGTCCCATCCCTATTCTTTTGTCTCTGTTATTTCTTTTTTCTTTTGCCCTACCCAGGTACGTGGGGAGTTTCTTGCCTTTTGGGAGGTCTGACGTCTTCTGCCAGCGTTCAGTAGCTGTTCTATAGGAGCAGTTCCACATGTAAATGTATTTCTGATATATTTGTGGGGACGAAGGTGATCTCCACGTCTTACTCTTCCGCCATCTTGAAGTTCCTCCGGGTTGTTTCTCTTATTACGTTTGCTGAATTTTTTGTGAACTCTGAATGAAAGCCCTTTGTATTCTGGGCACAGATTTTCTCCTATTTGTGGCTAGTGTTTTCAGTCTCTTAATTGTGTCTTTTGTAGGGAAGATTACGTCTTGATAAAGTACATTTTATAGATTTTATTTTTGTATTGATCATGCTCTTGGTTTCATAACTAAAAAACTTTGTCTAACCCAAAGTCAGAAATATGTTTTCCTATGTCTTCTTCTAAAAGGTTTATAGTTTTAGGTTATGTACTTGGGACTATGACCTATTTTGCATTAATTTTTTATATATAGTGTGAGATATGGATTGAAGGGGTTTTTTGCATATGGATATCCAGTTATTCCAACACTATTTGTTGGAGACTATCCTTTCTCCACTGAATGCCTTTGCTCCACCTCAGTCCACCTCACTGTGGTATACCTGGATACTGTCTCAATACATTAAGTTGGAGCCATCATAGTGCTGACTTCATTTGTTTCCCATCTCTCTGAGATTACTGCCATTCATTACCTGAAGTTCATTATCTCAAAAACTGTTGTTTCATTTTTCTGTTTGTTTGTTTGCTTTTAGTTGCTACACATAGGATAAACCTTGCCTTTGTTACTCTATTTTAGCTAGGATCAGAAGTTCTAATTCTTTAATATATAATTTAAAATTGCTGATATAGAAATAACATTTACTAGAAAATCTAAAATGAAAATGAGAAATTTTTTCACTTTTTAAAACTAATTACTGGGACTTCCCTGGTGGTGCAGTGGTTAAGAATCCACCTTCCAGTGCAGTGGACATGGGTTCGATCCCTGGTCTGGGAAGATCCCTCATGCCGCGGAGCAACTAAGCCCACATGCCACAACTACTGAACCTGTGTGCTGCAACTACTGAAGCCCAAGTGCCTAGACCCCATGTTCCGCAACAAGAGAAGCCACCACAATGAGAAGCCCATGCACTGCAATGAAGAGTAGCCCCTGCTAGCTGCAACTTGAGAAAGCCTGCGTGCAGCAACAAAGACCCAATGCAGCCAAAAAAAATTTTTTTTAATAAAAACAAATAAAACTATTTACTTACTGACTTTTACTCTTGATATGCCCTCTCTATAGAGAAAATTCTCAATGAAATTCTTCCAAGATGCCTCATGAGCCCTAACTCTGTCATCTGTAAACCATCCGACCCTGTGTAAAGTAGTTTACATTGTATCTGACTGCTATTCAGATGGACTTGAATATTGTCATAGGACAGTATCCAAAATGTATCCATACATACATACAAAATCCATATTCCTGTGTCCTATTCCAGAACTACAGAATCAGAATCTTACAGAAGACTTTAGGGATCTCACTGTCAACAACTTCTCCTGGTGATTCTAATATGCAACAATGTTTAAGAAATATTCACCAGGTTGATTTGCCTTTATTTCCCCATTGATCTTTCTTTTTAGAATGAATGCATATAAGGCAGTTATTTAAGCATGCCAAAATCACCAGTGCTTACTAAAGCCATGTCAGACAAAAATTACCTTCACTACCTCCCAAAATAACAGGGGAAAAATGTAAATATTGCACACCAATCCACTGTAGTCTGGTTAGTATTTAGATTCATTTTGCCAGAAAACTTTCTACTTTATATTTATTTTTATATTTAGATTAAGCATTATCAAAATGCTAGTCAAAAGTTTTTAAATTGTTGTCAGGTAACATAGATTTTACCAAATGTAGTTTAAGATATATTGAGGATTATAATACCTCATTCAAAACAGAACAACATACGGGGTGAGGGGAAGTTCTTTCAAATAAAATAATCTTAAGATAGGTATTGGTTTTATTCTTCAACACCTGTTTTATATAACAGGTTCACTTCAATATATGCAACATCCATTTTTCTTTTTACTGTGGCATTTGGACCTTTTAAATGCAACTTTCAGATATATTCCATTTAGTTAAATTTAGTACAAATGCAGATTTAAATTTCTATATTTTCTGCAAATATCTGATCACTTTATAATGTATACACCAAATTGCCTTTTATAATAAATTTAATTTTAATAAAAATACTTTATTTAAAATACTTTGCATTTCATTCCTTTGACAGAAATATTCAAGAATATGTCAATTAATAGTTACATTCAAAAAGTTTATGTTTTTGTTTCCTGGAAAAAAGAACTCTACTCTTTCCCATGAACCCCAAAGAAGCTACAGGCCTTATAGGCTTTTAACTCACTAATAAACTGGCAAAGTGTGTCTGAGAAAATCAACAGCACTGTACTCTACTGCAGATTACCTCACATTAGACTTCAGACAAAAGAAAAAAATGTGACTCAAGAAATCACTTTGAATGATGGGCTATTTTTATTAATTATAGATAGTAAAATCCATTAATCAGGAACAACGGATAATCTATGAGTTGAAGTTGGAAACATACTTCATGCAATTATGGTTAATTTTTTCTCATCATCAAGATGAGTTAAGTATCTAACTAAGTAACTGAGTAGAACAAAATTCTCAAGTATCAGCCTATGACAACTAATTCTTTATATATGGCCTTTCCTGGAATCCCCAGATTCATTTATACATTAAATATGTATTAAATACCACTTTATTTTGCACAGTGTATGTAAGATTCTATTCCTACATTTGAGCACACAGTCTACTCTAAGAAATCTCATGTTACATTTACATATTTATATAACATGTATAGACATATATTTATGTCTAAGTGCCACAGTGGAAGTATATTCTACATGACATGAAAGCCCAAAGATATGAGAAATAAACCAACTATTTCCCTCTAGAGTAGCCAGGTAGAAGTTAATTGAAAAGGTGAAATTTAAGCAGAAAAAGGGAAAATGAGAAAGGGGTATTCTAGGTAAAGAGATCGGCACATGCAAAGGCCCCAGATATGTTTTGTGGTTGGCTAGTAGTTTGATGTGGAGAAGGAGTGGAGATCAAACTATACTATGACTACAAGATACTCAGGATGGCAATGTGAAACCATTGAAGACTTTCAAGCAGAGGCAATGATAACAATCATATTTGTATTTTACAAGGTCACTGTGGCTTCAGGTTAGAGACTGCATTGAAAGGAGGGATAATGATTTCACTCTAAAACATGTTAAATATGAAATATATGCAGGGTATCAGGGAGGGATATTTAGTGCACAGTTGGGTACAATAATTTAGAGCTTAGGAGAAAGGAGGCTACTGAAGATACAAGTTCCTATGTATTCCACTGAAGTATATAGGATTACCTAGAGAGACTATGCATGCAAGAAAAAAATAAATGATGAGAGTGATGACTTGGAAAGCAACAACATTCTAGTATTAGGTAAAGAGGAGCCAGCAAAAACTGATGAAGAACTAATGAGAGAGGTAGAAGAAGCAAGAGAGAACTCTGTCATAGAAGGCAAAAGAGAAGAGGTTTTTGTGTTTTGTTTGTTTGCTTGAACAACAGGGCTAAATGCTGCAGAGAAACCAAGTACAATGAGGAACTGAAAAACAGAATTCTGGATTTGGCAGTTTCAGGGAAATGATGGGGATAGAAAGCAGAACGCAATGGGTTACGAATGTGAGAAAATGAAGGCATCAAGTATAGACTACTCTAACAAGAATGTGGTTGTGAAGAGAAGAATACTAGTACTTGGCATATTATAGGCATCCAATAAATCTTTGTGTAAGAGTAAGAGGAAAGGAGAGTGGAAAGAAGATGCTTAAGAAGATAGCCTGATGGATAAATCAGGTTTCCTTAATCTAAGGATCTCAGCAAAAACAGAAGGGACCTTACCAGAAGAAAGTTACTTTTTTTATTTGTTTGGTCAACAAGAAGGTAAAAGAGCATGTCTAAACAACTCTTTGAAAATTATGAACAGTACACAAAGTTATAAGCAAAGTAGTTGTTCCATGAATAAGCAATTAATCTATTTCTCATTCTAGACTTTAAGAACAAGGGTCACAGGGCCTTTATATGCTGCTTCCTCTACCTGGAATGTCATTTCCTCAGAGAACTGTTTTCTAATCATCTGAATGAGGCCATATTCTTTCCATGATACTCTCCCTACTATGGTCCCAAATGCCTCTACTTCACAACTCATGCCTCAGTTTGTAATTACACATTTGTTTGTGGGACTCCTAGCTTCTCTGCCTCCCCTGTTAGACTACAAATTCTATGAGAGGATGACAGGCCTGTCTCTGCTCATCAAAATACCTTCAGTGCCTAGCACAGTGCCTGACAAATAGTAGGCACTCAACAAATATTTGTAGAATGAGGATCAAGTGAAAGGTCTAAATGATGGAAAAACTTCCTAAACTCAGGGCCTTGCACTGGAACATTGTTCATGCTCTCTGTGGTCCTCTTCTTTGAGGCAAATACAGATAAAGGTCAATAGAACTGAGATAACTTACATCAGACTCACTACACAAGTGTCACCCCCCACCCCCGGAATCTGTAATTCTTAGCTATTTTTGATAGATTTCTTGATGAATAGCTAAAATTTTCACCTGGAATTTGGAAACTCTTTTTTGCTTAATGACACTTTTCAATAGCTTCCTAATGACAGTTTTAATGTTAACCCCCATTAAATGGGCACCATAGCACCTCTATCCCCAGAAGTAGCAGGGGTTTCATGTAAGAGAAAGGAAAAGGTTAAGATAAGAATTCTGAAGAAAGAAAGATAGCAGAGAGCACAGAAGCCAGGTATCTGAGTTCAAATTCTAGCTTCATTTTCTAGATTTGGAATCTTGACAAGTTACTTAACATCTCTGAGACTCAGTTTCTTCATCTTTGAAATATGGATGTCAATATGGATACCAGTATTACCTAATAGTTGTTCTGAAAATTAATTTAACATATGTAAAGGACTTATAACAGTGCCTATCACATCATACGTGCTCAATAAATACTAGTTGTTTCTATATTATTATTATTGCTCAATATATATGACCCAGCCTTGTTCCAAAATTCAGTATTTAAGGTCCAGAAAACATACCACCTAAACCATATAGGAACACAATCCATATTTGGCACTTTTCCCTATTCAATGGCTTCCCAATTAAGGGAAATAAACTTACTTTGTAAGACTTTTTACCTCTATTCCCATTCCAGTAAAGTAAAGGAAAATAAAAACATCATAGTTTAGCCTTTGTTCCTTCCTTCCCTACAACTTTCCCAGTCCTCTTCCTCCCACTTAACTTCAGGAATATCCTCCAATCACCTCATCAATATCTAAAGGGAGGATTCTGTTCCTATGTATATCCTACAAGCGCTGACAAGATAAGCTGACAAGTCTCAAGCAAATAAGCTTATAGAGGCCACCTACATAGGTTTGTTTAGCTTGCAACCAACTCATACTATTTACCTACAAAAAAATATCTTTGGTCTTGCCCAGCTGTGTTTGAATCAGCTTAACTTCCAAGGAGGTTAAATTTTCAGGTAAGAAAGAAACATCATTCCTTCTGGATTATATTCAAAGAAATATCCATCTGAATGTCAGGATGGGTGCAGAATACCACTGTGACTGAGAAGAGGCCTAAAGGCCTTTACATGTTGAAAAGCAGGGGACACAAGGCTAAGCCCTGGTAATTTTGTTGATTAAAAACTTCTTAGGGACAGAAGGACAGTACTTTTTGGCACTTTCAAGTTTTATTTTGTTTATATAAGTAATGATAATATAGACTATGTCATGATGCCTTCCAAAAGATAAGTATAAAACTGTTCTGCCTTCATAACCCAGAGGAAACTATAACCAGGGCTTCTAGCATAGAGTCTTTTTTATATTCTAATCCCAAAGCACAAATTTTGGAGTCCAAGACATTCTTTCAAATAGGAAGAAAATGTACATTGTAGCTCTCTGGATTTCTTACAATCAAAAGAGGGTTTTCTCAGGCGGAGAGACAAATATATTACTTTATGAACAATTAATAGTAAAGAGTGTATTGGTCTTAGTGTCTAATGGTGTGAGTTCCTCCTAACTTGCTATGTGAGCTTGACAAGTACCTTCACCTCTCTGGTAAAGATATTCAACTTTACAAATGTTTTGAGAGGGTAAAATTAGATAAAATATAAAAAGTGCTTTGAAAATGTTTCAGGTCCTCTGTTACTGCATGGTATTATTACCATATAGATTGAAGCCAAGAAAAGTTTGCTTAGCTCATAATCTTGAGTTAGTATATATGTTGTTAATTAATTTTATTACTTTTTATTTTAAAAGGTCATGCATGTCAACTTCGGTTCCTAGAAATAAGGCAGGTTAAACATCTTGAGAAAAATCCATTAAAACTCTAAGAAATTCTGGATAAAATACAATCAGAATGCTGTTAAATTCATAGCTGATCAAAATATAAAGTTTAAAATATTCACGTATGAGGCCCCAAAAAAGAGAGCAAATTTTTGAGCCAGGAAGGAAGGGAGAGAGATTGGAGGAAGGAGAAAGAGTGGGAGCGAAAGACAGAAATAGAGAGAGAGAGAGGTGGAAATAAGACAGAAAAGCTGATTATGTAGTTGCAGCATCTCAGAAGAGATTTACTAATATCAAAAAATAAAATATTTTGCTTAATAAAGCAAAGATCTGTAAACTGTTAGATCTGAAAAACTTACCCAAAAATGCAGTCCAGAAAGACAAAGAGATGGAAAATATTCAAAGAGAAGTTTAGAAACATGAAAATAGAATGAGAAGGTCCAATGAGTATATGATAGGAGTCCTGTAGAAAGAGAATTATGAGAATGGTGGAGAGACAAGAGTCAAAGAGGTGACAACTGATGCCTTCAGGTTGAAGAAACACAATGAATCACAAGCAGGATAAATCAAAAGAAGTCCACATCTGACATGTCATAGTGAAACTGAAGGACACCAAAACAAAAAATTGTTAAAAACAGAGTAAAGACAAAATACGTTTAAAGTAATAACTATTAAACTCACAGTAGACTTCTCCAGAGTAGTACCAGAAAACATGGCAATGTAATAATAACTTAAAAATGCTGAGAAAATATATCAGCTCTCATTCAAAATTCACTTTTCTGGAAAACAAAAATGGAGGGAATTTACATAAAACAGACCTTCACTAAAGGGAATTTTAAAGGATATACTTCAGGAATAAGGAAAAGGAAGCCTTCCAAAAAGAAGGCTTAAAACGCAAGGGGAAATGATGAGAAAAGAGTAAGAGGTTATGCATAAATATAAACAAATACTAATTGAATAAAAAATAACAGTGTCTTATTAGGGGAGTATAAAGAAAAGATAAAACTAAAATACAGGACAGTTGTAACATGTAATATTGAGATAGAGTGATCAGAGTCAAAGCCTTCTAAATCCTTAGATTGTTCAAGAGAAGCCTCGAAATA
This sequence comes from Balaenoptera acutorostrata, assembly GCF_949987535.1. Classification (NCBI taxonomy): domain Eukaryota; kingdom Metazoa; phylum Chordata; class Mammalia; order Artiodactyla; family Balaenopteridae; genus Balaenoptera; species Balaenoptera acutorostrata. The sequence goes on along the minus strand of NC_080085.1, from coordinate 99,592,665 downwards.
GTGAGTAACTTTAGACTCTATTAAGTATGCATCTTAAACTTTTAATGGTAACTTCTAAAGGAATGGAAATAGAGTGCATTTCCTTCTAAATTGTTAGAAGGAGCATGAAAAAACGTATAAAGGAAATTATAAGTTGCTGGCCATCTGGTCTAGAGCCTGGAAGGGAAAAGGACTGGAAAATTAGAGACAAAGATGTCTGGAGTAGAGGCATATGAACATATGGGAGTATGCACTAAATGTAAAGACTTTTTTTATATTATACATAAGTGCCCAGCAGAAGGCATCCACCATGGAAGAGGCACTTAAACGAATAGACAAAACTTAGCCAGTTATCATTAGCTAGCTTTTGTCATGGACCACCCTGGAAATAGTACAACAGATACATGAACAGAGTGACCAGGGTGGCTAAGATGGAGGTTATATATAGGCCTAAGCATGGACTTCTACCTTCCAAGACTAGTTTAGCAGATGCTGCCTCTGAATCTCTAACCTGTCAGCAATAGAGACCAATGCTGAGCTCCTGCTATGGCTCTATGCCTCATGGAGACCAGTCAGCCACTTCGTGGAAAGTCGTATACATAAAGTCCCATATGTCTGAGAAAGGTCAGTGGTTTGTCCTCACAGGGACATATGTTTATTCCAGGTATGGGTTTGCCTTTCCTGTATGAAGAGCCTCAACCAACAATACCATCCAGGGGCTTAGAAAGGTTCAATCCTTGAGTATGGAATCCTATACAATGTAGCATCCAACATCCCACCAAGGTACACACTTTCAAACAAAGGAGGTGTAGAAATGGCCTCATGGCCATGGTATCCACGGTTGTTATCACACACTGCACCCTCCAGAAGCAACTGGCTTCAAAGAGCATTGGAATAGCTTTTCAAGGGCACAGCTAAAGCAAAAGTTCAGATGCAATGCTTTGCAGAGAAAGGGTACCATCCTCCAAGAAGCAGTAAATGTATTAAATTAAAGATCTCTATATGGCATTGTATCCCCAAGAGGAAGACTACATGAGTCCAGGAACCAGGGGGTCAAAGCTGGAGTGGTCCTCTTACCATCACTTCCAACGAGGAGGAACTCACATCTTCACAATCCTAGGTTCTGCATGGTTAGGGGTCCTGGTCCCTAAAGAGGGTAAACTCTTGTCAGTGAACACTTTTATTAACTTTTAAAAACAGCTATATTGAAGTATAATTGGCATGTTTAAAGTGTACAATTTGATAAGCTTTGATATATCTACAGAATCATGAAACTATTACTCCAATCAATCTAATGAACACATTTACTTCCCTCAACTTTCCTTGTACCCCTTTGCAGTCCCTTTCTCCTGCCCCTCTTAACACTCCCCAGCAAGCAACCAATGATCTGTGTTCTGTAACTATAAATTTTTAATTTTTTAGAATTGTATATAAATGGAATCATATAGTATGAGCTCCTCTTTTTGTTTGACTTTATTCATTTGGCATAATTAGAGATTTATTCATGTTGTTGCATGTATCAATGGTGAATATACCACAGTTTGTTCATTCATTCACCTGCTGATGAGCATTTGTTTCCAGTTTTTGAGAATTATAAATAAAACTGCTATGAATATTTTCATATACAGGTAATTGCAGGGGCATATGCTTTTATTTCTCTTGTGTAAATCATTGTGAGTAGAATGGTTGGATCATGATAGGTGAACATTTAACTTTAAGAGAATGGCAAACTGTTTTCCCAAGTGGCTGTACAATATTACATTCTCATCAGCACTGTACAAAGTTCCAGTTCCTCCACAAAATTGCCAATACTTGGTATGGTGAGTCTTCTGAAGTTTAGCCATTCTAATAGGTATTTAGTGGTATCTCATTGTGGTTTTAATACACATTTCCTTAATGACTAATAATGCTGAGTATTTTTTCATGTGCTTATTTGCTATGTATATATCTTCTTTGGTGAAACACTTGTTCAAGTCTTCTGCCCATTTTATTATTAGGTTGTTTATATTTTTCATTGTTGAGTTTTAAGAGTTCTTTATATATTCTGGATAAAAGTTCCTTGTCAGATATATGATTTGCAAATATTTTCTCCTAGTCTATGACCTGTCTTTTCGATCTCCTAACAGTGTCTTGTGAAGACTTATGGAGAAATTTCTAATTTTGCTGAGGGCAATTTATCATTTTTTGCTTTTATGGATTGTGCTTTTGTTATATCTTATACAGAGGTCAGTAAAATTTTTTTCTCTAAAGGACTAGATAGTAAATATTTTGGGCTTTTTGGACCATGTGGTTTCTTTCACGACTATCCAACTCTGCCTTTGTAGTACAAGAGTAGCCATAGACAATACATAATTAATAGGCAAGAATATGATCCAATAAATTTTTATTTATAAAAACATATGGTGAGCTGGATATGGCCTGCAAACTGTTGTTTGCCAGTCCTTAATCTAAGGAATCTTTACATTTAGGTCTATGAACCATTTCAAATAAATTTTTAATGCGTTATTATGTATAGATTGGAGTTTATTTTTGCATACAGATATTCATTTGTTCCAGCACCATTTGTTGAAAAGACTCTCCTTTTCCCGCTGACTGAACTATCCTTGCACCATTGTTGAAAACCATTTTTATACGCCTGTATGAGTCTATTTCTGAACTCTTTATTTTGTTCTGTTGATCTATTTGTGTATCTTCACACCAATACCACACTACTTTGATTACTATAAATTTAAATAAGTCTTGAAAAGAGGTAATGTTAGTCTTCCAACTTTTGTTCTTGTTTACAAAAGTCATTTTGACTACTCTAGGTCCTTTGCATTGTCATATGAATTTGAGAATCAGTTTATAAATTTATACAGGAAAAACCTGCTAGGATTTTGATAAGCATTGAGTTGACTCTGTAAATGAATTTCTGAAGAACTGATATCTTAATAATCTTGAATCCTACCCATGAACTTTGGTCACCAAGAAATGTGCTGCCTAAATCTGCTCCATGGAGCTTAGCTGACCAACAGCCTCAGCTGTGGGTCCTCTGGGTCCACTACCATATTTCTGTAAAGGCCACACTTCCCAGGCTCCTAGCCAAAATTTAAGTACTGTAGGGAAACATGAACAGGGTTTTTCTTGCAGGACATGGTTCTTCTCTAATGGGAAACTTTGGATCAAAGAATACCTACTGACTTGCCCAAAACTTTCTAAGAACAGCACTGCAGTCTGAGATTCTTCTGCGATCTTTTTTCTCTCCTTTCTTTGCCTTCTCCTACAGGGGTCAGACTTGTACCACTGTCTGAAGATGCTCCCTGCCCACAAATCCCTTCCCTTTGTCTTTCATAGGCATTTTCCCTAATAAATCTCTTACATGTCTAATCCTGTTTTGGCATCTGCTTCTCAAAGAATCTAAACTAACACGTGATGAAGATTTGTGGTTTGCACTGCTGTTTAGTCAGAGCTAGACAGTGCATTAATGAGTGTGAGGAGAGATTGAGCAGCAGAATCACTTTAGTAGTAGAAAAGATTGACTTGTCAAATCCTTCAACTCATATTATTTGAATGCAATGGATTGTTGCATAACAAAGTTTCATCTCAGAATAGTGCTTAGCATCCATTTTTTGCTTCTCTTCCTGATAAAATTCATGGTCCCTGAGAAACTCACAAATCCAGCAACTGCACGTTGGCTGAGAAATATTTTGCTTTATTAAACAATTCATATTATTCTTAAAGGTGTATCTATATCTGTCAAGGTATGACATGTGTAAAATATAATACCAATTATTTTCTTTGGTTACTAACGCATGTCAACTAAAAATTTGTGAATAATCTCATTTTATACAAATATTTAATATGGTTTATTTATTTTTAAAAATTAAATAAAATATTTAAACTGTAATTTTGATTTAAAAGTATGATATTAATTTTGCTTTTTAATTTTATTGATTTTATTTTATAAGAAAAATAACTTTTAAAAAACAAAAATTAATTTTATTTTAAATTTACTTAAATTTATGTTTTATATAAAATACATTCAAATTTTATAAATTTTGAATATATATTCATTTTAATCCTTCAAACCAGAACATAGATTATGTGAAAATCTTGATTCTAACAACCTTATAATGATCTTTTTGCAATGAAAGCAAGAAAAATAGAGTTAATGGAACAAATATGTACTAACTTATGAATTATGTATTTATTTTATTATTCCTACAAACACCACCAAACTTGAAACAGAAAATCATATATGTAAAATAATAATTCAGTAGTTTTTGACATTTTACTATTTTTCAGCATATAAAAACCATAGTTATAATGTTTTAATTTTATCAATATAAAGGTATAGCCATCAAGGTAGAAGATAGAATATTATTTTATTTAACATTTTGTTAGCTCTATCTTCAAAATTTCAATAGGTATAAATATGATACACATGCTTCTGTTGGTACACTTGCTCTGGACCCTGCATATTTAGGGATAGGCCTGGCTTTCAGTGTATGTGTGAGTGTGGAAACATAGAATAGAGGTCTTGTCAAGAGCTCCTAAAGCTGGGGCCCTCTCTTGATGGAGGTGAGGGAAGGATGCAAGTTACCAGGAGCAAAGAGAGCTCAAGGACTCCCTCTTTACTCATATCTGTGATGGTTTGGAAGGCCAGGAGAAAGGTGGATCTGAGAGATATGCAGCTTTTTTTAAATTGAGGTATAGTTAATGTACAATATTATATGTTACAGGTGTACAACAGTGATTCACAATTTTTAAAGGCTATACTCCATTTATAGTTCTTATAAAATACTGGCTATATTCTCTGTGTTATACAACATATCTTTGGAGCTTCTTTATTTTATAAATAGTAGTTTGTACCTCTTAATCCCCTACTCCTATCTTGCCCCTCCCCCTTCCCTCTCCCCACTAACAACCACTAGTTTGTTCTCTATATCTGTGAGTCTGTTTCCTTTTTGATATATTCATGAGTTTGTTTTGTTTTTTAGATTCCACATATAGGTGATTATATGCAGTATTTGTCTTTCTCTGTCTGACTTATTTTGCTAAGCATAATACCCTCCAAGTCCATCCATGTAGTTGCAAATGGCAAAGTTTCATTCTTCTTTTGGCTAAATAGTATTCCATTGTGTGTGTGTGTGTGTGTGTGTGTGTATATACCATATATATATACATATATATACCACATCTTTATCCATTCATCTGTTGATGGATACTTAGGTTGCTTGTATAACTCGGCAATTGTATATAATGCTGCTATGAACATTAGGGTGCATGTATCTTTTCGATTAATGTTTTCATTTTTTTGTTGTTGTTATTTGTTTTTGAATACATACCCAGTAGTGGAATTGCTTGGGCATATGGTAGTTTTATTTTTAGTTTTTTGAGAAACCCCCATACTGTTTTCCACAGTGGCTGCAGCGATTTATATTTCCAACAGTGTAAGAGGGTTTCCTTTTCTCTAAATCCTCACCAACATTTGTTATTTGTGTTATTTTTGATGATAGCCATTTGACAGATGTGAGGTGATATCTCATTGTGGTTTTGATTTGCATTTCTCTGATGATTAATGATGTTGAGCATCTTTTCATATGCCTGTTGGCCATCTGTATGTCTCCTTTGGAAAACTGTCTATTGAGTTCCTCTGCCCATTTTTTAATTGTGTTGATTGGTTTTTTCATGTTGAATTGTATGAGCTGTTCATATATTTTGGATATTAACCCCTTATCCAATATGGGATTTGCAAATATTTTCTCCCATTCAGTGGGTTGTCTTTTCATTTTGTCAATGGTTTCCTTTGCTGTGCAAAAGCTTTTAAGTTTAATTAGGTCCCATTTGCTAATTTTTGCTTTTGTTTCCTTTGCTTTAGGAGACAGATCCAAAAAATATTGATACAATTTAAGTCAAAGAGTGTTCTGCCTAAGTTTTCTTACAGGAGTTTCACAGTTTCAGGTCTTACATTAAGGTCTTTAATCTATTTTGAGTTCATTTTTGTATAGGGTGTTAGAGAATGTTCTAACTTCATTCTTTTACATGTAGCTGTCCAGTTTGTTTCAGCACTGCTTATTGAAGAGACTGTCTTTTCTCCATTCTATATTCTTAACTCCTTTGTCATAGATTAATTGACCATAAGTGTGTGGGTTTATTTCTGGGTTTTCTATTCTGTTCCATTGATCTATGTGTCTGTTTTTGTGCCAGTACCATACTGCTTTGATTACTGTAGCGTTGTAATATAGCTGAAGTCAGAAAGCATGATTCCTCTACCTCTGTCCTTCTTTCTCAAGATTGTTGTGCCTATTTGGGTCTTTTGTGTTTCCATACAAATTTTAAAATTATTTGTTCCAGTACTTTGAAAAATGCCCTTAGTATTTTGATAAGGGATTGCATTGAGTCTGTAGACTGCCTTGGGTCGTATGGTCATTTTAACAATATTAATTATTCCATTCCATGAACACAGTATATCTTTCAATATGTTTGTGTTATCTCCAATTTCTTTCATCAGTGAAATCTGTTGCATTTCTATACACTAACAATGAACTATCAGAAAGAGAAATTAAGGAAACAATCCCATTTACCATCATATCAAAAAGAATAAAATACCTAGGAATAAACCTACCTAAGGAGGTAAAAGACCTGTGCTGAGAAAATTATAAGATATGCAGCTTTAAAAAGACAACAGCCCCAGGCAGTTGTCCAAGTTTTATCTTTTTCTTTTCATGATCAAGAGAGCTTCATCAAAGCTCTTGATTTCACACTGTGAATTTATCTCTGCCCTTCCATGTATGCAATGCTTAAGGATCCTTTGTTACATATAAGTAAAATTTTCAGTGACTTCTGCCTGTACTTAAAACTGGAACTCAGTTGTGCCTGTGGTTTCACCACTAAGTATATCTCTATTTCTGTTTCACACAATAGTTTATCATTTTTAACTTCACCATGTCTTTCTAATTTTATTTTATTATTAACATTTTTGTGTGTCTCATGTGGGAAAAAGGGAAGATTAAGATATAAACTCACTGTGCATTTTTTTCCTACTACATTTTTACTAGTAAGGACATACCTTTTTACATATTTATTTGTATTCATACTTCTTCTTTTTTGAATTTTTCGTTCATAGCTTTTGCCCATTTTTATTGGGATGCTACTATGTGTGTATTTTTTTAATTGTCACTGATCTGCAAAATTTTCTTTACACATCAAATGCATTGGCCCTACCTCTGCATATATTTGCAAAAATTTTACCTCAGATTGTCATTTGTCATTAAATTGTGTTTATACTTCATTTAGATAGACAAATGTTTCAACTGTATTTATTTTTAAGTTGCAAATAGTCAAATTACAATATTTCCTTTGTAATTATTATCTCAATTTATATATTATACATTCAATATATTCTGTGGTTCTACTCTGGCCATGTGTCTTCTCTTAATGTTTCCTTGTCAATATTAAGAACCCTTAGTTTGAAATATTTCTGATGTCTGCATTCCCTTTAAACAGTGACAGTAAACTAAAGAACATATCAATTTCTACCAACAGTATATGTTCAAAGTCTGTATAATATAGCTGCATTATACTGATTCCCTACTTTATGACTAATTGAATCTACATGCACAAAAACATTTTGCACAACAGCTGGAGAATTAAAGTATTAAACTCCCACTGCTGATTGCTAATTATTTTATTTCTTTCTTCATGACAGATCTCAAGTTGTCAGAATACAGTGGCAATGTACATTACAAATAGAAATCACGTTACTGTGAATTCAATTTGCACACATCTTTATTGGAGAAAGACACTAATCATAACTTACCAAAGAAAACACTGTAGCCTGAATCATTCCTACTTAATCCTTCTTAATGCAAATAATGTAAAAATGGTCCTGAAGTTTCAAGAGAATGCTCTCCCCATGTGAGAGTTAGCACAAACAGGTTAGCTCGCTTCCATGTGGATTCTTCACTGAAAATAAACCATTCTGCTTAGCTAAATCCAATGGTTCCCCTTTCAGGTTGTTTAATTCTCAGCTGTATTACCATGTCTACTTTTCAAGATTTTATTTCTCTGTTTTTTCCTCAGATTTCCCTTTTTATTTATGGAGTACAATCAAAAAAGCACCGGATTTAGAATCAAAAATCAAGTATTAGAATTGATTTTGGTTTAGTTACATAATTCTTCTGAGCATTAGTATCACTACAAAGCTGTTATGATAATTACAATATCACATATGTAAAAACACCAATCCTAGCACAAAGTGACTAATCACTAAATGACGTTGGATCCAAATCTGAATTTACCCACTGACTTTTGGAAGGCACCATGGATCAGTCCTAAGCTCTCTGTTTGTATTCCTCTACATTCATCTACTTCCTTGTAATACCTCTTGAAAGTCTAACTGGCACATGTCAGATCCCTTCCTTGATTGCCCCCAGAAGAGTGGCCCACCTTGACTAGGGGCACAATTTATTACAAAATCAACCTGTATTTGTTGATATTTTGCTTTTAAAATGTTTCCAATTGTGTATGTTTGATTGCACCAAGTAGATGATCAACTTTTTGAGGTCAGAAGCCATGTCTTCAGCTTTTGCAGGAGCTGCTGTGAGCATGATACAATGAGTGAGGCACTCCATAGAATGCAGTGTTCTACATATCCCTTTTAAAACAAATGCTGCAGCACTTTGCCTACTTGCAGATTTGATTTAACTAATATGACAGCCTCATCAATCAAAGACAATACAATTATTCTGCTTTTTCGCTAGCTTAATTGATATAAAGTATACTTTTCATGCTATGACTGTGCAAAGGAAAGGCTATGTAGACAATAAAGAAGAAGGATAGGAGTAGGAAGTGAAGCAGCCTAATGAGGAATGAGAAAGGAATCAAAAAATCTGCGGAAGGAAAATGATGTGTAGGGAAGTCTTATTCTTACACTTTTAATAAATAAGTGACAACACTCCATTCTCATTTACTAGTCTATCAGCATTCTTCTCCATGGAAATTCATATTTGACCTCTTTGCACCATACAGGCAAGCTTTCACCCTGTTGCTTCACTGTCTATTGCTTTAGGGGAGTGAGTAACAATAAGAAAAAAGGGACTGAAGGGGAATGAGGTGTAAGGAATATGCAATCTGGGGGAAAGGATTCCAGGTAAAGAGAGAAGACTGGAAAGTATAAGGGAGTATGAGGTAACTGGGGCATTTGAAAAAGTTAAGGGTAGAGGGATTTTACTGATCTCTTACACTGCATTAAATTAATTGTTGATCTGAAATTAAGATGGCAGAGTAAGAGGATGTGGAGCTCACCTTCCCCCATGAACACATCCAAAATACATCTACATGTGGAACAATTCTCACTGAAAACTAACTGGAAACTGGCAGAAGAACTGCTGTACAAACGAGGCTATAGGAATGACACATGTAATTTGGTAAGAAGGGAAGAAGAGCGACAGGGTTGGGACCTGTGCCCCAGGAAAGGACTCAGAGGAAAGGGGAGAATTCATGGGAAAAGATCCACCTTGGGAAGTGAGCAGTGAAAGCTGGGCACCCCAGTCCTGGGATTCTATGCGTAGGAGACAAGCTCCCTTGACTGGCTGGAGAACCATTGGAACAGATAGAAAGGCTGGACTCCACCCATGAGGAATGTGCAGGTGAGGAGAGAGGTCTGCCCTAGTGGCTGCCCGGTTTCCTGTGACCACCTCACTGGAATATTACTCAGCCGTAAAAAGAATAAAATTCTGCCAAATACAGCAACATGAATGGACCTAGAGAACATTATGCTCAGTGAAATAAGTCAGACAGAGGAAGACAAATATTGTATGATATCATTTATATGTGGAATCTAAAAAACGAAAAGCAAATGAATGCATATAGCAAAAGAGAAACAGACTCACAGATACAGAAAACAAACTAGTGGTTACCAAAGGGGAGAGGGAGAGGGAAGGGAAAAATTATGGGTATGGGATTAACAGACACAAGCTAGTATGTATAATTAAAATAGATAAGCAACAAGGATATATGGTATAGCACAGGGAATTATAGCCATTATCTTATAATAATTTATAACAGAGTATAATCTACAAAAATACTGAATCACTATGCTGTACACATGAAACTAATACAATATTTTAATCAACTATACTTGAATTTTAAAAAGAAGTTAATTGTTTTTCAAAGCTGCCCTCAGTGGTTGATGGGAGCCTACACCCAGGGTTTGATCACACTCTCTTGTACGGGGACCGATAAGACCATAGGAGAACTTTCAGGATACAGATGAGGAGGCTGAGACATTTCTTCTGCAACATACTATTGCCATCTTCTCAACCTGCTGATTTCTCTCCTACCCTTTTCCCTTCCAATTCTCTCCTTAACTCTGCAGTTTTTTCTACCACCCTGTTGACCTGTTTGTGAAAACACTCTTAAAACTGTTGCTAATAAAATTTAACTGAGTACATTTTTAAGATCTTCTTGGATTTATTCAGTGATTCATGAATTGAGCATCATCCAATCTAGCAAATAGAAAGGAGCTCCAAGGAGCTGTACAAAATGAAAGACTTTTATAGGCTGATGGGAGCAAAAACAAGTAGTAGTTGCCAAAAATGTGGGTTGGTTATTGTAAGGTTACGTTCCTTTAGTTGATGGTAGGGGTCTATCAGGCAGATGACCTAACTAGTGCTGATCAGGAGATTCCTGATTCACTGGTTTGAGGTTCCATTTCTGGGAGAGCCAAAACTGTAATTAAGTTAAATCTAGGTTTGGTGACATGGGGCTTAGTATAAGGGACTCCATTTCAGACCTGCAAGGCAAATGCATTGTATTCTGCCTCTCGCCCCTGGCCAAGTTTGATCACTTGGGGTGAGCTGTATTGTGCCTGAGCTCTCTGAACTCTTACTCAACATCCATCTACTCAAATCTCACATAGTTTGTCCAGGATAAGTGAGGGTAGAGGTGGGAATCTATCACCATGATTATAAAAGTCAAATCTAATCAGAGAAAAGAGATTGGCTTATCCTGAAATGTTCAACATGCACTGTGTAAAGTACATATAAAATGGTCAGAGAAAGAAATATAGAAGAGAAGCATACTATAAAGAGCTTATGTAAATATTCACCTCCCCAAAAAAGATTTCCTTAGTCTACTGAATATAGGACTATTTCAAGGAATATTGTTCTCAAAGCTAGTACCACAGTTCTGAATTATAGTTAGATTTTTTTCCTTTGCCTCCCAAGAAGCAACTTCATTAGCTGAAAGCAAAAAGTATAGCATCTAACTCTAACTTGAAAAGATACATGCACCCCAGTGTTCATTGCAGCACTGTTTACAATAGCCAAGACATGGACAACCTAAGTGTCCATCAACAAGTCAATGGATAAAGGAAATATGGTATATATATACAATGGAATATTACTCAACCATAAAAAAGAAATGAAATAATGCCACTTGCAGCAACATGGATGGACCTAGAGATTATCATACTAAGTGAAGTAAGCCAGATTAACAGATACACACTGCTATATATAAAATAGATAAACAAGGACCTACTGTATAGCACAGGAAATTATATTCAATATATTGTAATAACCTATAATGGAAAAGAATCTGAAAAAGTGTTCTGTATCACTTTGCTGTACACCTGAAACTAACACAACATTGTAAATCAACTATACTTCAATAAAAAATTGCATCTAAGGCATAACTCCATGTATACATCAAAGAAATAGTAATTGACTTCAGGAAGTATTCTGTTCCTTACTCAGAAATGTGAGGCCACACCAATCAGTCAGATTTCACAGATGAGCTATAAGTGATCCAATAAATGGAAATAATACTATAAGATAAGAACATTTAATCTGATCTGACCTGGACAGAGAATAATTATTATTATGATATAGTTTATTAAAATACTGCAAAGGGAGCAAAGTGAAAGGAAATCCATTCTGTCATGCTTAATTTATGTAAAACACCAAATCAAATGAGCCTAAATAATTGAGGCTACTTAAGAGTTGCAAAGACTTCTAAGAGTAGAGAAAGCAAGGAAACTCTGAATGGAAAAATAGAAACCTGGGTAAAAATGCTAGTAAGTAAAAGAGTTAATGACAGTTGACAGTTGTTGAGTGCTTACCCTGTTTCAGGCACCTTTTGAAGCACTATACACATAACATCTGCTCTCATCACCAAAACAATCTTATGTGGTAGATAATCCTGTAGCTTTATTTTATAGATGGGGAAATTAAAGCACAGAAAGAGACTAAGGAACTTGTTCAAGGTCATGCAGTAAGTGATAAAGTCAAACACTCACAGCCTGGCTCCAGAGGCCAAGTAGTTAACTGCCGAAATGTTAAGAAATAAGAGAGCTTAGTAGAAAGCAGACCAGAGTTAAAGTGGAAGGTAATGAGTACTTGAAATGATGATAGATGCAGTACGAATTTAAAAGATTTATAGCAGATTTTGCAGAAGAAGAGTCAGTAGAAGTTGATAACTGACTATATATGAAGGATGAGAAAGTTGATTGAGTTGACTGAGGTTTCAAGCCTGAGTAATTTGGTGGTAGATATTTACTAACTAGGAAAAAGGAACTGTGGGTGGTTTATGAGAAATGAGGAGTTCAGTTTTAGATGTATAAAATTGAGATACCCTCAGGATATATCGTGTATAAATAAATGCCCAGAAGGCAAATGAAAATATAGGCCTGAATCCTTCAAAAATGGCTATTGACACAATTTGGGGAATATATATTTATATAGAAAATTGGTCTGGGGATTAATCTTTGAAAGGAACTTTAAGGAGTAGATAGAAGAATATGTTTAAGGGAAGGAACTTTTATCCATGTTTATCAGAAAGGTATAAGGAGAATCAGGAGAGCTCACCGTTTAAGAAACCAAGGAAAAGAAAATTTTCCAGCAGGAAAAGATATTCAAAAGTGTATAATGCTGCAAAGGAATTGAGCAAGATGAGAACTGAGAAGATGTCACTGAATTGTCAGAACAGTTTGAAAGAGTAGTTTCATTATAGTGGTGAGGGCAGAAGACATATTACAAGTCACTGAGAATAAAGAAATATTAGTGGAGATAAGATATGATTACACAACTCTTTTAAGACATTTATTCAGGAAGAAAATATAAATGATAAAGCACAGTTTTAGGAAGAAAACTGGGTCAAATAAGGACTCCTTTAAGTCACTGACTCTTTAGGCACAGGTATAGACAAAGATAAAGGAATTAGAGGAGAGATGTATTCAAAATAAAAGATGGAAGAAATCATTTATTTCCTTTCCTAAGAAGAGATGAGGATAGGACTAAGATCACAAGAATATAAAGGCAGATGATGATGACATTAAGGTCAATGTTTTCCAAATGCCAGTTCATGAACTGATTCCACAAAGCATCAGAAACATCCCAGGAATTTTTTAAAAGATTGATTCTTGTGCTTATGCTCCCCACAGATTCTAATTCAGTAGGCCTTAGTTGTGCTTAAAAACCTGTATATTTAAATAGCTGCTCAAGCAACATTTGAATAGCTGTAGAGCAGTGGTCCTCACTTCTATCAGACCACTGCCACCTCGTCTTAACAAATACTTTGCAATACCCTCTTTCTGAAAATCATAAATAATAGAACTCATCTACATAGGAAATATCAATGTAATAGTTTAAAACATAAAGGAGAAATACCAAGAAAGGGTTTCATAATATGGTAATACAGAAATATAATGTATTACATATTTCAATATGTAAATGTTTGGGCATGAATATACTGGAACACATAATGGAGTAGTCAGATGCTTGTACCTACTTAAAATGAAAAAGTTTTGATTTAAGATAAATAAGACAACACTGAACTGAATATTTTCACAACTTTTTATTTATATTTGACATTTCAAAATAAGGGCTATAATTTGCAGCAACATGGATGGACTTGGAGGGCATTATGTTAAGTGAAATAAGTCAGACAGAGAAAGACAAATACTGTATGATACCACTTATATGTGGAGTCTAAAAAAAATTCAACAAACTAGTGAATACAACATAAAAGAAGCAGACTCAGAGATATAGAGAACAAACTAGTGATTACCAGTGGGGAGACGGAGGGGAGAAGCAATATAGGGGTGGGAGAGTAGAATTTACAAGCTATTGGGCGCAAGATAGGCTACAAGGACATATTGTACAATATGTGGAATATAGCCAATATTTTATAACTGTAAATTCAGTGTAACCTTTAAAAATTTTATAAAAAATTAAAATTAAAAAAACCAGGGCTATAGAAATATATCCATAGAATTACCATGAATGTGACAAAATTGCTATAAATGTGTAAACTACAAATGCAGATTAATACAGGGGTATTCTATTGACAACTCAAATACCACAAGTGGGCATTGGCACAGATGACATGATTTTTGGAAATAGTAAACCACTTTATATGAAATACTAAGCAAAATAAAGTAACACCTTCCCTTGATTTACACAGTAGTTGCATTTCTGGAAAAGTCAGCTGATATTAAAATTTTACAAGGGGGGAACTTTCAAGATGGTGGAGGAGTAAGACGTGGAGATCACCTTCCTCCCCACAAATACATCAAAAAATACATCTACATGTGGAAGAACTTCTACAGAACACCTTCTGAACACTAGCAGAAGACCTCAAACTTCCCAAAAGGCAAGAAAATCCCCACATACCTGGGTAGGGCAAAAGAAAAAAGAAAAAACAAGACAAAAGAATAGGGGCGGGACATGCACTTCTGGGAGGGAGCTGTGAAGGAGGAAAAGTTTCCAAACACTAGGAAGCCCCTTCACAGGTGGAAACAGGGGGTGGGCGGGTGGGAAGCTTCGGAGCCAAGGAGGAAGGCACAGCAACAGGGGTGCAGAGGGCAAAGCGTAGAGATTCTCGCACAGGGGATAGGTGCTGACCAGCACTCACCAGCCTGAGAGACTTCTCTGCTCACCTGCTGGGGCAGGTGGGGGCTGGGAGCTGAGGTTTGGGCTTTGGAGGTCAGATCCCAGGGAGAGGACTGGGGTTGGCTGCGTGAACACAGCCTGAGGGGGCTAGTGCGCCCCAGCTAGCTGGAAGGGAGTCTGGAAAAAAGTCTGGACCTACTGAAAAGGCAAGAGACCATTGATTCGGGGTGCACGAGGAGAGGGGATTCCTTCCCCATCTGCCCGCAGAAGGCAGAGCACCACCTAAACGAGCTCCAGAGACGGGCACGAGCCACGGCTATCAGCTCGGACCACAGAGATAGGCATGAAACACTAACGCTGCTGCTGCAGCCAACAAGGATGCTGTGTGCAAGCACAGGTCACTATCCACACCTGCCCTCCCGGGAGCCTGTGCAGCCCACGACTGCCAGGGTCCCGTGATCCAGGGACAATTTCCCCAGGAGAACACACGGTGCGCCTCAGGCTGTGGGAAAGTCATGCCGGCCTCTGCCACCGCAGGCTCGCCCTGTATTCCAATTATGACTACCGTACCCCTCCCTCCCCCCAGGCTGAGTGAGCAAGAGCACCCTAATCAGCCACTGTTTTAACCCCTTCCTGTCTGGGCAGGAATCAGACGCCTGAGGGCGTCTACACCCAGAAGTGGGGCCAAAACCAAAGCTGAACCCCAGGAGCTGTGTGAACAAAGGGGAGAAAGGGAAATTTCTCCGTGCAGCCTCAGGAGCAGTGGATTAAATCCCCACAATCAATTTGTTGTAACCTGCATCTGTGGAATACCTGAATAGACAACAAATCACCTCAAAATTGAGGTGGTGGATTTTGGGAGCAACTGTAGACTTAGGGTTTGCTGTCTCAGACTGACTTTTTTCTGATTTTTATGTTTATCTGAGTTTAATATTTAGCACTTGTTATCATTGGTGGATTTGTTTATTGGTTTGGCTGCCCTCTTCTTTTTATTATTATTATATATATTTTTTAATAATTTTTATTTATTATTTTTAAAATTTATTTTTCTTTCTTTTTTCTCCCTTTTCTTCTGAGCCGTGTGGCTGACAGGTTCTTGGTGTTCTGGCCTGGTGTCAGGCCTGAGCCTCTGAGGTGGGCGAGCCGAGTTCAGGACATTGGACCACCAGAGACCTCTCAGCCCCACATAATATCAATCAGCAAGAGCTCCCCAGAGATCTCCATCTCAATGCTAAGACCCAGCTCTACCCAACGGCCAGCAAGCTCCAGTGCTGGATGCCCCATACCAAACAACTAGCAAGACAGGAACACAACCCCACCCACTAGCAGAGAGGCTGCCAAAAATCATGCTAAGTTCACAGACACCCCAAAACACACCAACAGACGTGGTCCTGCCCACCAGAAAGAGAAGATCCAGACCCACACACCAGAACACAGGCACCAGTCCCCTCCACCAGGAAGCCTACACAAGCCACTGAACCAACCTCACCCACTGGGGGTAGACACCAAAAACAACGGGAACTGCAAACATGCAGCCTAAAAAAAAGAGACCCCAAACACAGTAAGTTAAACAAAATGAGAAGGCACAGATATATGCAGCAGATGAAGGAGCAAGGTAAAAACTCACCAGACCAAACAAATGAAGAGAAAATAGGCAGTCTACCTGAAAAAGAATTCAGAGTAATGATAGTAAAGATGATCCAAAATCTTGGAAATAGAATGGAGAAAAAACAAGAAACGTTTTTCAAGAACCTAGAAGAACTAAAGAGCAAACAAACAGTGATGAACAACACAATAGATGAAATTAAAAATTCTCTAGAAGGAATCAAAGGCAGAATAACTGAGCCAGAAGAACGGATAAGTCATCTGGAAGATAAAACAGTGGAAATAACTACTGAAGAGAAGAATAAAGAAAAAAGAACGAAAAGAATTGAGGACAGTCTCAGAGATTTCTGGGACAATATTAAACGGAGCAACATGCAAATTGTAGGTGTCCTAGAAGAAGAGAAAAAGAAAGATCTGAGAAAATATTTGAAGAGATTACAGTCAAAAACTGCCCTAACATGGGAAAGGAAATAGTCAATCAAGTCCAGGAAATGCAGAAAATCCCACGCAGGATAAATCCAAGGAGAAACATGCCGAGACACATATTAATCAAACTATCAAAAATTAAATACAAAGAAAAGATATTAAAAGCAGCAAGGGAAAAGCACCAAATAACATACAAGGGAATCCCCATAAGGTTAACAGCTGATCTTTCAGCAGAAACTCTGCAAGCCAGAAGGGAGTGGCAGGACATATTTAAAGTGATGAAAGGGAAAAAATTACAACAAAGATAACTCTAATAAGCAAGGATCTCATTCAGACTTGACAGAGAAATTAAAACATTTACAGACAAGTGAAAGTTAAGAGAATTCAGCACCACCAAACCAGCTTTACAACAAATGCTAAAGGAACTTCTCTAGGCAGGAAACACAAGAGAAGGAAAAGACCTACAAAAACAAACCCAAAGCAATTAAGAAAATGGTAATAGGAACATACATATTAATAATTACCTTAAAGATAAATGGATTAAATGCTCCAACCAAAATACATAGACTGGCTGAATGGATACAAAAACAAGACCCATATATATGCTGTCTACAAGAGACCCACTTCGGACCTAGGGACACATACAGACTGAAAGGGAGGGGATGGAAAAAGATATACCATGCAAATGGAAATCAAAAGAAAGCTGGAGTAGCAATTCTCATATCAGACAAAATAGACTTTAAAATAAAGACTATTACAAGAGACAAAGAAGGACACTACATAATGATCAAGGGATCAATCCAAGAAGAAGATATAACAATTGTAAATATTTATGCACCCAACATAGGAGCACCTCAATACATAAGGCAAATACTAACAGCCATAAAAGGGGAAATCGACAGTAACACAATCATAGTAGGGGACTTTAACACCCCACTTTCACCAATGGACAGATCATCCAAAATGAAAATAAATAAGGAAACACAAGCTTTAAATGGTACATTAAACAAGATGGACTTAATTGATATTTATAGGACATTCCATATAAAAACAACAGAATACACTTTCTTCTCAAGTGCTCATGGAACATTCTCCAGGATAGATCATACCTTGGGTCACAAATCACATCTTGGTAAATTTAAGAAAACTGAAATTGTATCAAGTATCTTTCCCCACCACAACGCTATGAGACTAGATATCCATTACAGGAAAAAAATCTATAAAAAATACAAACACATGGAGGCTAAACATTACACTACTAAACAACCAAGAGATCACTGAAGAAATCAAAGAGGAAATCAAAAAATACCTAGAAACAAATGACAATGAAAACACAACAACCCAAAACCTATGGGTTGCAGCAAAACAGTTCTAAGAGGGAAGTTTATAGAAATACAATCCTACCTCAAGAAACAAGAAACATCTCAAATAAACAACCGAAACTTACACCTAAAGAAATTAGAGAAAGAAGAACAAAAAAACCCCAAAGTGAGTAGAAGAAAAGAAATCATAAAGGTCAGAACACAGGGAGATCAGCTCAGTGCTTTGTTTCCACCTAGAGGGGTGGGATAGGGAGTGTGGGAGGGAGATGCAAGAGGGAGGAGATATGGGTATATATGCACACATATAGCTGATTCACTTTGTTATACAGCAGAAACTAACTCACCATTGTAAAGCAATTATACTCCAATAAAGCTGTTGAAAAAAAGTAAATGAAAAAGAAATGAAGCAAACAATAGCAAAGATCAATAAAACTAAGAGCTGGTTCTTTGAGAAGATAAACAAAATTGAGAAACCATTAGTGAGACTCATAAAGAAAAAAAAGGAGAAGAGTCAAATCAACAGAATTAGAAATGAAAAAGAAGTAACCACTGACACTGCAGAAATACAAACGATCATGAGAGATTACTACAAGCAACTCTATGCCAATAAAATGGACAACCTGGAAGAAATGGACAGATTCTTAGAAATGCACAACCTGCCGAGACTGAACCAGGAAGAAATAGAAAATATAAACAAACCAATCACAAGCACTGAAATTGAAACTGTGATTTAAAATCTTCCAACAACCAAAAGCCCAGGACCAGATGGCTTCACAGGTAATTCTACCAAACATTTAGAGAAGAGCTAACACCTATCCTTCTCAATCTCTTCCAAAATATAGCAGAGGGAGGAACACTCCCAAACTCATTCTACGAGGCCACCATCACCCTGATAGCAAAACCAGACAATAATGTCACAAAAAAAGAAAACTACAGGCCAATAACAATGATGAACATTGATGCAAAAATCCTCAACAAAATACTAGCAAACAGAATCCAGCAGCACATTAAAAGGATCATACACCATGATCAAGTGTGGTTTATCCCAGGAATGCAAGGATTCTTCAATATACGCAAATCAATCAATGTGATATAACATATTAACAAATTGAAGGATAAAAACCATATGATCAGCTCAATAGATGCAGAAACAGCTTTTGACAAAATTCAACACCAACTTATGATTAAAAACTCTCCAGAAAGTAAGCATAGAGGGAAACTACCTCAACATAATAAAGGCCATATATGACAAACCTACAGCCAACATCGTTCTCAATGGTGAAAAACTGAAACCATTTGCTCTAAGATCAGAAACAAGACAAGGTTGCCCACTCTCACCACTATTATTCAACAGTTTTGGAAGTCTTATTCACAGTAACCAGAGAAGAAAAGAAATAAAAGGAATACATATTGGAAAAGAAGAAGTAAAACTGTCACTGTTTGCAGAGGACATGATACTATACATAGAGAATCCTAAAGATGCTACCAGAAAACTACTAGAGCTAATCAATGAATTTGGTAAAGTAGCAGGATACAAAATTAATGCCATAGGTATTTTTATAGATACAGTTTTTCAAATTGAGGTAGATAAAGAAGATGTGGCACATATATACAATGGAATATTACTCAGCCATAAAAAGAAATGAAACTGAGTTATTTGTAGTGAGGTGGATGGACTTAGAGTCTGTCATACAGAGTGAAGTAAGTCAGAAGGAGAAAAACAAATACCGCATGCTAACACATATATATGGAATCTAAAAAAAAAGTGGTTCTGATGAACCTATGGACAAGACAGGAATAAAGACACAGACGTAAAGAATGGACTTGAGGACACAGGGAGTGGGAAGGGTAAGCTGGGACGAAGTGAGAGAGTGGCATTGACATATATACACTACCAAATCTAAAATAGATAGCTTGTGGGAAGCAGCTGCATAGCACAGGGAGATCAGCTCGGTGCTTTGTGACCACCTAGAGGGGTGGGATAGGGAGGGTGGGAGGGAGATGCAAGAGGGAGGGGTTATGGGGATATATGATATATGTATACATATAGCTGATTAACTTTGTTATACAGCAGAAACTAACACAACATTGTAAAGCAATAATATTCCAATAAAGATGTTAAAAAAATTTTTTAAATAAAATTATACAAAAGTAATTTGCATTTATATAAAAAATTGAATTATATTCTAGGCCCAGATAATTTTAGTTTTTGCCTACATGAATTTCTGAGGGAGGCATTTGAAAGCCATATGGGGAGCCACAAAAGACCCTGAATAGCCAAAGCAATCTTGACAAAAAAGAACAATGCTGTAATTATCACACTTCCCTGACTTCAGACTACACTACAAAGCTACAGTAATCAAAGCAGTATGGTACTGCCACAAAAACAGACACATAGACCAATGGGACAGAATAAAGAGCCCAGAAATAACCCCACACACATATGGTCAATTAATCTAGGACAAATGGGGCAAGAATATACAGTGAGGAAAAGACAGTCTCTTCAATAAGTGGTGCTGGAAAATCTGGACAGTTACACATAAAAGAATGAAATTAGAACATTTTCTCAGACCATATACAAAAATAGACTCAAAATGGATTAAAGACTTAATGTTAGACCTGAAGCCATAAAGCTTCTAGAAGAAAACATAGGCAGAACACTCTGACATAAGTTGTAGCAATATTTTTTGGATCTGTCTCCTAAGGCAAAGGAAACAAAAGCAATAATAAACAAAAGAGACCTAATTAAACTTAAAAGTTTTTGCACAGCAAAGGAAACCATCAACAAAATGAAAATACAATGTACTGAGTGGGAGAAAATATTTACAAATGATATAACCAATAAGGGGTTAATATCCAAAATATATAAACAGCTCATACAACTCAACATTAAAAAAAAATGAACAACTCAATTAAAAAATGGGCAGAAGACCTGTTTCCAAAGAAGATATACAGATGACCAACAGGCACATGAAAAGATATCAACATCACAAATCATCAGAGTAATGCAAAGTAAAACCACAATATCACCTCACACCTGTCAGAATGGCTATCATCAAAAAGAACACAAATAGCAAATGCTGATGAGGATGTGGAGAAAAGGGAACCCTTGTACACCATTGGTGAAAGTGTAAATTTGTGCAGCCACTGTGGAAAACATTATGGGAGTTTCTCAAAAAACTAAAAATAGAACTATCATATGGTAATATGATCTAGCAATTCCATTCCTAGATATATATCTGAAGAAAATGAAAACACTAATTCAAAAAGATGAATTATTACTCAGCCATAAAAAATGAAATTTTGCCATTTGCAACATCATGGATGGACCTAGAGGGTATTATGCTTAGTGAGATAGAGAAAGACAACCTATGTTATCACTTATATGTGGAATCTATAAAACAAATGAATGAATATAACAAAACAGAAACAGAGTGACAGATATAGAGAACAAACTAGTGATTACCAGTGGGGAGAAGGAAGGAGGAGGGGCAAGATAGGGGTAGGGGATTAAAAGGTACAAACTACTATGTATAAAGTCAATAAGCTACAAGGATATATTGTACAGAACAGGGAATAAAGCCAATGTTTTATAATGACTTTAAGTAGAGTATAATCTATAAAAATATTAAATCACTATGTTGCGCACCTGAAACTATCATAATATTGTAAATCAACTCTACTTTAATTTTTTTTAATGTCAAAATTAAAAAAAAATAAAGCCATATGGAATACAGGGAAAATCTTCACCCCATGGGCTTGTCCCATGTGTTACAGGGCATCTAGTATCCCTGGCCCCCATCCATTAAATGCCAGTACTACCTCCATGCATTGTGACAACCAAAAGAAAATTCCACCCCCTCCATTTCTAAAACATCCCCTAGGAATGGTACTACCCACTTGGATAACCACTGCTCCAAAAGAAGATAATCAGGGCTACAAAGTTAAGTTCCTTCGGGTACATAAGAAATCATAGAAATGTGGGAAATGTACGGACGCTAAGCAATAGGTTTTGTGGAGCTTGTGATGAGCTAGAGAATACAGACCTCACCTTGAGGTTTTACAGTAAAAGTATTTTAACCTTAAGGTATTTACATTTAAAAAAATGTTTCCACATTGTATCAGCAAATGTACTTACTTTTCTAATGAACAAATGAATGAATTTAACTTGTAATACAAGGATAGCCTTTATGTAGGCTTGTGTCATACTTGCATTTTTACAAAAAGCAATCCTTAAACATATGAATTTTATCCTTGAAGGAAAGTTTCAAAGCATCAGCCAGAAATGGGTTTTTCAAAATGAGAGTTTGATATTTAGGAAATTGTGACCAGCAATGCTATAATCAAGCTAATTAAAATAGACTAGAATAGAACAGATCAGACTACATAAGGGTATTATTCTGTCAAATGTTTATTTCAGATGTGCATGTGTGTGTGTGTGTGTGTGTGCTGCACATGATATAAACTGTATTTTACCAGGGGCCTTAGTAAAAACAAGCTTCAAAAACACTGGAGTAGATGATTAGGTAAGGATTTGGAGTACAGGAGGTTCTTCCCCAATAATACTGTAGCCACCCAAGATAGTAGTCTTCTTTTGTATATTTGTTAGGAGTAGACTTTGGAGTCAAAGAGAACAGGTTTTGAGTTCCAGCTGTACCATTCAGGCATGTGATTATTGGCAAGTTGCTTAAATTCTCTTAGCCACAGTTACCTTATCAATAAATTGAAGATGGTAATGCATTATAAGATTTGTATAATAATTAAATGGGATAATGTATAGAAATGCTTAGTATATTATTTGACACATAGTAAGAAATAAATGTCAGGTGCTATTATTACTTTAATAATCGCCAACATATAAGGTTTGCCTGGTAGACGAGTAAAATATGAGATATAAATGTGTTCAAATATGTGTCAAATGCTTTCTTCCTTTTCCAGAGAAAGTCTTTGAAATGTGTGAAGCCATCATTTGTATTAATCATTTATTGCTATGTAACAAATTACTCTAAAATTTAGCAGCTTAAAACAACAAACATTTATTATCTCACACAGTTTTTGAGAATCAGGAACCTGGGATCTGTGTAGCTGGGTGGTTCTGACTCAGGGTTTCCCGTAAAGTGGCAGTTAAGCTATGACTAGGAATACAAGCTCTAAATGGGTTAACGTATCCACTTAACAATCACATTTATGTAACTGTGGGCAGGAAACATCAGTTCCTTGCCATGTGGGCTTCTACACAGGCCTGCTCATGACATGGCTTTCCCCAGAGCACGTGATCCGAGATAGAGACAGACAGAGAGAACACCAAAAATAGAAGCCACAGTTTTGTATAACTTAATCCCTGAAGTGACTTAACATCACATCTGCCATAAGCTGTTGGTCACAAAGTCTAACCGTTGTGCAGTATGAGAGGAGACTACACAAGTGTGTGAATAGCAGGAAGCAGGGATCATTGTTGGGGGCCATTTTTAAGCTGGCTATCACAATATTTATTAAATGTTCACCCTCTTCAGGTAAATTTTAATGTAAATATGATATTTTTCCAAGCATAAGTAATTATCGCTCACTGAGTTAGCATTAATACAGATTTGAGGAGTCATCGATTTTGTTAATGATGCATCACACCAGCTTACTTAATGAATCACATTTAGCTATCAGAAAAATTTTGCATAATCTTAGAGTGTTATCTTTCAAAAAATTAAACTTCAGTAAAATATTTTAAATATAGCTCTATGTTTTCCACTATATAATATTTGACTCTTTCTATAGAAAAATTATTTCCTCTAGCTATACTTTATTATAGTCTAAGAATGAATGTTTGATGGCAGGCTTCTCTTTCTGGGAATACAATCAGACAGTTATATAGGGTTAAGCCTTCAAAAGTAAAAACCAATTAGGATTTTTTATTAGCATAAACATTTTCATAGATGATGAAAGTAAAATGTGAAACGTCAATATTCTTAATGCCAAGTTTTTGATGAACTACCACAATATATTAAAATAATTGCAAAGGACGATTTTAATCATAATATAAAAATGAAGTTCCTTACTCAGATAATGATAATGAGAATAACTAAAATCAAGTGAGAAGATCAATACTCTTTCCTTATAAAACAAACAAAAAACCCTCACTTATTTCCAAGATGTCATCTAATTTAAGAAAATGCTGGTACTTATTTTTTAAGTTTGACTTTTATTTTAATGTAAAGTTTATTTTGTCTTCAGTATTAACCATTGCATATTTCAAATTTGTTCCTGAGTTCATCCACATTTTTAAAGTAATAGATCAGTTGTGGCCTTTGGTAAAATAATGTAATTGACTCTCCCCTCTCCATCTGATCTCTCTTCTTCCCTTCCCCCATGCTTGTTCTCTTACTTTGTACTCTAATTTCCACACTTGTCCCATTAAAATATTTTCTGATGCTCATTCACACTGAGACATAAATGACTGAAAAGAATTTAAAAGTGATACACACACATATATTCCCAGGGGATAGTATATTCATTGATATAACACATGTAAACTGCCTATCACAATTCCTGACATAAAGTAGGTGATTAATAATTGCAGATTTTCCTTTTTTGCAGCTTTGCTTTACCTTTCTTGTAAGTCAAGTCTGCCTAATAATATTAACTCATACTTTTAAAGAATGTTAACTCTTGCCAGCCCTCCTGATTAGCATATTTATATATGCATTACCTTATTTAATTATCACAACAACCATACCAACTGGGTCTTATTATCATTATACCCATTTTACAGATGAGGAAACTGAAACTCAGAGCTTGCCACAGCTAGTAACTGGTAAAGCCAGAATCAAGATGAGGTCTTTTAGCTTCCTGGATCCATTTTCTAATCCTCTAAGTTTTATCCAGCTATTCACAGGAAACCTGCCCTGCACTTCTCAAGAGCTTTGCTTATTCTTTGGGGTTTATTCCTTCCCCACCTCCTATCAGTGTACACATTCAACACAACACCACTCAACAGCCAGTGTAACTGCAGGTATAAAACAAAGCAATGTATATTGTACACAAAACTTTTTCAACCCTTTTCTTTTCCATTGCAAATCACCCAATAGATCAAGTTCACAAATGGCCACACTCCCATTGACACTGTGATTCAGGACCTGTTATTTCACCTCTTTCTTTCTTACATAAGAAAGTGTTCAGAAATACAAGTATGACAGGGTCTGCTAGTTGTCCAATAAAATCAGTTATCCTATTTTTCCAGAGGAATAGGAAGAAGAAGAACAGCTAAACATTACATTTCCAAAACTGTCTTGCAGTTATCTGGGGCCATATGGCTAATTCTGGTCAATAGGATGTGAATTAATGTAATATGTGTAACTTTTGTGTGATCTCAAATAGATTAAACAGCAACATCAACAACCTTAAACTTTCACTTTCCCTTAAAGTTGAACATGAAATGCCTGAGACTCAGTCTTGATCATGCTTATCAGGACAATTATTTTGGGTAAAGGCAGGCAAACTTTTACTGTAAAGGGTCAAACAGTAAATATTTTAGGTTTTGTGGGCCACATAGGGTCTTTGTTGCAACTACTCCACTCTGCCAATTGTAGCACAAAAGGAACAGTAGATGATACATACACAAATGAGCACAACCAGATGGCTGGCAGGCCAGATTTGACCCACTGGCTATAATTTGCTGATCCCTGCTCTAGGGGATGGTAGAGCAACAAGATGAAAGGAACCTCAAAGTCCCTGAATGTCCACCAGGCAGTCTGGACCACTGGTATCTGGATTTGTTGTTATATGAGAATTTTCTTTTTTCTGTAAGCCACTGAATTGGGGCAGTCCCTTTACTACAGCAGCTTTAAATTTACCCTAATATGGTGAGTGATAAAGAGGGATTGATTACCTAAAGTTTGAATCTGTAATGAAAAAAATTACGTAAAATTATTCAATGTGCCAGTATTTTATTAGTAGTTAAATAAACCACCCAACAAATAAATACTTGGCACATACTTTCCAAATGGAGTGCCACGAATTAGGGAATCAAAATGCTAAAGGGGAAAGCAGCTGCTAGATGTGATCGGCTTTACCACAGTTTCCAGAAACGCAAATTATCAGAAAATTGGGAATCATCTATATTTACATTTTTAAAAGGAATCAAAGTTTTCAGCTCTACTACTGAATTTCAGTTATCAAACAATGGGAGGGTAAGAGAAGTATTTAGGGAGACAACAGGACTCTCCACACTCAACACCTAAATCATATGACAAGAGCAGTGGCCTACTTTGCCTGCATGTGTAGCTGTCCCTATTGATGAAAAAATGCTAATAGGCCACATCAACACAATTCTACATACTATGAGTATCAGTTACACATGGGAGGGGCACTTGAGTCTATCTAAATTGTAGCTCTTATATTGTGCCTTCCACCCATGTTTGTTATTTATTCAACCAATAAGTTGCATTATAGGGGTCCCAGAAGCAGAAGAGAAAGTGATATAAAACTTACATGAAGAAATAATGGCTGAAAGCTTTCCTAACCTGTGGAAGGAAACAAATATCCAGATCAAAGAAGCATAGAGTCCCAAGCAAGATGAACCCAAAGGCATATCATAATTTAAATGGCAAAGGTTAAAAATAAAAAGAGAATTTTAAAAGCAGCAAGAGAAAAACAAGTCACATACAACGGGACCCCCCCATAAGGCTATGAGTTGATTTTTTTTATCAGAAACATTGCAGGTCAGAAGGGAGTGGCAAGATGCTGAAAGGAAAAAATTCACAACCAAGAATACTCTACCTAGCAAGGCTATCATTCAGAATGTAAGTATAAATAGAGTTTTCCAGATAAGCAAAAAATAAGAGTTCATCACCACTGAACAATCCTTACAAAAAATATTAATCAGTCTTTCTTAAGTGAAAAACAAAAGGACATAACTAAAAATAAGAAAATATATGAAAGAAAAAAATCTCACTGGTAAAGGCAAATATATACTAAAGTCTGTATATCAACCACTTCAATATGTTAAAAGACAAAAGTCATAAAATCAACATTAACTACAATAAGTAGTTAAGAGATACATAAAGTAAAAAGTTGTAAAATGTGATACCCAAAACAGAAATGTGAGTGGGGGCGTAAAATGTAGTGCTTTTAAAATGCATTCAAACTTAAGCAGCTATCAGCTTAAACAGGTGCATACACACACACATATATAGTGATATATTTGAAGCTCATGGTAATCACAAACCAAAATCCTGCAATAGACACACACACAAAAAAAGAGAAAGGAGGGAATTCCCTGGTGGCCCAGTAGTTAGGACTCCATGCCTTCACTGCTGAGGGCACAGGTTCAATCCCTGCTCAGGGAACTAAGATTCCACAAGCTGAATGGTGCAGCCAAAAAAAAGAGAGAGAGAGAGGGGGAAAGGAACCCAGAAACACAAGTATAAGGCTAAAGAAATCATCTAACCACAAGGGAAGAGACAAAAAGAATAAACAAACAGAGAAGAACTACAAAAATAACCAGAAAACAATTAACAAAATGGCAATAAATACATACTCATCAATAAACCCTTTAAATGTAAATGGAATAAGTGTTCCAATCAAAAGACATAGAGTGGCTGAAAGGATTTAAAAAAATAAGACCCACCTATATGCTGCCTACAAGAGACTCACTTTAGATCTAAAGACTCACACAGACTGAAAATGAAACAATGGAAAAAGATATTATGTGCAAATGGGAACAAAAAGAATGCGGGGTTAACAATACTCCTGTCAGACAAAACAGACCTTAAACAAAGACTATAACAAAAGACAAAGAAGGGAATTACATAATGATAAAGAGGTCAATCCAACAAGGATATATGGCCTTCTTAAATATTTATGCATCTACATAGGAACACCTAAATATATAAAGCAAATATTACCAACATAAAGGGAGAAATTGACAGCAATACAATAATATCAGGGGACTTTAATATCCTACTTACACCAATGGATAAGTCATCCAGACAGAAAATCAATACAGCAAGTCCCCTACATATGAAAGAGTTCCATTCCAAGAGTGCATTCCTAAGTCCAACAAAGTTAGCCTAGGCACCCAACTAACACAATCGGCTATATAGTACTGTACTGTAATAGGTTTATAATACTTTTCACACAAATAATACATTAAAAAAACACAGAAATAAAGAAAACATTTTTAATTTATAGTACAGTACCTTGAAAAGTACAGTAGTACAGTACAATAGCTGGCATACAGGGGCTGGCAACGAGTGAACAGGCAAGAAGAGTTAATGACTGGAGTAGGGAGACGAGGTGGGAGATGGTAGAGCTGAAGGATTGTCAGCAATAGGAGATGAGGGCAAGCTGCAACTTCACTCATGCCTGACGTTGATGGCACAGGTTCTGGTTCCTTGCTGGATTCAATTCTATCTACCCTCTTGAAAAAATGATCCAGTGATGGCTGGGTAGTAGCTCTCTTCTTCTCATCATAAATGACATGGTAGCACTAGATTGCAATGTGAACAGCTGCTGCAACCTTCATGTACTGTTCTACATTCAGGTCCTCTGCCTCAAAAACTAACAGTTCCTCCTCAAATAAAGAAAATCCCCTTGCCATTTCCTGCATTGTGAATCTCTTCAGTTCTTTGGTTATTACTTTTTCTTCCTCTTGTTGCTCCACTCTCTCAATTATTTTCACTTTTGTTTCCATCATTATCGCTTGGTGCTTCTTAGCAGTACCAGCTACATCACTGCTGCTTTTATGTTCGCTTCCAGACATCCTGGGCTTCAAATAAAAATACTGTACTACTGTATCTATACGGTACTGTACAGTAAAGTACACAAAGGCACAACCACTTGTAGAGGATGCACACACGTGACTCTGTACGCCAGACACATGAACTAACTTACATGATTGGACATGTGAATGCACATTCACATCTTTGAAAGTTTGCAACTTGAAGGTTCATATATAAGGGACTTACTGTAAGGAAACATCAGCCTTAAATGACACATTATACCAGATAGGATTAATAGATATATAAAGAACATTTCATCCCAAAACAGCAGAATATACATTCTTTTCATGTGCTCGTAAAACATTCTCCAGGATAGATCACATGGTAGGCCACAAGATAGTCTTAATAAATTTAAGAAGTTTGAATTGTATCAAGCATTTTTTTCTGACAACAATGGTATAAAACTGGAAGTCAATTACAGGAAGAAAACTGGAAAAAAACACAGACACATGGAGGCTAAACAACATGATACTAAACAACCAATGAGTCAATGGAGAAATCAAAGAAGAAATCAAAAAATACCTTGAGACAAATGAAAATGGGAACACATCAATCCAAAATCTATGAGATGCAGCAAAAGCACATCTAAGAGGGACAGTCATAGTGATAGAAGCCTACCTCAAAAAACAAGAAAAATCTCAAATAAACAATCTAACCCTACACCTAAAGGAACTAGAAAAAGGAGAACAAACAAAGCCCAAAGTTAACACAAGGAAGGGAATAATAAAGACCAGAGTGGAAATAAATGAAGTAGAGACTTAAAAAGTCATAGAAAAGATCAATAAAACTAAGAGATGGTTCTTTGAAAAAATAACAAAATTGACAAAACTTTAGGCAGACTCACCAAGACAAAAAAAGATAAAGGGCCCAAATGAATAAAATCAGGAATGAAAGAGGAGAAGTTACAACAGATAACACAGAAATACAATCATAAGGGACTACTATGAACAATTATATGCCAACAAATTGGACAACCTAGAAGAAATGCATAAATTCCTAAAGACATTCAGTCTTCCAAGAGTGAATCAGGAAGAAATAGAAAACCTGGACAAACTGATCACCAGTAATGAAATTAAATCTGTAATCAAAAACTCCCAACAAACAAAAGTCTAGGACCAGATGGCTTCACAGGGGAATTCTACCAATCATTCAAAAAAAAGTTAATACCTATCCTCAAACTGTTAGAAAATATCGAAGAGGAAGAAACATCCAAAATAATTCTATGATGACAGCATTACCCTGATACCCAAATGAGGCAAATACACTACAAAAAAAGAAAATTCAGGCTAATAACCCTGATGAACATTGATGCAAAAACCTTCAACAAAATATTAGCAATCTTAATTCAACTCTACATTAAAAAGATCACAAACAATGATACATGGGATTTGTTCTAGGGATGCAATAATAATTTGATTTTCATTTCCTTAGTTTATTAAAGAAGACAATGAACTATTAGATTGTGTATGAATTGCAGCAAGTGGAATTCCAGTTCAGAACACGAGTTGTAATACACAAAAACATCTCTATGTAGACTCTTCCTCCTTTTATGTTAATTCAATAAAAGCTCTAAAGCCTTAGCAGAGAAAGTCAATTAACAACCTCATTTAAGTGAAAAATATTTGCCTTCCACTCTTCTGCTATGAATCTTGTCTCTACCTTATAAGCAAATCAATCAACATGATACACCACATCAACAAAATAAAGGATAAAAATCACATGATCATCTCAATAGATGTAGAAAAAGCATTTGACAAAATCCAACATCCAGTTATTATAAAAACTCTCAACAAAGTGGGTATAGAGGGAACATATCTCAACAAAATAAAGACCATATATGAGAAGCTCACAGCTAACATTATGCTCAGTGGAGAAAAGCTGAAAGCATTTCTCTAAGATCAAAACCAGGGTGCCCACTCTCACCATTTTTATTCAACATAATATTGGAGGTCCTAGCCACAGCAACCAGACAAGTAAAGTAAATAAAAAGCATACAAACTGGAAGGGAAAAATAAAATTGGCACTATTTGCAGATGACATAATACTATATGTAGAAAACCCTAAAGACTCCTCCAAAAAACTTAGAACTAATGAATTCACTGAAGTTGCAGTATACAAAGTTAATATAGAGATTTCTTGCATTTCTATACATTATTAATGAGCTGTCAGAAATAAGAATGAAGAAAATCCTGTTCACAATTGCATCAAAAATAATAAATACCTAGGAATAATTTTAGCCATAGAGATAAAAGACCTGTACTCTGAAAACTATAAGAAATTGATTAAAGAAATTGAAGGTGACAAAAATAAATGGAAAGATATACCATGCCCATGAATTTGAATTATTAATATTCTTAAATATACTACCCAAAGCAATCTACATATTCAGTGAATATGTAGAATATGTAGAACCCCTACCAAATACCCATGGCTTTTTTCACAGAATTAGAACAAGTAATCCTAAAAATTGTAGGAATCACAACTGACCCCAAATAGCCAAAGCAATCTTGGGAAAGAAGAAAACAGATGGAAGTATCATACTCCCTGACTTCAGACTATACTACAAAGCTATAGTAATCAAAACAGTATGGTACACCACAGAAAAACAGACACAGCAATCAAGGGAACAGAATACAGAGCCCAGAAATAAACCCATACCTACATGGTCAATTACTCTATGACAAAGGACATGAGAATAAACAATAAGGAAAAACAGTCTCTTAATAAATGGTGTTGGGAAAACTGGACAGCTATGTGTAAAAAAATAAAACTAGACCATTTTCTAATACCATATACAAAAATAAACTCAAAATGGATTAAAGAGTGAAAGATAAGACCTGAAATCACAAAATTCCTCGAAGAGAACATAGGCAGTTACCACTTTGACATCAGTCTTAGCAATATTTTTTTGGATCTGTCTCAGGCAAGGGAAAAAAAAAGTAAAAATAAATAAATGGGACTACATTAAACTACAAAGCTTTTGTACAGCAAAGGAAACCATCAACAAAATGTAAAGGCAACCTAATGAATGGGAGAAGATATTTGCAAATGATATGTCTAATAAGGGGTTAATATTCAAAATATATAAAGAACTCATACAACTCTATGTGGGCAGAGGGTCTGAATAGGCATTTTTTCTAAAGAGGACATATAGATAGTGAACATGCACATGAAAAAAATGCTCAACACCACTAATCATCAGGAAAGCACAAATTAAAACCACAGTGAGATATCATCTCACACCTGTCAGAATGGTAATTATCAAAAAGACAAGAAACAGCAAGTGTTGGTGAGGATGTGGAGAAAAGGGAACCCATGTACACTGTTGGTGGAAATATAAATTTGTACAGCCACTATGGAAAACTATGTGGAGGCTCCTCAAAAAATTAAAAATACACTACCACATGATCCAGCAACTCTACTTCTTGGTATTTATCCTAAGAAAACAAAAACACTAGTTCAAAAAGATATATGCACCCCAATGTTCATAACAGCATTATTCACAATAGCCAAGATATGGAAGCGACCTAAGTGCCAACCAACAGATGAATGGATAAAGAAGATATGATGTGTATATATATATATATATATATATATATATATATATATATATATGCAATGGAATATTACTCCCTGCCATTTGCAATAACATAGATGGACCTCATCCATAAAAATCCCTGCCATTTGCAATAACACGGATGGACATATTATGCTAAGTGAAATAATCAGACAGAGAAAGACAAATACTGTATGATTTCACCTGCATGTGGAATCTAAAAAAACAAAACAAAATAACAAACATGACAAAAGAGAAACAGACTCATAGACACAGAGAACAAACTAGCGTTTGCCAGAGGAGAGGGGTGTGGGGCATGGATGAAGTAGGTGAAGAGGATTAAGAGGTACAAACTTCCAGTTATAAAATAAATAAGTCACAAGGATGTAATGTACAGCATAGGGAATATAGTCAATAATACTGTAATACATTTTATGTTAACAGATGGTAACTAGACTCATAGTGGTGATCATTTTGTAATGTTTAAAAATATCAAATCAACTATATTGTACACCTGAAACTAATATAATATTGTAAGTCAGCTATACTTTTATTGAAAAAAGAAAGTTAGGTGTGAATCAAAATTTCTAATACCCATATCTTTTGGCCTAGCAATTCTACTTGTGACACTTTCCTACAGATAAACCTATAAATGGTCTAAGGGTATGTGATAAGCAAAATTCTAAGATAACCTCCAAGATTCCCACTCCATGGTGTACATGCCTTCTATAATTCTCTGGAGTGTGGGCAAGACCTGTGAACATAATGGGAATCATTTCTGTGATTATGTTATCAGTTGACTTAGGGGTTACTCAAAAGGAAGATTATCCTGATGGTTCTGTCCTGATTAAGTGAGCCCCACCAAGAGATTGAGCCCTTCCCAACATCAGAGAGATTCAAAGTGTGAAAGGGGCAATGGAGGGCACCATGTGGCAAGGACCTGAGAGTGCTAAGAGTGGTCCCTGGCCAACAGCCAGTAAAAAAGCAAGAAACTTAGTCATATAGCCACAGGGAAAGTCATTCAGCCATCAACCTGAAAAGGCTTGGATTCAGATCCTTCCCTAGTCAAACCTCCATGGAAATCACGAAACAATGAATTTGTCTTGCTTTAAGCTGCTAAGTTTGTTATAATTTGTTATTCAGGAATAGAAAACTAATACAAGGTATTTGTATAATACAAGAATGTTGATGACAACATTATTTGTAAGAGTGAAAGATAAGAAATAATGTGACATGTAACATAATAATTTGTCAAATAAATCTAGGTATATTTGGACAATGAAATGCCATGATGTCATTAACAGAGTAAGTTCTCTAGGTACTAATATGAAGGTATGTCCTTGATAGTATGTTATATAAAAAAGAGGCATTTGTAGAACAGTACATATACCACAAACCATTTTTTTGTAATAAAAAAACCCTCTTTTAAAAATAAATCTACACATATATATTTAAATATGCATGAAAAAAAATCTGGAAGAAAATACATGAATCTTGTTATAGTTGTTACACTTTGAACATGGGACCGGCTCAGTCAGTGGGATAAGAAGGGTTTTAACTTTTTATTATCTACACTGATGTATTGTTTGAATTTTTTTCAAGGAACATATATTATTTTGTGTTAAAATTAATAAAAACTCACAATCTGTGATGGTAGTAGTAAAAGCTATTATTTTCCCAGATATATTCCTTTATCTTAAGATTTCATTACTTTGAAGAAAAGTTCACTTTAAAAGTATTATATTTTTGAACATTTATTTACTGTTTGCAGAGACTTACCATCTTGGTTCAAAAGATCTACTTTTTATGTATAATGAATGTAAAAAGTCTATGCTTGAGACTTCAAATCCAGAACAATTATTTTCAGTTTTAGGGAAATCACTAACTGTAGCCCACATATCATTTGAAGGCAGCAAACCAAATCACAAGGGCAGTTTTTGAAGAGTGGCATAACCTTATCTGCAGCCAGCACTAAAGAGATTGACCTCTAATAGGGGAAGCACCTGTGAGGTTAGTGAAATAAAGGGGATTTGTCTAAATGGGCACAGTAAGTGAGGCCAGTTTGAAAAGGGACAGAAAGTTTTAGGTTATAGACAGTGACCAAGGCCAAAACTAAACCAAACGTGAAAACGGAGCCATAGTCAGGCCAGGGCCACTGCTGGCCCATATAGTGCTTTTGTGCAAATTATTTAAAAGCTCCAATTCCTTCAAGGCAATAGAGCCCCATTCCAGACCCCATTTTTCCCGTCATCCTAGTGCTTTAATGCAGTTAACAATCTGTACCACTAAATAGGCAGTAATGGTGAGTCAGTCTCAGGAAAGCAAAAAAGAACTGGGGTGTGAGAGCTGGTACATGAAATTTAGATCAAATTAGGCTCTAATAGGGTTACCTACTTCTGATGTGACACTGTGCTAAGCCAGCCTGAAGCAAAGTCGGGGACAGACATAAGTCTGATAAAGGCCAAACACACCTGATACCCTGTATTAGTCAGGGCTGACACATAAAATTAACCATCATAGACCCTATCAGAATCTGTAAGATAATAATCATAAGGAGATAGTTTTGTTATATTTGTATAGAAATGATTATTAAAATGGATCAAATGAACTTATATTGAAACTAAAAATATACAGATATTTGAAATTTTATAAAAATAAAAATGAATAAAACCTATCCTGACAATAAAAAAATTCATTTGATAAGGTTTGATCACATTTTATTTTATAAATAAATAAATGTAAATATATATAAATATAAATATATATTACTGACACTTCTATGTTCTGAAAATAAAATTTTCTATTGCACTAACATTCATGCTGTATGTCTGCTTATCAACGATGAGAAGATGATGAATTAAAGTTTATCCATTAATCAGACATCTGAATGGCACATTCTTCAAGGCATCCAAGTGTTACATTTGTTTTCTCAAATTTGTACAAGGTCCATGTCGCTCTGAATCATTTTTCATCAAACCACATTATTAATCAATCAAGCACTTTCTACATGCCCAGAAGTATGCTAGATATTGTGGGGAATCATAGGAAGTTGAGAAAGAGAATCCTGTTATTGAGGCACTTGAAACCCAGCTGAGGAGACAAGGCTTACACTCATAAACTATATAAAGAATGTGTGGGCTTCCCTGGTGGCGCAGTGGTTGAGAATCTGCCTGCCAGTGCAGGGGACACGGGTTCGAGCCCTGGTCTGGGAGGATCCCACATGCCGCGGAGCAACTGGGCCCGTGAGCCACAACTACTGAGCCTGCGCGTCTGGAGCCTGTGCTCCGCAACAAGAGAGGCCGCGACAGTGGGGGGGCCCGCGCACCGCGATGAAGAGTGGCCCCCGCTTGCCACAACTAGAGAAAGCCCGTGCACAGAAATGAAGACCCAACACAGCCAAAAATAAATAAATTAATTTAAAAAAAAAAAAGAATGTGTAAGTATAAAGGGCTAAAGTCTCTGATATCAAAACTAAACAATAAGGTCTTATTTGTGACATATACAATAAATGCAAAAAAAAAAAAGAGTAAAGAAGGGAGAATTCATCAGAAAGAGTTTCACCACAGAGGATATAGGACTTGAATTGAGCCTTAAAGAATAGGCTGGGTAAGCTTAATTTTTCTGTGCTATAAGCCTTTTTGAAAGCACAAAAATTGCATGAAAAAGTATATTTTATCCTATGTAAACTAAATGTCAATGCAGGACTTCTAGAGAACACTAAATATGTTTCTGGCCCTCAGATGCTTTGCTAGGGAAAAGGGAAGGGGCAATGTCTCAGCTTTTGGCATAGAAACTTGCTTATCCCTTGTTGAGGGAGACAGTCCTAGCTTCCACCTTGCTTGGTCATTCAGACTTTAGATCAGTTCTGTTTCATTGTGATGAATTTTTTAAGTAATTAGAACATTCAAAATCTCCATTTCCTTGTGACCAAGTTCTTTCTGCCATTTCTAAGGTTATGTCACACTTTTATTAAAAGCCTTTGGAATGATTTGAAAATTCAGTATGCATTCTCTTCTATCTGTAATAATAGCTCTTCTTCATTGTTTTCTTAAAGAGGAAAATAAGACACAATTATAAGAGGCTGATCAGGGTATTCCATTCTTCAATTACCTTAGCAATAATTAATTATCCCAATTCTCATACCTGACAACTTTGCAGTAGGAGGCATGCTCCCTAATTACCACGGGGCATTTATGCCTGATTATTAAAGCAGCAGTATAACTAAAGAGATATGCATGTACTGAAGATAGACATCATTTACTGAAATGACTACAAAGGACAATGATAAGTTTCTGACTTCTTATGATGTCCCACTTCTTCAGCCATGGGTTTCCATTTTCAGTTTTCTTTAGTTCTAATTGTAAATGCCATGAAAATATATTAAAAAACTAGTATCTTTCTAGGACTAAATATATACTCATAGGATCAGAGAATATCATTGTTTGAGGACATATTGGAGACTATCCCTCATTTTATTGAAGAAATAGCCAAAGAGGAGATAAGTAGCTATTGAAAGAGTCAGAAATGGAATTAATGTCTCTCGATATGAGTTAATCTAGAGTATTTTTTTTTGGTTTGTTTTTAAAGAGGGTGGTTAAATTGAAAGTGTTGGCAACCTAGAAAGCACTGTCATAGTTCTCCTACACATCATCAATGGTTATAAGCTCTTCAAAACTCTAAAAACCTTGAGGCCAACTTAAGGCTGATCTTCTGCCAGAGTCAAGACACCATGAAACAGTTCTTGGGATAGGTCTACAGCTGAGCCCAGTAGTAGACTCCATAGGAGACACCTACATACTCACCAGTTTCTATAGGTCATTTTTAAATATGCTGTGCTTCCTCCCCGTTGCAGCCCCAAACTCAGGCCTGAATTGACACACTGCTGACACTCTAAAACTCTTTTCCTGACTCATGGTTGTTGATTAATTATTGGCATATACCATATACATATTGAAAAAGAAATCTCGGCAAGGAAATTTCTAGTAGCTAAAAGAAGATCAGTATGGGTGATTGGCCCAGAAAAGCATTAAAGTGTTGACCCAAAAGCCATATTGAAAAAGACTCAGTAATGGAAGACCAAAACTCATGCTCTTTTCTCAGGATCCAGCATCAAGCACTGTGCTCTGTATGTAACAGGTGCCCAATAAATAATTTTAGAATGAATAGACTCTAGTGAGCCATGTCTACAGGGATGTTGGATTGGAGTATACACTAGATTTTGGAGTTATAATGACTCAGGAGAGAAAGAGTTTGTAAGGAGTAGGGCATAAAGGTAAAATGGTAAGAGAAGCACCCGTTATATTAAATAAATAGAACTGAGGACTTCTCTTGAATGGCAGTTAGAATCAACTAATAAACTAGATTTATGATGCCATGAAAGCATAACAACAATTACTAGTAATTGGTTGAAATAGGTCAAGGTACAAAAGCACAGGTTATAGTAATCTGAACTTCAAAGTAAAGCACGATCCCTAAGGATTATATTTTAAAATAATCATAATAGTAACTGTTCTAGATCAGCTAATATTTAGCACATATGAGGTATAATCTTTGTCTTTCACACTTACCCATGGTGTGTGACATTTAATAAGCAATTCAACCAGAGCAGTAAAACCTCATTATCCATTTTCTCCTCCGACTGTCCCAGGGGATCCTTCTGGAATGACCAGAGATTCATGGGATGTGCAGGAAATTTCTCATCATTCATTCCTATGTGGAATAACAACCTGATTCCTGGATATAACTATCCTAAGAGTCAAAAATAAAAGTGGCATCAAAAGTCATGGGGCCTATGACTTCCTAATATAATATCTCAACATTACAGAGGAAAAAATAAGTCAAAAGTAAATGAAAGATTTGCAAACTGTGAAATAAGGGACATAGTGCTATTTGTTCTGTGATTGTCACAAAATTTTTCGTTAACATAGAAAATACAAACAAATCATAAGAGAACTATCTCATGGAAAGACCTACTCTTACTATACCTACATTATCTTTTCTCTTCCA
Source organism: Balaenoptera acutorostrata (assembly GCF_949987535.1). Classification (NCBI taxonomy): domain Eukaryota; kingdom Metazoa; phylum Chordata; class Mammalia; order Artiodactyla; family Balaenopteridae; genus Balaenoptera; species Balaenoptera acutorostrata. The sequence continues at coordinate 99,554,126 of NC_080085.1, read as the reverse complement.
ACCATTTTCTAGCATGGTCAGGAATTGCCTTAGTTGAAGGAAACTGCATATTTCTCCACAGCAAGGCTTTGGGAAGGTTTTTAGAGGGAAAATAAAGTTCATAATGCAAACTGTGACAAGTCATGAAATCTGACATTTCCCCTTGGTTGACAAGGTTCATTATCCTACCTCCCAAAACATAGGATTCTGCACTAATATTGGAGGACAAAAGAGGTGGCCAAAGGATCCTAAATCAAGCCTTTTCCAAATCTCCGTGGCCTGACTCTCGTTCATTTCTCAATAAAATGTTATTGAACGCCTAGTATTTGCCAGTCACTGTGATAGATTTTGACAATTACAACAAATATCTGTATGGTACTTTAGAGCTATTAGTAACAAGATCAATAACAAAGGGGCAGCACCTACCCGGGGAAAGCTCTTTCCATGGCTCTATCAGGAAGGGCAAGAGTGCCTGACTGTGCAAACACATTTTAAGTCCTCTTGATTATATCTGCTTATAACCAACTGGCCAAATTAGTCATAACAATTCACCTAACAACAACAACAAAAAAAACAATTCATCTAGCCAAGCCCAACAACATTGGAGAAAGAAAATATACTCCTCCAGTGGAAGAGAAGTGGTAGAAAGTATTTGCTGAGCAATCATCTGATCTTCTGCATAGGATATTACAGTAGAGTATGACTATGGAGGCTTCTTTAGTTAGGATGGTTGGGGACAAATGCTCCAAGGAGGTAATATTTGAGTTGGATCCCCAATGTTGAAAAGGGAAACTATTTGGAGGAAGAGCATTCCAAACAGAAGAAAAAAAAATTCAAATACTCGGAAAATGAAAAGAGTTCTGTGTGTGTTCAAAAACGAAACAGTCAGCAGAGTAGCTGGAAGGTAGTGAATAGGGGAAAGGGTAGAGAGAGATTAGTCAGAGAAGTAGACAAATCATGTAAATCGTGTAAGGTCTCTATAAGGGGTTTGGATTTTATTATATGTGATTTTAGGAGCCATTGGAGATTTGTTTGCTTTTTAATGAAAAATTCCAAACACATACACAATAGAGAGAATGATATGATAAACTCCATATAACCATGACTCAAATTTTTTTTAACATCTTTATTGGAGTATAATTGCTTTACAATGGTGTGTTAGTTTCTGCTTCATAACAAAGTGAATCAGCTATACATATACATATATCCCCATATCTCTTCCCTCTTACATCTCCCTCCCTCCCACCCTCCCTATCCCACCCCTCTAGGTGGCCATGACTCAAATTTAATTATCAAAATTTTGCCATATTTGCTTCATATGTCCTATTTCTTTTTCTTTGCTTAAGTACTTAAAGCAAATTCCAAACTTCATGTTATTTCACCAGTATATACATAATTTAGTATACATCTCTGAAAATAATGAGTATTTTAAAATTGAAGTACAGTTTATTTAGAATATTATATTAGTTTCGGGTGTACAACATAGTGATTCAATATTTTTATAGATTATATACCATTTAAAGTTATTATAAAATATTGGCTACATTTCTTGTGCTGTACAATATATCCTTGTAGCTTATTTATTTTATACATAGTAGTTTGTACCACTTAATCCTCTACCCTTATCTTGCCACTGCCTCCCTCCCCTCTCCTCACTGGTAACCACTAGTTTGTTCTCTATATCTGTGAGTCTGTTTCTATTTTGTTATATTTATTCATTTTATTTTTTAGATTCCACATATGTGATAACATACAGTATTTGTTTCTCTGTCTGACTTATTTCACTAAGCACAATACCCTCCAGGTCCATCCATGTTGTTTAAAATGGGAAAATTTCATTCTTTTTTACGGCTGAGTAATATTCCATTGTGTGTGTGTGTGTGTGTGTGTGTGTGTGTGTGTGTGTGTGTGTACCACATCTTCTTTACCCGTTCATCTATTGATGGACACTTAGGTTGCTTCCATAGTTTCCATATTACTTAGGATACCTTGCATATCTGCATAATATTCCATTGTGTGTGTGTGTGTATGTATGTATATGTATATATCTTCCTTATTCATTCATCTGTTGATGGACACTTAGGTTGCTTCCATATCTCGGCTATTATAAATAATGCTGCTGTGAACTTTGGGGTGCATGAATCTTTTTGAATTAGTGTTTTCCTTTTCTTCAGATATATACCCAGGAGTGGAATTGCTGGATCATATGGTAGTTCTATTTTTAGTTTTTTGAGGAACCTCCATACTATTTTTCATAGTGGCTTTACCAATTTACATTCCCACCAACAGTGTAGGAGGGTTCCCTTTTCTCCACACCCTCTCCAGCATTTGTTATTTGTAGACATTTTGATCATAGCCATTCTGACAAGTATGAGGTGATATCTCATTGTGGTTTTGATTGGCATTTATCTGTTGATTAGTGATTTTGAGCACCTTTTCATATGCCTGTTGGTCATCTGTATGTCTTCGTTGGAAAAATGTTTATTCATGTCTTCTGCTCATTTTTTAATTGGACTGTTTGTTTTTTGATATTGAGTTGTATGAACTCTTTATATATTTTGGATATTAATCCCTTATCAGTCATATTATTTGCAAATATTTTCTCCCATTCAGTAGGTTGTCTTTTCATTTTATCAATGGTTTTGTTATACAAAAGCTTTTAAGTTGAATTAGGTCCCATTTGTTTATTTTTGCTTTTTTTAAAATTTTTATTTTATATTGTAGTAGAGTTGATTTACAATGTTGTGTTAGTTTCAGGTGCACAGCAAAGGGATTCAGTTATACATATACATGTAATCTATTCTTTTTAAAATTATTTTCCCATTTAGGTTATTACAGAATATCTAGCAGAGTTCCCTGTGCTATACAGTAGTTCCTTGCTTGTTATCTATTTTAAATATAGTAGTGTGTATATGTAAATCCCAAACTCACTATTGATCCCTCTCCCCAACCTTTCCCCTTTGGTAACTGTAAGTTTGTTTTCTAAGTCTGTGAGTCTGTTTCTGTCTTTTAGATAAGTTCATTTGTATCATTTTTTTTAGATTCTGCATATAAACAATATAATATGATATCTGCCTTTCTCTGTCTGACTTACTTCACTTAGTATGATAATTTCTAGGTCCATCCATGTTGCTGCAAATGGCATTATTTCATTCTTTCTAATGGCTGAGTAATATTCCTTTGTATATATGTACCACATCTTTATCCATTCCTCTGTCGATGGACATTTAGGTTGCTTCCATGTCTTGGCTATTGGAAACAGCACTGCAATGAACATTGTGGTGCATGTATCCTTTCTAGGTATGGTTTTCTCTGGATATATGCCCAGGAGTGGGATTGCTGGATAATACTGTAGCTCTGTTTTTAGTTTTTTAAGGAACCTTCATCCTGTTCTCCATAGTGGCTGTACCAATTTACATTCCCACCAATAGTGTAGGACGGTTCCCTTTTCTCCACACCCTCTCCAGCATTTATTGTTTGTACACTTTTTGATGATGGCCATTCTGACCAGTGTGAGGTGACATCTCATTGTAGCTTTGATTTGTATTTCTCTAATAATCAGCGATGTTGAGCATATGTTCATGTGCCTCTTGGCCATCTGCATGTCGTCTTTGGAGAAATGTCTATTAAGATCTTCTGCCCATATCTTGATTGGGTTCTTTTTTTTTATATTGAGCTGCATGAGCTGTTTGTATATTTTGGAGATTAATCCCTTGTCAGTCGCATGGTTTGCAAATATTTTCTCCCATTCTGTGGGTTGTCTTTTCGTTTTGTAAACCCACGCACCTATGGTCAATTAAGCTATGACAAAGGAGGCAACACTCTACAATGGAGAAAAGACAGTCTCTTCAATAAATGGTGCTGGGAAAACTGGACAGCTACATGTAAAAGAATGAAATCAGAACATTATTTAACACCATACACAAAAATAAACTCAAAATGGATTAAAGACATAAATGTAAGACCTGATTCTATAAAACTCTTAGAGGAAAACATAGGAAGAACATTTTTTGACATAAATTGCAGCAATATCTTTTTCAATCAGTCTCTTAGATTAATGGAAATAAAAACAAACAAATGGGACCTAATGAAACTCAAAAGCTTTTGCACAGCAAAGGAAACTCTAAGCAAGATGAAAAAACCCGCAGGATGGGAGAAAATATTTGCAAATGAATCAACGGACAAAGGATTAATCTCCAAAATATATAAATAGCTCATGCAGCTCAATATTAAAAAAACAAACAACCCAATACAAAAATGGGCAGAAGACCTAAATAGACATTTCTCCAAAGAAGACATACAGATGGCCAAGACGCACATGAAAAGCTGCTCAACATCACTAATTATTAGAGAAATGCAAATCAAAACTGCAATGAGGTATCACCTCACACCGGTTAGAATGTGCATCATCAGAAAATCCACAAACAACAAATGCTGGAGAGGGTGTGTAGAAAAGGGAACCTTCTTGCACTGTTGGTGGGAATGTAAATTGATACAGCCACTATGGAGAACAGGATGGAGGTTCCTTAAAAAACTAGAAGTAAAATTACCATATGACCTAGCAATCCCACTACTGGGCATATACCCAGAGAAAACCATAATTCAAACAGACACATGCACCCCAATGTTTATTGCAGCACTATTTACAATAGCCAGGTCATGGAAGCAACCTAAATGCCCATCGACAGACGAATGGATAAAGAAGATGTGGTACATATATACAATGGAATATTACTCAGCCATAAAATGGAAAAAAATGGGTCATTTGTAGAGACATGGATGGACCTAGAAACTGTCATACAGAGTGAAGTAAGTCAGAAAGAGAAAAATAAATATCGTATATTAGCACATTTATGTGGGATCTAGAAAAATGGTGCAGATGAACTGGTTTGCAAGGCAGAAATAGAGACACAGATGTAGAGAACAAACGTATGGACACCAAGGCGGGGAACATGGGGGGTGTGCGGGTGGGTGGTGGTGGTGGGATGAATTGGGAGATTGGGATTGACATATATACACTAATATGTATAAAATAGATAACTAATAAGAACGTGCTATATAAAAAAAAAATATTTAAAAAAATAAATAACTAAAAATAAAGTGGTCTCAGAACCACCCTCCAGAAGGACTCAGAGCCATGCAGTACACAATAAAGAGAAGGAGCCAAAGCAAGAAACACATCCCCATGCACGGTTTACAGCCTTTAATAAAAAGCAGCACAGGCCAAAAAGAGGACTCGACCCTCAACAACCCCCAAACCTAGACCAAGACCTTCCTTTAATAAAAGAGTGTTTATTTGACCCAGTTTCAGGGATAGAATTATGTGTTGTTATTTTCATTAAGTATCTAAAATTGATGACAACACTCAAGTATTAGAGAAAATATCTAGTCATTGTGTATGGAACATTTATGGAATTCAGTTGACAATACTTCTCTAATCTTATTTTATTGAATTTAAAATAAGGTTAAAAAGAACATTAGAACCAGAGTTTAAAAGGAGAGATACGTAAGAGCATTTATTTTCTATTCTTAAGTTATAAAAACTACAAAGTCCCAAATTCTTTACATATTATTTTATTTTTTGGAATATCTGTTGAAAAATAATCTTAAAGACAATTCTGAAAAGTTGTCATTATCCCATCATCCTAACCTATTGATTATTTTAACACATTTCTGTAAGTTGGTGAATGCATGAATGTAACAAGACAACTGCAGCCAATAAATAAAATTAATAAAGAAATTTTAAAAAAACAAAAAACAAAAAATAAATCTTTGCCTACTCCAAGGTAAAAATATATTTTCCCATGTTTTCCTCTAAAAGCCTTTATTAATTTAGCTTTCACATACAATACATCTGGAATTGATTTTTGTATGTGGTGTGAGGTAAGGGTCAAGATACAATTTTCCCTAATTGAATATCTGATTGAGCCAGCACCATTTATTCAAAAAAGCATCTAATGCACCATGGTATAATTTTGCCATGAATCGGATGACTTAGAATGTGTGTGTGAATATTCTACTCCATTCTTCTCCATTAGTCGGTTTGTCTACCCTTTCACCTGTTTTAATTACTACAGCTTTATAATAGGTTTTAGTATCCAGTTAGTATAATTCTCTAGCTTTGTTTTCTGTTTTTTATGATTGGCATGGCTATTCCTTGGAATTGTAAATTTGAGTCACTGGCTTTTAAATGATATTTAATGCTCTATGATTACTTGCAATGACCAAGGAGAGAGTGTAGATACAGAAGAGAAGAAGGCCCAGATATAGCTTAAGCGTTTCAACAATTAGAAGTCATATAAGAGAGGATAATCCAGAATCAGCTTCAGAAGATGCAGCTAATGAAGTAGAAAGAAACCAGGTAAGTGTAGTGTCATGGAAGCCAAGAAAAGAAAATGCTCCAAAAAGGAGGAAATGGTCAATAATGGCAAATACATTTGAAAAGTTAAGGGAATTCCCTGGCGAGCCAATGGTTAAGACTCAGCACTCTCACTGCTGGGGCCTGGGTTCGATCTCTGGTTGGGGAACTAAGATCCTGCAAGCTGCATGGTGAAGCCAAAATAAATATAAATAAAAAAGAAAAATTAAAAAAAGAAAAAAATAACATGACAGAGAATTGGCCACTGGCTTTGGCAATATGTAAGTCATTGCTGTCCTCGGTAAGAGCTGTTTCAGTGGAGTTCTGGCGAAAAAAATCCTACTAGAATTACTTAAAGTGAGAATGAGAAGTGGAATTTATATTGCTGATATTAAAATAATATAATATAAATATGAAATAGAAGAATAGTGCTAGTACCAAAACATAAAAATATGAAAGAGAACAGAAAGCTTAGAAACAGACCAGATATAAATATTTTGTTTAACTGTGAACAAATAATGGTGGCATTTCAAATCTGGGGTAGAAAAAAGGAAAGAGTATCAATAAATAGATCTAGGTTATTTAGAAAATAGACATTTTATGTTGTACAACAATTGGGTTAGGACCATTGGAGGTTACTGAGAACATTGCAGAGGGTTCACGAAATTAAAGACAATTTCCTTAAATACACCAAGGCACTATTTGCCAATTTTACTCTTTTTCTCTCATCTGTATGGTGGAGTTTTCCAGAGGCTACCTAATGTGTCTTCCATTAAGCTGGACATTATAAAGATTTGCAAAAGTGTAAAATAATAATACCCTTCTCACTAAGTTTATTTTCATTTCAGAAAAGATAGTAATTTTCCGTTAAATGTATATACTAATATTATTTTTAAATGACTAGATAAACGTTTTTTAAATTTCTCAGTTTTAATAATAATAAAAATCTCTAATATGGTAAATATTTATAGGTGTAACCTATATAAACGAAAGCTTTTAGGCATCCTCAATAATTTTTGAGTGTAAAGGTGTCCTGAGATCAAAAGTTTTGAGAATCATTGAGTTAAAAAGATTGAAATTGTAAAAAAATAAAAATAAAAAAAAAATAGGAGAAAACATAATATTGAGATAAGAAAGATCTTTTAACTAACAGCAACACAAAACAACAATAAGCATTGATCATTTACAATATGCTAAGTGTTTTACATACTTTCTCCTCAAATCTCATAACAATCTCATGACATAGGCATAATCGTTGTTTTCATCTAAAGATAGAAATACTAAAACTTAGAGCAGCTAATTTGCCCAGAGTTGATAAGTAAATGAGTGGGTTACGAACCCAGATCTACACTCTTAATTACTATTCTATATTGCCTTTCCCTGATTTACTATTGCTCCATCCAATACATTTTTCACATATACACGTTTTTAATTTAAATCTACAAAACATGTGAATTTGAAGAACATTCATTGACCTTTCTTAAATGATAAAAGCCAAGGGAGACCTCCCACCAATCCCTAAATACAGCATCCAACAAATGGATCTGGTTAAAGAGTAAAAAAAAACTCACTCAAGTGAATAACTCTCAGAGAAATGAGAAATCTCTTGCATCTGTGGATCTTTGTTGCTGTTGTTGTTATCCTTGGTATGGGGATATATGTGTACATATAGCTGATTCACTTTGTTATACAGCAGAAACTAACACAACATTGTAAAGCAATTACACTCCAATAAAGATGTTTAAAAAAAGTCTAAGAAAAGTGTGAGCCAAGGATAAATAAATAAATCTCTTATTAGATTAAAAAAAAAAGAACTCTAGCTTAGATAAGCTTCATCTGCTACGGACTCAAAAAAAAAAAAAAAGCTGAAATGAAGGAAAAAGACAAACTATATTCAATGAGAAAAAGACAAGTACCAATCCATTACCTAGGATAGGAAACACAAGAGGCTTGAATGATCTTGCAGGCAGGAGCAAAACTAAGGAAATTGACTCGAATACCTTAGCAAAGCATTCAGAGTGTGAATAGTCAGCTCAGTTCATTGACACTATTTTGATCAGAGGGTAAAGTCAAATTGTAAATTTAGCTCAGCTATTGACATTCAATGATGAACTACTACAGCAATTTCTTTTCTGAAACAGTGCTAAACAATATCAAACAATATACATAGTCTCCCCTTATCCTCAGGGAATACATTCCAAGCCCTCCAGTAAACGTCTGAAACCACAGATAGTACTGAAGCCTATATATACTATGTTTTTTTCCTATACATACCCACCTATTACAATTTCTAAATTAGGCACAGTGAGAGAATATCCAAATTGCCAACATCACTACTCCTGTGCTTTGGGCCAATATTAAATAAAACAAGGGTTATTTGAACATAAGTGCTGTGATGCCACAACAGTCAACCTGATAACCAAGATGGCTACTAAGTGACTAACTGGGGGGAAGGGGTGCTGGACTAAGAGATAATTCACATCCTGGGCAGAACAGAGTGGGACAGCGTGAGATTTCATCACACTACTCAGAATGTCATGCAATTTAAAACTTATAAATTGTCTATTTCTGGAATTTTCCATTTAATATTTTTGGACTGCAGTTGACCACAGGTAACTGAAACTTCAGAAATCGAAACCACAGATAAAGGGGCACTATTGTATATTCAAATAATCATGCTTTTGTGAATAACTATGGTCCTCTACCATGCCAAAATGATGAAGAAATCATCAAAGATGTCCAAACTGAACTCTGAAGATCCAATTAAGAATTTTGCATTTCCTACTAATGCATGAATAGCAGAAAGGATGGGGAAAAGCCTCTTACCAAGGCTCTTTGCTTTCCAAAGAGAGCTTTCTTAGATCATATCACTTAAGCCACATATATCGAGAGAGTAATATACAAAACAGAAACAGGGGAAGGAGGCATTGAAAGAGAAAGAAGGAAAAGGTGAATGAACAAAGGAGGAGAAGGAAGTCTTCTTTAACATCCATAGAAATGCTCTGAGTTCTCAAATGAAGAGTTTCAAACTTCTAAAGGGATGAAATAATTCATTTCAAAGTTTCACCCAAGAAAAATCTTCCCTTTGATTTACGGTAAGTCCCCTACATACAGACCTTCAAGTTGCGAACTTTCAAAGATGCAAACGTGCATCACTGGATCAGTTTTTCAAGAGGATAGATAGAATTGAATCCAGCAAGGAACCAGAACCTGTGCCATCAACATCAGGTGTGAGTGTAATTGCAGCTTGCCCTCCGTCTCCTATTGCTGATGATCCTTCAGCTCTACCATCTCCCACCTCCTCTCCCTCCTCCAGTCAGTAACTCTTCTTGCCTGTTCACTCGATGCCAGCCCCTCTGTGCCAGCTGTTGTACTGTACTACTGTACTTTTCAAGGTACTGTCCTGTAAGATTAAAAATGTTTATTTTTGTGTTTGTTTTTTATGTATTATTTGTATGAAAAGTATTATAAATCTCTTACAGTACAGTACTACATAGCTGATTGTGTTAGTTGGGTACCTAGGCTAATTTTGTTGGACTTATGAACAAATTGGACTTATAAACGTGCTCTCAGAATGGAACTCATTCATATAGAGGGGACTTACTGTATATCCTAGGAGCTTCTATAATCTCATGCTCTGCCCAGTGGCCTGGCATTCAGCCAACACAAAGAGTTAATTCAACCTGTTTCTATACACCTAGCTGCATTTCTAACTACTGTATCTATTACCTTCTCTCTTACCACCTCATCTAAAAACAAAGCAAAACAAAAAAGAACATTGAATGAGGCCAAAACTTTGGCCAGAACTTTAATACATCAAAATGATACGCTAAATTTCTTACTTTAATCTTTCATGCTGAATTATACATTTTAGGATTTTTTAAAAATCTCTAATAAATGGTTAAGTATCTGTCAAAAATAATGAGTTTGGGTATTAATTCAATTTCTGTTTCCTAATGCAAAGATTTAATACTATAGTTCAAGTGTGTTAAATCCCTATCTGGGGGAACTTTCCTAAATAGACTCACCAGAACATTCTTGATCATGCATATCTAGTATTTTATAATTTACCTAAAGAGAAACATTCAGTGTCCATGACCTTTGAGCAGAAGTACAGAATCAGGACAACTATTCCTTAATCTCCAATTGCCTTTTTCCTCTCTGATATACCTAGTACACCAGAAATCAGTGGGGAAAATCTCTCACAAAACGCACGGAAACCTAGTACCTTTAATCCTGTGGCACTGCCCTGGTTTACCTGTCTATTGGGATTGGATTGGATTGAGGCATACTGCTAAACGGAAACAACTTGTCTTTAAGCCCTTTCCATCTACCTTCATTTGTCCCTCTCTTGTTTCTTGATGACCGTTTTGAATCACCATACAGGACTCCCTGCCTTCATATTGCATTCTAAGTGCTTTAAAGACGTCTCATCACTACCAGTGCAGAATTTCACTTAGATTTTCTCCCTTCCCTAAGTACTCCACTACCAAAATTATCCCTTATCTCTGACTAAAGAATGCCATGTTCTCAAAACAGCTGCTCAGTATTATAAGTAAATTGATTCAATTGAAATTATTCACCTAAAAGTGGGAGTAAATAATCTAATACCCATTTTCCCAGTCTCACCAGGAGTATTTGCACTTGGCAATTTAGATAAATCTCAGTCTGGTATGATTTCAGACTATGGAGCAAAGTGAAGAAATTTCAGCAAGTTAGGGGATGAACCAAAGGTAATAAAATGGAGGAAGTGAGAATACAATGCTCTCTCAAGAAGTATGTTAGAGACGGGAAGGCTGCAGCCTATAGAAGAAGTTGGGCCAAGCCAATCTTTCTTTTTTGTTTGTTTCTTTTAGCTATTGGAGCCTGCAGAGCGAGCCAACTTGAACTTCTTTGTTGGTTGAAAGAAAGCAGCCAATAACGGGGAGTGGGTGGAGAAGTAAAGAGATTTGACAATTGATGGATCAAGATTCTGGAGAAGGGATAGAGTGACTGGATGGTGGAGAGAAGACAAAATCAAGGGCATAGATTGGCCTTGGAAAAGAATCAGGTATAAACAGGTAAAGCTATATATAAATTTGGAGGAGAAAAGAAAGAATCATTGAGGTACTTTGTCTTCTATGGCACAGGAGTTAAAATAATTTGCATATATTGAAGTGGTATGGATGGGAGAAAAGGAGGGTCTGAAAAAAGTGATACGGTTTGAAACAGCAACAGTGGAGACTGGAAAAGGAAAGTCATTAGGGATCATAAAAGGATTGGTAACCAATACTGACAGCTGCATCAAGGTGAGAAAAATACATATTTAATAGTGCCAAATTGTTATGCAATGTAGTCATCAAAAGCAACTCAACCAAGATGGGGAATTTGAGAGAAGAGGCAAAATAAATAGATAATTGGACTGATCTAGGTGTGAGAATGTGTAGGGTAGCTGAGGGAAACGATAAAAAGACACAGGGATAGGGCGCTGGTGGGAGTATCAACACTAGGTAAAGAATAATGTGAAATCGAAAGTAACTGATCTTTTGGCAGAATATGGAATAGCAAGGATTGGAGTGCTCAGTGAAGCTAAGGATCTGCTTAGATGAAGAGGTAGAAAAATTGAAACAAGGAGTCATAATTTAAAATTGCAGAGTTGGAGCAGAGTGGTTAAAGTGTACGGACTTTGGAATAGGTCAAATCTTGGTTCATGTCTTTAGTTTCTTCATCTACATGTCTGTGTTACTTTTGGGTAAATTTATTTGACCTCTCTAGCATCAGTTTCCTCATTTGGAAGACAGTGATAATACTAGTATTTACTCCAAGTGTTATCAGAAAGAATACATGAGTTATATAAATTGCTTAACACAGTGCCTGGTACATAGTATTATTTTTAAATTATTATAATTGCTAAAATGTTACAGATTATTTTTTGTTGAAGTATAGTTTACAATGCTCTGTTTCTGGTGTACAGCAAAGTGATTCAGTTATACATAAATATACATTCTTTTTCATATTCTTTTCCATTATGGTTTATCACAGGATATTAGATCTAGTTCCCTGTGCTATACAGTAGGACCTTGTTTTTTATCTATTTTATATATAGTAGTGTGTATCTGTTAATCCCAAGCTCCTAATTTATCCCTCCACCACCCTCATTATAAAGATTATTGTAAGTATTGTTTTAGGGGGCAAAGATGGGTGTGACCTTTAAATTGGGTTGCTGCAGTGGAGTAAAGGTGGTTAACTGCAAACTGAGTGAGGTGTTGAGTGAATCATCTGTATGGCTGCTTAAATTGTATAATTTAGCCTCATATCATAAAACATCGGTATCAACTATTGACTTCAAACAAGTAGATGAGTATTATTTTAATATAGCCAGAATTTTCGACCTATTACATTGCATAAAAACAGGAAATTAAATGAGGGAAAGAAAACATGACTCTCTGTCATAAATTTCTTTTTCCCTTTGAACCAAGCAGAAATCCTTTTCAATTCTTCCTCAAACTGAGCTACTCACACATGTGAACATTATCATATCATAATTCTATTAATGTGGACTTATAATTAAAATCATCTTGAATTTAACCATTTAGCTGTACTCATATACATTCATCATAGAAGCAGTGTCTAGGCACTTAAAAGACACATGCTTGCACTTAGAAGAAAAGTTGATCTTTTATCTTCAGAGTAATAACAGCTTTTCAGAAGAGAAAGAATGGATGTAGACAGGAAAAGGCAGTTTTTAGTGATAAAAATTCTGTTACTCCTACTACTTCCCTTGACTTAATGACTAGTACATGTTATGTGCAGAGAGAGCTGATGTAGGTATTCAATTAAAGGAACATCTGCTCTGTTTTATGCCTGACAGGTAGTCATGACAACAAGAATATGGAATCACTATAAAAGTCCAAAAAATGTACTCCAAACATGCACTTACTCCTTTCTCATATCTACATACGCAATGAGAAAGCATCAACTGACAAATAAAAATTCAGTCAAGCCAGCTATTTGTCATCACATAGACCATCGGACACATCTGAAATGAGCCATTTCATTTTTCTTAATTCGCAGCCTTCATTTAAAACTGAATGCTCAACTATTATGTATTATTAGTGTACTAAGAGTAGATTTAAATATGTCACTCATGAGATTTTATTGGACCTCTTTAATGAAAGAAAAATAATAATCTCACTTAATATTTGCAGGCTATGGGCCATATTCATATCAAGCATTTGTCTTCTAATTACTGGATCCAGATACCATTACACAGATTCAAAAAAGATAAAAAATAAAAAAGACTTCTCACATCCTCATCACTATATCTTTGCTCATGGCATGCCATCTTTATTAAATCCCCTCTCTCATTTTTGCAGATTGAATCCTATTCTTCCTTCAAGTTACAGGTTCAATGCAATCGTCTCAGTGATCTCCCCACCAGTAGATATGCATTCCTCTTCCTCTGAAGCTCCATTAATGTGCTTCAACGTCTTTTATGGCACTTATACTTTCTAGCTAATGTATTATGACATTTTGGAGAGATGCCTTTTTCTCCCTACTGGATTTTAAATTTTTTTGATAAATAATACATATTAATAATGTTTTACCCCACAGCATCTAGCTCAGTGCTTTACACATAGTACGTCCTCAATAATTATTCACTGATGAGACAATGAAGCAATAAAAATTTCATTCTGCAATAAAAATTTTCGCTCTTTTTGTTTTTTAAAAATATTCTCTAGATTATTAATTTACAGTTTGTAGTTATGACAGATATAGTTCAGTCTTTTTTTTTAATAATACAATTTAAGCTGGATACCTATCTCTGTCTCCTTTTCAGTGGTCCTCTAGCCTTTTCATTTATCAAGCTGCCAAAAACCACTGCTTGAATTTTCAAGATGCCTATCATAGATGTTTTGTGTGTGATCGAAGAGGAGAAAGCATGAAGCGATATTTCATACATATAAGACCTTGTGTCACACGTCAGGATATTTGGTTAGTCACCTCCTGTCTATCCATGAAACCACTAAATGAGATGATTTGGTTTACCTGTGGTCAAAGTGACAGAAAAGAGATAAATAGCTTTATATATTGTCAACTCAATATTTTATCACTGATAATTACCCAACCATCACTTTGTAAAATGTCAGCATATGAATACTGAAATAAAATAACAATGAGCTAATATCCTATAATTTTATGCTCCATATTTTGTTTACCCTTTTTCCTGTCTGAAATATATTTATTTCTAAACCATATCCAAATATTTACCCACCATGTGTCAAACACTCTCTTGCCTATGATGTCTACTCTCGTGCCATCAGCCAAAAATGTTTTCCCCCTTTTAATGCTCATAGTACTTTATATGTATCCTTTTTTCTGAATTTTTAATTTTTACCTTGTATTAAAGTTATTTTTATGCATATACTATCTTCCCCACTAAATGGTTCCTTGAGGGCAGACATGACATGGCCACATACGATTTATTTTGTATGCCCCAGGTGCTTAGTACAATATCTTACATATAGAAACAGCTCAATAAGTTTTTGCTCATTGAAAGAAGAAATGCTCTGCTTTCAAATAACTCATTTTAGGCCTAAAAGTATTTAGCATATTATTTCATTCATTCATCCACTCATTCATTCATTCATTCATTCAACTAGTATTTATTAAGTACCTATTATGTTCTGGGCAATGTTTTAGGAACTCTGAATGTGGCAGTAAGCAAAGCAAAGTCCTTGTTCTCATAGATGTTAAACTTTAGTGAGGAGAGGCAAAAAATAAAGAAATAAATATATAATATGCCAGGTTGTAATAAGTGATGTGAAGAAAAATAAACCAGGGTAAAGGGAGAGAGAGGGCTGGTAAGGTACTACTAAAAATAAATTGGTCAGGTAATGAACCATGGTGACTATAATTAATAATCCTCTATTGTGTATTTGAAAGTTGCTACGAGAGTAGATCTTAAAAGTTCTCATTATAAGAAAAAAATTACAACTATGTGTGGGGAGGTATGTTAACTAGACTTATTGTGGTGACCATTTAGCAATAAATACAAATATTGAATCATTATGTTGTATACCTGAAACTAATATAATGTTATGTTAATTATATCTCAATAAAAATAAAAATAAAAAATATATATCTTAATAATATTCCTTAAAGATATCATATCAAAAGTAGAGGTTTGAATTAGAACTAAGAAAGCAGATTTGGATTCATCAGTTCCAACGAAGTAAAACTTAGATTGAAAAAGTTTAAGAACCTTCATTTAATAGCATTCAGAAAAAATTTAGAAAATATATTCCTGGAATAAGGCAATCCAAAATCCAATTATTAGATTTGAAATATTCTCTTGGAGCTTACAATCTCATTAAGAGAAAAAACATTTTTTGATAATAGGTACATTAAAAACTCAATATGATGGCCTACAAACTAATTTCACACTATTTTAATGAGTTAGAGCTAAAGAAAGATAAATGCCAATTTAAGAAAAGTTTTGCTTCTCTGTTGAGGAATACCTTTCCTCCAATGAGTTCAAAGGACTCCCTCTACATTTCGAAATGTAAGGACTAGAAAACTTGGATTAATGGCCAAGAACAGGGGTCACCTCTAGTACTTGAATTTAAGAAGACCATGTTTATAGTTCTATGGAAAAATATTTTATCAGAAAAAAAAAAATTGGGGAAAGGAGGAAGATTCTGCTTTCATGACAATACTTAATCTATAAATTACTAAATTTCTGTTAGGAAATACAAAGTCAATGTAATTCAAACATGAGCCTTAATAATGTGAATTGCACAGGTCATTTAACAAATATTGACAGACATTGGTGACTCTAATAATGAACAGAGACCTTAATTTAAATCGATATATGTTTTGTATGTTTTTGTTACTCTTTGTTAAATCCTGCTTTTATCCTAATTTAATCCTTTAATCAACAGCCTTTAAACTATTATACTTGGCATTCAAAGATTTCTGTAATCTGATACCACTCTAACTACCAACTTTAGTTATTTCTATTCCTCAGCATCCATTATTTTCCCTGACCATTTCATTAACATGCCAGGATAATGCTTAGCTCTGTCTTCATTTAAAGTGTTTACCTTATACAAATCCTACTTATCTTTCAAATTCTAGTTCAAGACCTACCTTCTCTATGAAACTTCCCTTTATTATTCCAGTCCTCTTTGATACCATTTTTTGAAATCTTATAGCACTTAGTATGCAATATATAATTCAGGCTTTATTTATATATTAGCTTGTATTGGGATAATGATTTCATGTATATTCATGCAATGAACATTAACTGAATATACCCCTAAAATACCTGGCATTATGCTAGGCATTCATGATAGGAAAGTGCATAAGATGTGGCCCCTTCCCTAAGGAAGCTCCTAGTTTACCAGGAGAAGAGGCAGACACACAAAATGTGAGAAGGAATATTAAAGGGTAATACAAGCAAAGTTTTATGATGACATAGATAAACAATTAATTTTGCCTTAGGGAAAAGTGTATGGTGTGACAGAGAAGGTATTATAGGAGATTAAACATGAGCTGGAAAGAATATACAAATCAATTTTCACTGCAAAGTAAAGGAGCTGTTACAGTGGAGGATTACTGGACTGAATGTCAATATTATGACATAGTATGAGTGTGTTTCATGTTTGGTAATTGCAATCATTGTTGCTTTTTTTGTGGTCATCCATGTACAATGCTTGGTGTCAGTCTATTTATCTCTTGTAAAAATAAAATACAGTGTGTGTGTGTGAAAAAAAAAAGAATATATAATAATATCTTTCCACATCAGTACATGTAGATCCACCTCATTCATTTAATGGCTTCTTCATAGGATTGTAAAATTTTGAAAAGTTTTTTTAGGACTTGTTTTCAATTGTTCAGTGTTAGACATAATATGGTAATAAATATCACTGTGTGTCTAAAAAAAAAAAACATGAGCTGGGCTTTGAAGGATAAGTAAGATTTCTGTGTTGGTAAGAAAAGAAAAGGCCTTGTAGGGTTTCCACTTCCAGATGAATCTCCCCCACCCCATGCTAAAAATTGAAAAACGTGGTTATTCAGGAAACTGCAAATAGTCCCACATGACAGAGCAGCATTTCTCAAAACCTGTTCTATGAGAGAGTTTTATGCTTTTTAAGAAGTGTTCTTCAAAAATTGGTTCCATGGTCAAATAAACGGGGAAACAACTGATTAATGTTAAATAGCCCTCTTTGTTACATTATTTTTTCAGAGCTCTTAACATATTAATATATTGCATGCATTTCTAAGAAAAGAATATATTATACAGTACTTCCCAAAATTATATAACCATGGAAACTTTTTTACCCCAGAGTTAATGGAATTAAAGTTCTATAGAAAATTCTTTGGAAAAAAATTAGACTACAACATAATTTGCATTGTGAAGGGGGTGAGGGTGTAAGTCACAGAGACTAGAGTCAGATTTTGAAGATCTTAAACTTTTTAAAGATATTAGATTTGTTTTTTCTATAGGCAATAAAGAAACATCAAATATTTTATAAAAGGGGGTTGTATAATCAGACCTATAAAAGGATACTTCGGGAAGCAAAATAAAGATTGGATTCAAGGGAACAATGTCTGGAACCAAGGATATCAGTTGAGACATTATTGCAATGGAAAATAAGATGGAGGCCTGCACTGGATTAATAGTAATGACCGAAATGTTGGTATTGTCTCAACTGATGGTGATTTATTTGAAAACTAACGCTATGTTGAATGTTACTTTTCTTACACCCCTCTCTGCCAACCATAGGATCTAGCACAATGCAGAGAATGTCAGAAGTGTCTGAGTGTTTTTTTTTTTTATTCATTGTTCATTAAATATCTTCTGAGATGTAACTGAGCGTGACAACTCCGGGCTCCTGGGGAACACTGGGCAGAAAAGAAACTATTCTTTAAATTAAAACTTCTAAGTATAAACTTCATTTTTCAGGTGGCTATTCTAAGACTACTGTAGGATCCAGCCTCCAAGCTAGCCCCAATTACCACCATCTCCTAGCATTCATACGTGTAGAGTCTCAAATTACACCAGCGTTCATCTGGGTGACCAACAGAACATAGCAGAAATTATGGTTATGTCACACTTCAGCTTAGGTTTTTGAAATCTATCTTGGTCAATCATACTCTTTTTCTCTTGGATCACTCACTCTGGGGGAAGGCAGCTGGCATATCATGAGCAGCCCTATAGAGAGGTCCACATGGTGAGGAACAGGAGCCTTAGCCAACAGCCATATGATTAAGCTAGGAAGTGGGATCCATGCAAACAGTGAGCTTAAGAAGCCTAGAGTACCTATACTAATACCCAATAAAATACATTTTAAAACAAAATGTATTACAATTACTAGAGATGATAATATTACCATAATAATGTGTCAATTCAATAGGACAAAACAATCACAAGTGTGTTCCCCCAATAACAAAGCTCCAAAATACATGAACAAAAACGGCAAAATTACAGGAAAAACAGACCATTCTTCAATCATAGTTGGGGATCTTAACACTCTTCTCTCAGAAATTGATAGAACAACCAGACAAAAACTCAGCAAAAAATTAGATCTGAACAAAACTATCATCACTTCAATTTAATTGATATTTATAGAACACACACCAAAAATGGCAGAATACACATTTCTTTCAAGTACACATAGTACCTTTCCATACTTTTATTCAATTGTTATTTGACAAATGTGTTAAGGTAATTTCATGGAGGAAAGATACTCTTTTCAACAAATGATGTTGGAACAACTATATAACTGTATAGGAGAAAAAGAACCTTGACTCATTGCACACCAAACACAAAAATTAACCCAAAATGGATAATATATCTAAATGTAAGAGCCAAAACTACTAAACTCCTAGAGAAAAACATAGGAGAAAATTTTTGTGACATTAAGTTAGGTAAAATTTCTTAAACAGGATACCAAAACACAAAATATAGAAGAAAAAAGTGATGAAATGGACTTCATTAATATTAAGAAAGTTTTCTCTTTGAAAAACATAATTAAGAAAACCAAAAAATAAGCCACAGACTGGGAGTAAGTATTTGCAAAACATGTATCTCACAAAACACTCTTGCATGAAGACTATTTAAAGAACTCTTACAACTCAACAACAAAAATACAAAAAACTCAACGTAAAAAGAGGCAAAGCAAAGCAATCTTGAGAACGAAAAATGGAGCTGGGGGAATCAGGCTCCCTGACTTCAGACTATATTACAAAGCTTCAGTAATCAAGACAGTTTGGTACTGGCACAAAAACAGAAATATAGATCAATGGAACAGGATAGAAAGCCCAGAGATAAACCCACACACATATGGTCACCTTATCTTTGATAAAGGAGGCAAGTATATACAGTGGAGAAAAGACAGCCTCTTCAATAAGTGGTGCTGGGAAAATTGGACAGGTACATGTAAAAGTATGAAATTAGAACACTCCCTGACACCATGCACAAAAATAAACTCAAAATGGATTAAAGACCTAAGTGTAAGGCCAGACACTATCAAACTCTTAGAGGAAAACATAGGCAGAACACTCTATGACATACATCACAGCAAGATTCTTTTTGACCCAGCTCCCAGAGAAATGGAAATAAGAACACAAATAAACAAATGGGACCTAATGAAACTTAAAAGCTTTTGCACAGCAAAGGAAACCATAAACAAGACCAAAAGACAACCCTCAGAATGGGAGAAAATATTTGCAAATGAAGCAACTGACAAAGGATTAATCTCCAAGATTTACAAGCAGCTCACGCAGCTCAATAACAAAAAAACGAACAACCCAATCCAAAAATGGGCAGAAGATCTAAATAGACATTTCTCCAAAGGAGATATACAGATGGCCTACAGACACATGAAAGAATGCTCAACATCATTAATCATTAGAGAAATGCAAATCAAAACTACAATGAGATATCATCTCACACCGGTCAGAATGGCCATCATCAAAAAATCTAGAAACAATAAATGCTGGAGAGGGTGTGGAGGAAAGGGAACACTCTTGCACTGCTGGTGGGAATGTAAATTGATACAGCCACTATGGAGAACAGTATGGAGGTTCCTTAAAAAACTACAAATAGAACTACCATACGACCCAGCAATCCCACTACTGGGCATATACCCTGAGAAAACCATAGGTCAAAAAGAGTCATGTACCAAAATGTTCATTGCAGCTCTATTTACAATAGCCAGGACATGGAAGCAACCTAAATGTCCATCGACAGATGAATGGATAAAGAAGATGTGGCACATATATACAATGGAATATTACTCAGCCATAAAAAGAAATGAAATGGAGGTATTTGTAATGAGGTGGATGGAGTTAGAGTCTGTCATACAGAGTGAAGTAAGTCAGAAAGAGAAAAACAAATACAGTATGCTAACACATATATACGGAATCTAAGGGGAAAAAAAAAAAAAAAAGGCCATGAAGAACCTAGTGGCAAGACGGGAAGAAAGACACAGACCTACTATAGAATGGACTTGAGGATATGGGGAGGGGGTGGGGTGAGATGTGACAGGGTAAGAGAGTGTCATGGACATATATACACTACCAAATGGAAAATAGATAACTAGTGGGAAGCAGCCGCATAGCACAGGGAGATCAACTCGGTGCTTTGTGACCACCCAGAGGGGTGGGATGGGGAGGGTGGGAGGGAGGGAGATGCAAGAGGGAAGAGAAATGGGAACATATTGTATATGTATAACTGATTCACTTTGTTAAAAAGCAGAAGCTAACACACTATTGTAAGGCAATTATACTTCAATAAAGATGTTAAAAAAAAAAAAAAAGAGGCAAAGGATTTCAATAAACATTTCTCCAAAGAAGATATACAGTTGGCCAATAAGTACATGAAAATGCTCAGCATTATTAGTCATTAGGGAAATGTAAATCAAAACTGCAATGAGATACCACTATGCACCCACGAGGATGGCTATAATCGAAGTGATGGTCAATACCAAGTGCTGGTGAGTATTTGGAGCATTACTGGTGGGAATGTAAAATGGTGTATCCACTTTGGAAAACAGTCTGGCTTTTCCTCAAAAGGTTAAGCACAGAGTTACCATATAACCTAGCAATTCCACTCCTAGGTATTTACCCAAGAGAAAGGGAAACATTTATCCACACAAAATATATATGTGAATGTTTATAGTAGCTTTATTTGTAATATTCCAAAACTTGAAATAACCCAATGCCCATCAACATTTGAATAAAAAATAAACTGTGGAATATCCATAAATTGGAATACTATTCATCAATAAAAGAGAGTGAACTATTGGTACATATAACAACATGAATAAATCTCAAAAACATTCTGGGAAATCTATAGTTCTCAACCAGGAAAGATTTTGGCCCCCAGGGAATAATTGGTTATATCTGGAAACATTTTGATTGTCACAACTGGGGATGGAACGGGCATCTAGTAGGTAGAGATCAGCAGTGCTGCTCAGCATACTAAAAATCACAAGGTAGCACCACACAACAGAGAACTACACAGCCCAAATGCCAATAGCGTCAAGGTTGAGAAACCCTGTGCTAAGAGAAAAAAACTCAAACACAAAATATCACATACTGTATGATTCTACTCATATGAAATTCTAGAAAAGGAAAACTATAAATGACATAAAAGAGATAAATGGTTACCTGGGGCCAGGGATGGGGAGAGGGGGTCAAGTTAAAGGGACATGAAGAAATTTTTTAAGGTGATGGACTGACCATTCTATACATTGATTGTGGTGGTGCTCACACAATCATATACAACTACCAAATTCATCAGAATGTGAACTTAAATTGATTGTAAAAATATTGCATGCATATTAGTCACACTTTAACATAAAGGTACCACAATGGGGAAAAAAGCATTAAAAGAAAAGGTAAGGGAACTCCAAAGATGAGCTTTGCCAACCTCACCTATGTGATTGAGAACTGACCTCAAACTTCATTGACACTTCCGGATCACTGACGTATTATCCAGTAGAACATCACACTGAAGGCACCTTGGTATCCTGAAAAGAGAGTTAAATCAGTTTCTTACCAGGTTCTACAAGGGACAGTGAATAATGAAGAGATTTTATTCTCTTCTAGTTTGTTTAATTCTTCAAAGAATATTCCCATTAACAAAATCTGATTCAATATTATTCCACCAAGTGAGAATTTTTGAGAGAGCATTCACTATGGCAAGTAGAGTGTTACACATAGTACTTTTGTGAATTTTTTTTAACTTTTACTATAGTTTCCTCGATAAATGAATGAAACCTTTCCTGGAGCTCCTGAGTTGAAATTATTCTTTTGAAATTCTAGGAACACTGAAGCTCTCTTCATAATAGAGGCTTACATTTGCTCAATGTCCCCTCCCCCACAAAAAACAACCATCTATTACACTTCCTTAAACAAATGCTGCTTTGAGAAGTAAAGGAGGTAGAATTACAGCCGATGAAATGTGATCAACAAGGAGTCAGTTACTTCTCTCCTGGGGTTAAATCAGAAGTTTTCCTTCATTTTGAGTCTTGTTGAGACAGTTATATAGGAATAGCCTCTTATCTCTGCTACTCTGAAAAAGGTTATTTCTCCCATATGTCTCATTAAATCCTTGGGAAAATCATCTTAGAAGTAACAAAAATCATTACATTCAGCTCTGTGTAGAAGATTTCTTATGAAGACAGAGAAACACATAGCCAGGTTGCCTTCAGAGTCCCTGGAGGTTCCAGAGTTCTATGTG
Source organism: Balaenoptera acutorostrata (assembly GCF_949987535.1). Lineage (NCBI taxonomy): Eukaryota > Metazoa > Chordata > Mammalia > Artiodactyla > Balaenopteridae > Balaenoptera > Balaenoptera acutorostrata. The sequence goes on along the minus strand of NC_080085.1, from coordinate 99,531,054 downwards.
AAACCTGGCAATCCTACTACAACTATTAAGAAAAGGAAAAACAAGAAGATGCAGAAAGCTCTTTTCTAGAGATGACGAAATGTTGAAAAATAAGTTTTTAAAGCTGACAGAAAATTACTTAGATCTACCACATTCATTTAAGTGAAAGCCTTTCAATGTCAACAACTTACCCTTGCATATCCCTCAGGTGCCCTGCCTGACCTTCTAGGTCTCATTTCTGTTGATATGACTCTAAGGGTTTTTAATTTGGGGCTTCCAAATAACCACTCTAGGATGATGCCACAGCTAAGAATGCTATCAAATAGTCCAAGATGGCCAGTCTAATGATATGGAGTCTCTCTATGTCTACTTGGCATACAAAGCATGGTTGGGGGAAGCAGAAAAAGAGCTTATCGTTAGGATGTGGAAGGGGGCTTGATTTGGTATGGTAGAAAATGAGAGTTTGGGGGAAGGGTATTCAGAACTATTCAAAATTAGAATTCTTTCAAAATATTATTACTTAATAACTAGGTTATAAATGAATGTGTTTTATGCACCAAATTGCCTAGCTACCCTTAAAGGTATCTTGCTACAGAGAAAGTATAGGAATTGCCTATGTCATCATATATAATATAGTTACTAAGCAATACATTTTCAAAAATATTCAATTGTTTTTGAATTACACTATTTTCATACCTTGAGTAGATCCAACTACTCCAATCTTGCAATAGCAAGAATGAATACAGCTCTGGAACAGTCTCCTTTCCTGTGATTTCAATGAATTATATGTGGCAGACATGGAAAAGGAGGAAAGGTCTTTGGAGAATCAAACAACATTTTATATGTCTAGATGATGCAGTTTTATTTGTCAGTCATGTCCTCTACCCACACTCTCTGTCCTTTGAACAATCATTCTCCTGAAACACCAAGAATACGTTGCTCTATTGCCTTGTCAATGATCCAAACCCAAGTATGTGCAACTCTCTCTCCCATTCTGTCATTAATTCATATTATTCCTTTCTCTGTTTCTCTCTCTTCTTTTCTTTTCCTTTTCTTCTCTTGTAAGTCTCATCATCCCCTAGATCTTCTTCCCTCAGGCCCTTGCTCTCAACCAGGCAACATACACAGAATACACTGAGCTAATCTTAATGTGTACTTATAGGTTGATAGGCCAGACAACCTAAGGCATTTTAACACTATTCATGAACCAGATCTTCTTTCTATCCCAGCACATTTCCTTCACCGTCAGAAAAATGATTCCAAAGCACAGTTTCCCTTTACAAAGTTACTCCAATTTATCCCACCCATTCTCAAATCTGCCAACAAAAACTCAGCATCCTCAAGATATTTCTGTGAGCATAGGCACATATTTATTGGCACAGAAAGCAAACTTCATCGCCAGATGTGACTGCAGCACCATGAGAGATTCCAATTCTGTCTCATTAATCTACAGATGGAGTAAGCACATTCACTTCCTGCATAACCCTACAGTCTAGACTTCAAACCAAAATGAAGTTGCTGTATGTATGCACTCAGATAGTATTTTTTAGCGAAAAACAAATCCCCTTAATTGTAAGAAAAAAAATGGCACTTAATGAAAGGACAGCTCAGCTACTTGGAAAAAAATGTTATAAAGGCAGAACTCAAAAATAGGAAGAAAAAGCCCATTTGGGAATGATATTTTGATATTGAATCCATTAACTGTCAGTTCTCATTTGTGCTCATACCAGATCTGAGAAACTCATAGATAAGATACAGAAAGTTGATTTAATGTCCATACATGCACACTACCGTGGGGCTTTGGGTTCTGTTTTATAATGTTGAGTAATTATTTCAGTCAATTCTTACAATTGTCTGGGCCACCTATTTTAGCACCTAATCATACACATCCCATATTGCATTTAACAGCTCAATATGGTTTGTTCATTTATTGTGTTTATATGTTTATGTCATATGGATAAGGCTTTGTGCCTATGCAGTCCATAAATCCCTGATGGGTGTGTTCAATAAATAATCATTGAACTGACCTCAATTGAATTGAGGAGACAGTAACAGATATTATTCCCAGTTCATCCCTATTTGGCATTTTTGATGTGTGTTTGTATTTCCATTTCAGTAAGGATCTGTCTCGGATATTAGGACTTTGCATAATTTCAGATAATGAAGTCAAACTAAGAAGAGGTGATTTTGAAGAAAATGGCAAGAAACCCAGTTTACACTCATGCTGAGGACTGAAGCAAGGCACCAAGCCCAGACTTAGGGGCTTTTGACAATTACAGGCTGAATGACTCACATCTTCCCCAGGGAACAGAAGAATGAATCACAAGTCTGTTTTAAAGATCTCTCCTGACCACTGAGCATGGATGGAGTGGGGGTGGGGGGGCAAGAAGGTAGGGGGAGCAGTACAAACACCCTGAAAGTCTCTCCAACTCCCCCTGAGCAGCATGCTGAATTAGAAAAGGGGAGAATTAAAATAAATTATGATAATGCCAACAAAGAAATTGGAAAAAAAACCAAAAAGAAAAACAGCGTGGCTTCTTCGTTCCCTATTCCAATCACTTAGCAGAGAATTTAAAGATTTGCTTCTGATAAGCCTTAATACAATAACTAAGAGTTAACTCTTTCACTGATCCCACACCCATCCATCACTTGCCACACACAGACAAACAAATCCTTCCTGAAAAACCACTGCTGGATTAATCTTCTTAAGGTGCTGCTTTCAGCATGTCATTCCCCTACAAGGGCATCCACTTGCCTGTAGGATCAAGTCAAAACTAATCAACCTGACATTCCAGATCTTCCATTAACTGGCTCCACCCTACCTATTCATCCAGCTCCCCCCCCCCCCGCTAATCCCCCACATGATCACTGACCCCAATTCTGTCAAACTGCCCTCCTTAAAATCACGTAGCATATTCCTGCCTCCATACCTTCACTCATTCCTCTTCCCTATATCTAAAATGCCTTCTCTTATCTCTCCACCATTCAAAACCCAAAATTTAATTTTTTCAAAGCTCTAAGTTCAAGAATAATCCTCTCTATAGAGCTGCCCAGTCTAACCCCGTCCCTCAGTGACCATTCCCTTACTTGAAATGCCTATAGCATGATATGTACATCTGTATCAAGTGACTTCCACATACCTTTATACCCTCAGTACATGACTTGCTTCCATAATTAGATTCAAATCAGAGAACAAAGGATCTTTTTGTCATCACCAACATCCCTTAACACAGTGTTCAAGATATATATGTATTTTAATATTAATAATCAATAAATAGAAGCCTGTGGTTTTATTAGTCAATTTAGTGTTAATTTGACATGGGAATGCAGGCTTGTTAGAACTTTCTTTTCTTTTCATAGTTATATAGCCATTTTTAAATGCCCAAATCCTCTTACTTGCTTCATTTTTCTAAATTGAACTCATTTTCATTTTACTTTCTTTTTAAAAAGAACCTGTTCTTCATGTTCTATTTTTAAAGCTCTGTTTTTCAGTAAGGCATGAACAACCATCAGGCTTTAAATGCTCCAACTGAGGTACTGTAATTTAACCTTTACACATATCTTGGTCAGTAACCTGGACTGATGAAAGAGGAAGATCAGTAGCTCAGTAACCTGGACTGATAAGAGAGGAATATCTATCCCACCAAGAAGCCTTGAGGAAAAGATTTTGTTCTTTAGAATTGAGTTTCACGGGGAGAATGACTTTCTCTCCCAATTGGATATAAACTCTTCTTGGAGCCTGGAGGATGATTTCATGACTCAAAACAGATGAATTTTTTTTCCCTTTATGTATTATTCTTTACTTAGACAGGTAAAGAACAGCTGCTTCAATTCTTGTTTTTTAAACTATTTTCTAAATCACACTACTTCTTTTATCTCTTCTGGGTATTTGGAATTCCAATCGGGGGAATGATTATTTTATATTCTTAAAAACTAAATTCATTCATTTTCTTGCCCCTTTTAGACAAAGTACTGCAGGGAGAATTTAAAATCCGCTAGGGCAGTGAGTAGACATGGCAGACAGAGACCATGATGGTATGATTTTTAAGGGCAGGAAAGCTTTCTAGGAACTCTTCAGTTGAAGTCTGATCTATTTGCCCATGTCAAAATTCTGCTAGCTAATGCATTTTCCTCTCTAGGCAGCCTCCTATAAAATTTAAATGTCTCTGAGAGCAATAACAAAGGGGTCATGCACACTGTAATTTAGACTGGTTTATCAAATTTCCCTCTTAGTTAGCTGTCATTGTGGGAATGGAATTTGCAATGATGTATTCTCCTTTATTTTTTTAATAGATCTTTATTGGAGTAAAATTGCTTCACAATACTGTGTTAGTTTCTGTTGTACACCAAAGTGTATCAGCCATATGCACACATATGTCCCCATATCCCCTCCCTCTTGAGCCTCCCTCCCATCCTGCCTATCTCACCCCTAGGTCATCGCAAAGCACCGAGCTGATCTCCCTGTGCTATGCTGCTGCTTCCCACTAGCTAACTATTTTACATTTGGTAGTGTATATATGTCAATGCTACTTTCACTTAGTCCCAGCTTCCCCCGCTCTCTCCGTGTCCTCAAGTCCATTCTCTATGCCTATATCTTTATTCCTGCACTGCAACTAGGTTCATCAGTACCATTTTATTTTTTTTACATTCCATATATATGTGTTAGAATATGATATTTGTTTTTCTCTTTCTGACTTACTTCTCTCTGTATGACAGACTCTAGGTCCATCCACCTCACTACAAATAACTCAATATTGTTTCTTTTTATGGCTGAGTAATATTCCATTGTATATATGTGCCACATATATACATATATATATATACATATATATTTAGGTTGCTTCCATGTCCTGGCTATTGTAAATACTGCTGCAATGAACACTGTGGTACATGTCTCTTTTTGAATTATGGTATTCTCAGGGTATATGCCCAGTAGTGGGATTGCTGGGTCATATGGTAGTTCTATTTTTAGTTTTTTAAGGAAACTCCATACTGCTTTCCATAGTGGTTATATCAATTTACATTCTCACTAACAGTGCAGGAGGGTTCCCTTTTCACCACACCCTTTCCAGCATTTATTGTTTCTAGATTTTTTGACAATAGCCCTTCTGACCAGCGTGAGGGGATACCTCATTGTAGTTTTGATTTTCATTACTCTAATAATTAGTGATGTTGAGCATTTTTCATGTGCCTCTGGGCCATGTGTATGTCTTCCTTGGTGAAATGTCTATTTAGGTCTTCCACCCATTTTTTAATTGGATTGTTTGTTTTTTTTGATATTGAGCTCCATGAGCTGTTTGTATATTTTGGAGATTAATCCTTTGCCTGTTGTTTCATTTGCAAATATTTTCTCCCATTCTGAGGGTTGTCTTTTTTATGGTTTCCTTTGCTGTGCAAAAGCTTTTAAGTTTACTTAAATCCCATTTTTTACTTTTGTTTTTATTTCTGTTACTCTAGGAGGTGGGTCAAAAATGATCTTGCTGTAGTTTATGTCAAAGTATTCTTCCTATGTTTTCCTCTAAGAGTTTTATAGTGTCTGGTCTTACATTTAGGTCTTGAATCCATTTGGAGTTTATTTTTGTTCATGGTGTTAGGTGGTGTTCTAATTTCATTCTTTTACATGTAGCTGTCCAGTTTTCCCAGCACCACTTATTGAAGAGGCTGTCCTCTCTCCATTGTATGTTCTTGCCTCCCTTGTTGTAAATTAGGTGACCATATGTAGGTGGTTTTATCTCTGTGCATTCTATCCTGTACCATTGATCTATATTTCTGTTTTTGTGCCAGTACCATACTGTCTTGATTACTGTAGCTTTGTGGTATAGTTTGAAGTTGGGGAGCCTGATTCCTCCAACTCCGTTTTTCTTTCTCAAGATTGCTTTGGCAGGCTTCCCTAGTGGCACAGTGGTTAAGAATCTGCCTGCTAATGCAAAGGACACAGGTTCAATCCCTGGTCCGGGAAGATCCCACATGCTGCAAAGCAACTAAGCCCATGTGCCACAACTACTGAGCCTGCACTCTAGAGCCCTTGAGCCACAACTACTGAAGCCCGCATGCCTAGAGCCCATGCTCCACAATGAGAGATGCCACCGCAATGAGAAGCCTGCGCACCACAAAGAAGAGTAGCCCGTGAGCAGCAACAAAGACCCAATGCAGCCAAAAATAAATAAAATAAATAAATTTAAAACAAAAACAAAAAAAAAGACTGCTTTGGCTATTCAGGGTCTTTTAAGTTTCCACATGAATTGTAAAATTTTTTGTTCTAATTCTGTGAAGAATGCCATAGCAGTTGGTTAGGGATTGCATTGAATCTGTAGATCGCTTTGGGTAGTATAGTCATTTTCACAATATTGATTCTTCCAATCCAAGAACATGGTATATCTCTACATCTGTGTATGTCATCTTTGATTTCTTTCACCAGTGTTTTATAGTTTTCTGAGTACAAGTCTTTCACAACCTTAGGCAAGTTTATTCCTAGGTATTTTATTCTTTTTGTTGCAATGGTAAATGGGAGTGTTTCCTTAATTTCTCTTTCAGATTTTTCATTTTGGTGTATAAGAATGCCAGAGATTTCTGTGCATTAATTTTGTATCATGAAACCTTACTAAATTCATTTATTAGTTCTAGTAGTTTTCTGGTGGCATATTTAGGATTTTCTACATATGGTATCATGTCATCTGCAAACAGTGACAGTTCTACTTCTTCTTTTCCAATTTGGACCCCTTTTGTTTCTTTTTCTTCTCTGATTGCCATGGCTAGGACTCCCAAAACTACGTTGAATAATAGTGGTGAGAGTGGACATCTTTGTCTCGTTCCTGATCTTAGTGGAAATGCTTTCAGTTTTTCACCATTGAGTATGATGCTTGCTGTGGGTTTGTCTTATATGGCCTTTATTATGTTGAGGTAGGTTCCCTCTATGCCCATTTTCTGTAGAGTTTTTATCATAAATGGGTATTGAATTTTGCCAAAAGCGTTTTCTGCATCTATTGAGATGATCATGTGGTTTTTATTCCTTAATTTGTTAATGTGGTGTATCACATTGATTGATTTGCATATATTGAAGAATCCTTGCATTCCTGGGATAAACCCCACTTGATCATGGTGTATGATCCTTTTAATGTGCTGTTGGATTCTGTTTGCTAGTATTTTTTGAGGAATTTTGCATCTATTTTCATCAGTGATATTGGCCTGTAGTTTTCATTTTTGTGACATATTTGTCTGGTTTTGGTATCAGGATGATGGTGGCCTCGTAGAATGAGTTTGGGAGTGTCCCTCCCTCTGCTATATTTTGGAAGAGTTAGAGAAAAATAGGTGTTAGCTCTTCTCTAAATGTTTGATAGAATTCGCCTGTGAAGCCATCTGGTCCTGGGCTTTTGTTTGGGGGATACTGGCCTGGGAGCTCAGCAGGCTCCCTGGGCCGAGTGGACCGGGCGATCTCCCTCCGCTCCTCTCCCGCTCTTCCTGGAGGGCCCCTCCCGCCTACCTCTCCTGATCTCCCTGGCCTCAGGGATGCCGATCCTGTCTGGCCTCCACTTTTCCTCCTCCCTCTGTCCCCCCACGTCCTACCGGTTCACTTGGGGGTTCCTCCTGTCTCCTTGGGCATCAGCGTCCCCCACCAGTGGCCAGCAGGCACCCTAGTTGTGGTGAGACACTAACTCAGGATCTTCCCACACAGCCATCTTGACTCTGCCATCTGTTCGTAATGATGTATTCTTTTAATTAGTCACTCTGGTAATCTCAAAATCAGCTTCGATTAGCTAGATTAGTCTTATCTTCCACTTCTCCCAATATACTCACATTATTTGCAATCATTCAAACAAACCATGTTTTTTTTTTTTAAATCATGTGTCTCTGTGTCTTGCCCATGCTATGTCCTCCTCCATAGATTCCTTTTTATACAATCGTACCTTTTTCTATGGCCCAGCTCATGCACCACATCCTTCAATAAAACTTCTCTGCATATTTTGTCTGGCAATGTGACTCATTCATCCTTCATCTATCATATCAAATTCTACCTCCTCTATGAAGCATTCTCTGACTTTTTCAGGTAGCTGTAGACACTTTTTCCCTAGAGTCCGACACTGCACCTTGAATTACATGCTAGCATCACATTGTATTGAAATTATCCTATTATGTGCCCGTCCCCATAAGACTGAGTTTCTCAGTGGCATGGACTGGACCTTATTCGTCCTTATTTCCAGCCTATTTTCCCCTAAATATTTAGTATTTGTTAAATGAATAAAGCACAAGGTTAGCCTAAATAGAAAATTAAACAAAATCCAAATTCATTTCTATGGGTATCAGATGGTTACTTCATCATAAACAATGAGGACTTCCTAACCACTAGCATGTACTTTGTCAGGGTAAAAGAGCAGAGCAGTTAGCTGAGTGTGGAAACAGCAAATTTAAAAGGTTGTTATTCTGTTATACTAAAAATGAGTTCCCAAATATATTTCTCTTTTTTGACCTTTAAAATCACTCCAAGTCATCCTTTCCTTGCTTTAAACTTTCAGAGTTAAACAAAAGAGCCAGATAGTGAGCAGTGATTGTGAGATCAAACTCATTTATTTATTCACTGACTATTTATCAAATATCTGCTACATACAAATCTACAATAGTGAGGAAAACAGACATAGTCACCCCTTACCCTAATGAAACTTATCATCTAGTGGAGGAAAAGATAATAAATTAGAGAGGTAGATAGATAATATCAGTTAATGATAAGTTTATAAAGAAAAATCATCAGGATAAGAGGATAAAATGTAATGGGGTAAAGATGTGGCTATTTTAGATAAAAAGGCATCTTTGAGAAGTTTATATTTGAGAAAAATCTAAAGGTAGAAAGTGAGTAATGCCACTGTTGGGAAGAAGAGGGGCAGGGTCAGCAAGTGCAAAATCTGAGGATGGAGGAAGAATTTGTGGTAACCTAACAACAGCAAAGTAGCCAGAGTGGCTGGAATGCAGTGAGCCAGGGGGAGCCTGGTAAGAAATATCAGAGAAATAGCAGGGATCCAGATCATATTGAATCTTATAGGTCATGGTAAAATCTTTGGACTTTATTCTAGAATTTACATATTTTTGGAAACTATCTTAGTTATCTCAGGCTGCCATAACAAAATACCATAGATTGGGTGGCTTAAACAACAAGAATCTATTTCTCACACTTCTGGAGATGGGAAATCCAAGATTAAGTTGCCAGTAGGGTAGGTGTCTAGTGAGAGCTCTCTCCTTGGATTTCAGACAGCCACCTTCTTTTTGTGTCTTTATATGGCCTTTCCTCAATGCATGCAGGTAGAGGGAGAGAGAGAGAGGAAAGAAGAAAGAAGAAGAAAGAAGAAGAAGAAGAAGAAAAGGAGGAGGAGGAGGAGAAGAAGAAGAAGAAGTAGAAGCAGCAAGCTCTCTGGTGTCAGTTTTTATAAGTTCTTATCCCATTATATGGGCCCCATCCTCATGACCTCATCTAAGCCTGATCACCTCCCAAAGTCCTCATCCAAATACCATCACATTGGGGGTTAGGGCTTCAACATATGGATTTTAGGAGGACACAATTCAGTTAATAGCAGAAAGCTTAATCTGGATGTTGTGTGAAGAATAGACTCTCAGGGAATAAGAGTGGAAACAAGAGAACTAGCCAGAAATCTATTGTAATAATCTAGGTAAGAGATAATAGTGGCTTGGACATGAGTAAACACTGGGAAAAGACAGTTTGGGTTGCAGGGGTAGAATCAGGAGCTCAATTTTGAGTGTGTTAGGTTTAAGCTGCCAAGTGGGTAGTGGAATATATCAATCTGGAGCCGACGGAACAGGTCTAGAATGAACATACAAATTTAGGAGCCATTAGTGTTCAGATGATGTTTAAAAATCAAGGGATGATATCACCTATGGAACAAATGTAGATAGAGAAGAAAATAGGAGTAAGGATAAGCCCTAGGACACTCCAGCATTTTAGGGAGGTGGGAGTAGAGAAAGAGAATCTACAAAATAAGACAGAACAGCTAATGAGGTAACAGAAAAAAGGGGAAAAACAGATTAATGTAGTTTACTGAAAGCCAAGTGAATAAAGGATATCAGCTTGGAAGTAGTAGTCATCTCTGCCAGTGCTGCTGAGAGGTCAAGTAAATGACAGCTAAAAATTTACCATTGGAATTGAAAACATAAGCCCCATGCCCTTTATTAATAACAGTTGTCAGAATGTAAATGAACTTGATGAGCAGTAGCCACCTTCGGGGAGAATTTAAATGGAAAAAGGATAAAACTGCAGGTTAGGTAGAAAAGAGAATTTTATCCTGACAATAGTTTATGGGACATTAAACATTAACACTGCAAGGTTGTCTCAAAAGCCTTCTCCAGAGATCTATAAAACATGATACATAATGATTTAAGGCTGCTTGTGGCAGAATTATTCAAAGGTAATCCTGCAAGGAGGTGTAGGCTAGATTGTCTACAGATCATTTTCAGCTTTCAGGAACCATTACTATCCTTTATGCAAACCAATGGTTTTTACAAAGCTGCCAATTAAGACTGTAGTTCACTTTTATAGATCTTGTGCATGGAAATGTTCATGAGGCTTACCTCACATTTTTCAAAAGGGATAAGTTCAGTGTTAAAAGCAAATAAAAGATTGAGCAGTAGTGTAACAGAAAGAAGATAACTCTTCTTGTAAATGTAAATATATAGATACTGGGGAGTATATTCCTGATAACTGCTTATAATGAGATGATGCCAAGTGTGGAGTGACTACTTTTGACTCCTACTAATGGTAAATGCATTTGCAATTTCTTGGTCCAGGGATGATAACAGAGTTGACAAAATTTTTAATGAAAATCAAAATTCTCTGTTATACTTGATTGAATGTTAGTCAAATCTATTGCTTTTGATCAGTATAACACAGTTGGGGTTAGACACAGACCAGATTCTTTTACTCATATACCAAGGACGAAAGAAACTTAAGGTCATAAAGTCACAGAATGTGTTTATAGTTGTATGCCTTCTTACTAAGAGACAAAGTTCCAGGGGAATTACTCAATAAAACTTGTTTAAATAAATGTCCATCATTTTCTGAAGACTTGAAAGGTATTTTTGCTGGTGAAATGAATTTCTCTTAATTGCAAATTTTCTGTGCTGATCATATTTTTCACTCAAGAATGAATTCTGTCCAAAAAATGCCCTGTTTTACATTTGTTTTTGTAAATAAAACATTATTAAGGAATTTTACTTAATGTCAGACATCCAGCTTTTATGTGTGTCTCCTGTGAAATCTTAGGTTCTGGCTAGATGATTCATCAAATAAGAAATGTAAATGACTAACAAATATGTGTTTAAAAAAGTTAAACATCACTACACACCTATTAGAATGGCTAAGATTAAAAAAAAAACTGACAATACCAAATGCTGGTGAGGATGTGGAGTAATAGGAACTCTCATTCATTACTGGTGGGAATGCAAAAATGATACAGCCACTTTGGAGGACACTTTGGTAGTTTCTTACAAAACTAAACATAGACATCACATGATCCAGCAATTTTGTTCCCTGATATTTACCCAAATGAATTGAAAACATGTCTACATAAAACCTGCACACGAATGTTTAAAGCAACTTTATTCATAATTGCCAAAACTTGGAAACAACCAAGGTGTACTTCACCAGGTGAAAGGATAAATAGTCAAACATCCATACAAAGGAATATTATTCAATGATAAAAAAAGAAATGAGTTATTAAGCCACAAAAGACATGGAGGAATTTTAAATGTATATTCCTAAGTGAAAGAAGCCAATCTGAAAAGGCTACATACTGTATGATTCCAACCATATGACATTCTGGAAAAGACAAAACTATGGAGATAGTAAAAAGAACAGTGGTTTCCAGGGGTTAGGGAATAGGGAGGGATGGCAAGGCAGAGTGCAGAAGATTCTAGGGCAATGAGAATACTATGTATGATACTATAATTGTGGATATATGTCATTATACATTTGTCAAAACTCATAGAATATATAACACAGAGAGTGAACCCTAATGTAAACTATGGACTTTAGTTAACAATAATGTATCAATATTAGTACATCATTGTAACAAATATATCATATTAATGTAAGATGTTAATAATAGGAGAAATTGTGAAGGAGGGGATGTGACGGGGTTACAGAAACTGTACTATCCACTCAATTTTTCTGTTAACCTAAATTTGTTCTAAAACATAAAGCATATTAATTTAAAAAAAAACTTCTGAAACTGACTCAGTAAGACACAGAAAATCTGAATAGACCTATAACAAACAAAAACATGAAATTGTTCATTTAAAACCTTCCCAGAAAGAAAAATCCAGGTTCAATAGCATCACTGATGAATTATCCCAAATACTTAAAGCAGAATTAATACAAAGCCTTCACATAATCTTCCAAAAATAGAACACTTCTCACATCATTCTACAATGCTCTGACAAAACTAGACAAAATTATGCCAAGAAAATAAAATACCAGCCAATATCTCTTATGAATATAGACACAAAATCCTCAACAAAATGTGAGCAAAGAAAACATAGCAATATATAAATGGTGTTGTGCTTTTAATTCCAAATTCCAATTTTCATTGCTGCAATATAGTAAAGCAATTTATCATTGTATATTAACCTTTTATACTACAACCTTGCTATAATTGCTTATTAGTTCCAGGAGGGTCTTTTTGTTAATTCTTTGGAATTTTCTACATAGACAAGCATATCATTTGCAAGCAAAAACAGCTTTATTTCTTCCTTCCAAATCCGTATACCTTTAATTTCCTTTTCTTGTCTTATTGCATTAGTGAAGACTTCCAGGACAATGCTGACTAAGAGTGGTGAGAAAGGACAACATTGCCTTGTTCCTGATATTCTCAGGAAATCACCTGGTTTCTTATCAAGTATGATATTAGCTGAAGGCTTTCTGTAGATGTTGTTTATCAAGTTGGGGAAGATCCCCTTTATTAATAATTTACTGAGAAGTTTTAAAATCATGAATGGGTGTTGGATTTTGTCAATGCTTTTTCTGTATCTATTGATATTATATGATTTTTCTTCCTTAGTCTGCTGATGTGAAGGATTATATTAGTCTAATTTCAAATGATGAACCATCTTGCATATACAGAATTAATCTCACTTATTCATGTTATGCAAATTTTTAACACATTGTTGGATTTCATTTGCTAATATTTCTGTACTTATGTTTATAAGAGATATTGGTGTATAGTTTTCCTTTCCTGTAATGACTTTACCTGATTTTGGTACTACTAGTTTCACAGAATGAGTTAGAAGTATTCCCTCTGTTATCTTCTAAAAGATATTCTCTAATTTTTATTATTCCTTTTCTTCTGCTTACTTAGATTTAATTTGCTCTTCTTTTTCCAGTTTCCTAAGGTGGAAGCTTAGATTATTAATTTTAGATCTTTCCTCCTTTCTAGTATATGCATGAAATGTTACAGAATTACCTTTAAGCATTGTTTTTGCTGCATCCCACAAAGTTGCTAAGTTGTATTTTCATTTTCACTTACCTCAAAATATTTTTTAATTTCTCTTGAGGCTTCTTTGACCCATGTGTTATTTGGAAGTGTGTTGTTTAATCTCCAGGCTTAGTGTTTTTCAACTATCTTTTCATTATTGATTTCTTGTTCAATTCCATTGTGGTCTGAGAGCATATTTTGTGTGATTAATAATCTTTTAAATTTATTAAGTTGTGTTTTATGGTCCAGAACATGGTTTATCTTGGTAAATGCTCTATGAGCTTGATAAAAACATTCATTCTGTTGCTATTGGATGAAGTGGGGTATTTTTAAAATTTTATTTATTTTTTATACAGCACGTTCTTATTAGTTATCTATTTTATACATATTAGCGTATATATGTCAATCCCAATCTCCCAATGGATGAAGTGTTTTGTAAATGTCAATTAGATCCAGTTGATTTATGGTGTTGTTCAGTTCAACTATGTCCTTATTATTTTTGTACTGGCAGGATCTGTCAATTACTGATAGAGGGGTGTTGAAGTCTCCAACTATAATAGTGGATTCATTTACTTCTCTTTGCAGCTCTATTTGTTTTGGCCTCACATATGTTGATACTCTGTTGTTAGGTGCACACACATTCAAGATCACTATGTCTTCTCGGAGAATTGACCCCTTTATCATTATGTAATGCCCCTCTGTATCCCGGACACTTTTCCTTACTCTAAAGTCTGCTTTGTCTGGATATAATATAAATATTAACTTAACTACCCTACTTTTCTTTTGATTATTATTAAAATGGTTTATCTTTCTCCATCCTTACACTTTTTTCTGTGTATGTATATTTAATGGAGGTTTCTTGTAGACAGCATATAGTTTTGTTTTGTTTTTTTTTTTGGCTGTGTTGGGTCTCTGTTGCTGCACACGGGCTTTCTCTAGTTGCAGCGAGCGGGGGCTACTCATCGTTGTGGTGCGCAGGCTTCTCATCGTGGTGGCTTCTCTTGCTGCAGAGCCCGGGCTCTAGGTGTGTGTGCTTCAGTAGTTGCAGCATGCAAGCTCAGTAGTTGCATCACGTGGGCCCTAGAGTGCGTGGGCTTCAGTAGTTGCAGCGTACAGACTCTAGGGCATGTAGGCTTCAGTAGTTGTGGCACGCAGGCTCAGTAGTTGTGGCTCGCAGGCTCTAGAGTGCAGGCTCAGTAGTTGTGGCACACGAGCTTAGTTGTTCCACTGCATGTGGATCTTCCTGGACCGGGGATTGAACCCATGTCCCCTGCATTGGCAGGCAGATTCTTAACCACTGCACCACCAGGTAAGTCCAACATATAGTTTCTTATAGAAAATATATAAAGACTTGTTTTCATATCCACTCAGGGAGTCTCTGTCTTTTAATTTGTGTATTTAGACCATTGATGTTTAAAGTGACTATTGACATAGTCAGATTAATATCTTAATCTACTGTTTTTATTTGCTACTGTTTTTATTTCTTGACCTTGTTCTTCATTTCTTTTCATTATCTGTTTTTTTATTTTTATTTTTATTTATTTATTTAGCCATGCCACACAGCTTGTGGGATTTTATCAATAGTTCCCTGACGACCAGGTATTGAACCCAGGCTCTCAGCAGTGAGAGTGATGTCCTAACCACTGGACCACCGGGGAATTCCCATTTGCTTCTTTTTTGTCTCTATTATTTTCTGCCTTATATAGTTTTAATTGAGCATTTTATATGATTTTAATTTTTCTCCTCTCTTAGTATATCAACTGTATTTCTAGCATTTCCTTTTGATTCTTAGAGTTTCCATCTCTCTGCTTACATTATCCATCTCTTCTTACATGTTTCCACTTTTTCCATTAGAGCCCTTAGCAAATTCATCATAGTTGTTTTAAATTTACTTGTCTGATAATTCCAACATTTCTATGATATCTGAGTTTAGGTTATGATGATAGCTCTGTCTCTCCAAACTGTATGTTTTTGTCTTTTAGCATGCCTTTTAATATCTTGTTGACTGGTAGACATAATGTGCTGGGTAAAAGGAACTGAGCTCAACAGGCCTTTAAGGTGAAGTTTTATGTTTATCTGGCTAGGAGTTAGGCTGTGCTTACTGTTTGCTATAGCTGTATATGTCAGAGACTAAAATTTCCTCTGTTTTACTTGTTTTTGTCTCCTCTATTGTCTTTGGACTTCCATAGAGACTTCTTAATAAGGTCTGAAATGTGCAGTTCTTTCCATTGTATTTCTCTGTTATACAGGAGCCCTATTGATATGGTGGCAATGTGTGTGGGGGGGGGAGGGAAAGGGTACTATAGTCCAACGATTAGGTTTCAGTCTTTTAATAAACCTGTGTCTCTGGGCTTGACCTTCACAAGTGCTTCTCAGTTTTTTCCCCCGGTTAGGTAAAACAGAAGGCTAGAGGATGCTGTATTGGTATTATCCTTCCTCTAGGTGGAAGGCTAGATGGGGCGGAGTTGGTGATTTCCCTTTCTCCAGGTTGGTAAAAACCCCAGTAAATTAAGCTCTGGAAATAGTTTCCCCTTGAAGGCAGGACTTGTTAACAAGAACAGAATGCTCTGGGTATATTTCAAAATGTCTACTTTTCCCCTCTTCCTACCAGAAGCATGAGGGAATGTTTACCTAGTTTTCACTGTGAGAACCTGGTAAGCCTCCTGGAGGTAAAACTCACAAAATGTGAACCTTCACACTCCGCCAAGGCTTATATTCCCTGGAGTTCTTAACTCTCAAATTTGTTCACATTGAGCCTCCAGAAATTTGTTGATTGAGATTTCTGCTCCTGGGCTATGGTTGCAGTAAACTGTGACTCTCTGTATTCACCTGTCTCTCTCTCCAATTTGGAGGGGCAGCAGGTTTGAACTATGATCTCAATTCTCTGATGGATTAAAAAAGAGTTGCTGATTTTCAGTTTGTTCAGCTTTTTTCTTATTTTTAAGATGAGAGTGGTGACTTCCAAGCTCCTTACTGAACCAGGAAGCAAAAGTAATCATTTTTATTGGCTAGGAACTTTTGCATTTTATCTTAGTTATCTACTTCTTAGCATAAAATTGTTCACCATATTCCCTTATAATCCTTTTTATCTCTCTAAGGCCAATAGTGATGTCTCCCCTTTTATTTCTGATTTTGATTCTTCTCTCAAAAACTTTTTTGATCAGTCTAGATATGTTTGTCAATTTTGTTTATTTTTTCAAAGAGCCAACTTTTGGTTACCTTAATTCTCTCTATTACTTTTCTGTTTATTATTTCATTAGTCTCTTCCCTAATCTCCATTATTTTCTTCATTCTTCTTGCTTTGGGTTTAGTTTGATTTCATTTTTTCCAGTGTCTTAGATGGGAGGTATGGTTACTGATTTGAGAACTTTATTGTGTTTTAATATGGACATTTAAAGTTATAAATTTCCCTGAGCACTAGCTATAACCCATAACTTTTTGTACATTGTATTCTTATTTTCATTCCTCCCAAAAGGATTTTCTAATTTTCTTTGTAATTTTTTTGACTCACTGGTTATTTACAAATATATTTTTAAATTTCCACATATTCGTGAATTTCCAAAATTGCTTTTACTTGTTTCCAATATTATTTCATTGCAATTAACAAACATATGTTGCATGATTTTAATATTTTTAATGTATTGATGTATATTTTAAGGCATAGCATGCAGTCTATCCTGGGCAATCTTCCATGTGCACTGAAGAATGTGTATTCTACTGTTTGAAAGGTAGAATATTCTATAGATACCTTTTAGGTCTAGTTGATTTATAGTATTATTCATGTCCTCTATTTCCTTGTTGATCTTCTGCATAACTGTTCTATCTACTACTGAAAGTGAGGTATTAAAGTCTAAAACTATCATTGGTAAATTTTCTATTTTTCTCTTCAATTCTTTCAGTATTTTCTTCATGTATCTTAGGACTCTCTTGTTAGGTAAAAATATGTATCTTTGTCTGATAGTGCTGCTGTGACAAAATACCACAGAGCGGATTAAACAATACAAATTTATTTTCTCCATTTCTCCATTTATCTGTTGATGGGCACTTGGGTGGTTTATCCCTTTTGGCTGTTGTAAATAAAGCTGCAAGTAACACTGACGTACAAATATTTGTTTGGATCCATGCTTTCAGTTCCTTTAGATATATCCCTAGATTGGAACTGCAAAGTTACATGGTAATCCTATACTTGGCTTTTTGAGGAACCCCCCCCAAACTATTTGCCATAAAAACTGCAACATTTTACATTCCCACCAGCAATATATGAGGGTTTCAATTTCCCCACATCCTCAACATGTTAGTTTGCTAGGGCTACCATGACAAAATGCCACAGACTGGGTGACTTAAACAACAGAAATTAATTTTCTTACAGTTCTGGAGGCTAAAAGTCCAAGACTTAAGTATTGGCTGTTTGGTTTCTCATAAGGCCTCTCTCCTTGCCTTGAAGAAGGTCACCTTCTCACTGTGTCCTCAACATGACCTTTTATCTATGCACAGGCATCCATGGTATCTCTTCCTGTTCTTATAAGGACACCAATCATATTGGATTAGGGCCCCAACCTTATGACCTCATAACCTTAATTACCACTGTAAAGGCTCTATGTCCAAATATAATTACACTGGGGATAAGGGCTTCAACATATGAATTGGGGAGGGGGTCCATTTCAGTCCATAACACTCCATCATCTGGATCCTCAAAATTCATGTCCTTGTCACATGCAAAATACATTCGCCCCCATCCCAACATGCCCAAAAGTCTTAATCCATTCCAGCATCAACTCTTAGTCCGAAGTTTCATCTAAATAATCATCTAAATGAGGTATGGGTGAAACTTGAGGTACGATTCATCCTGATGCAAAATTCTTCTTCATCTGGAGCCCTATGAACCCAGACAAGTTATCTGCTTTCAAAATGCCATGGTTGGGATGGTTATAGGATAGACACTCCCATTACAAAAGGGAGAACTAGGACAGAAGAAAGAGGTGATGGGTTCCAAGCTAGTCCAAATTCCACTAGCAAAGCAAATTCCACTAGATTTTTAATGCTCAAGAATAATCCTCTTTGGATTATTAAGAAGACCTAAATAGACATTTCTCCAAAGAAGACATACAGATGGCCAATAGGCACATGAAAAGATGCTCAGCTTCACCAATTATTAGAGAAATGCAAATCAAAACTACAGTGAGGTATCACTTCACACAAGTCAGAATGTCCATCATTAAAAAGTCTATAAATAATAAATGCTGGAGAGAGTGTGCAGAAAAGGGAACCCTTCTACATTGTTGGAGGGAACATAAATTGGTGCAGCCACTATGGAAAACAGTATGCAGGTTCCTTAGAAAATTAAAAATAAAGTTGCCATATGATCCAGCAATCCCACCCCTGGGCATATATCCAGAGAAAATTCTAATTTGAAAAGATACATTCACCCCAATGTTCATAGCAGCACTATTTACAATAGCCAAGACATGGAAGCAACCTAAATGTCCATCGACAGATGAATGGATAAAGAAGATGTGGTATATATATATACATATATATAAACAGATAAATTAGGAGTTTATATTTCTTCTTGAGACACTTCATATGTTATGTTTTTCTAGGGATCTTTCCAAGTACGTAAGGTATCAAATGTACTGACATAAAATTGTTCATTATACCCTCTTATCGTTTTAAGAACAGGTGCAGTTTTTTATATATATCCTTCTGCTTCCCTAAATACTGTACATTTGTACCATGCCTTTTACTTTTCTATCCCTTGCTCACTTTTTGACAGTGATTTGTCCATTTTATTTTTCTTCCTAAAAAACTGTTGGCTGTGTTGATCCTCTCTATTCTATGTTTATTTTGTATTTCACTAATCTCTAGTTTTGTTCTTTCCTTACTTGTCACTTCTTTACATTTATTTTTCTATTCTTTTTCTGGAATTCTTGATATATATTCTTGTCACTAACTTCCAGCCTTTTCTTTTCTTTAAATACACACATTTAAAGCTATTATAGGGGGCTTCCCTGGTGGCGCAGTGGTTGAGAATCTGCCTGCTAATGCAGGGGACACGGGTTCGAGCCCTGGTCTGGGAAGATCCCACATGCCGCGGAGCGGCTGGGCCCGTGAGCCACAATTGCTGAGCCTGCGCGTCTGGAGCCTGTGCCCCGCGACGGGAGGGGCTGCGATAGAGAGAGGCCCGCGCACCGCGATGAAGAGCGGTCCCCGCACCGCGATGAAGAGTGGCCCCCGCTTGCCGCAACTGGAGAAAGCCCTCGCACGAACCGAAGACCCAACACAGCCAAAAATAAAATAAATAAATAAATAAAATCAAGTAAAACTTTAAAAAAAAAAAGCTATTATAATTTCCCTTTACTGATTTAGCTGGCTCTAAATTTTATGTTACATTTTTTTAAATTTCCAAATATTTCATAAGGTCCATTTTTGTTTCTCCTTTGATTTGGTAATTACTGAAGAGTGTATCTTCATTTTGAGGTATGTGGGGCTTTTGTAGTTACCTGCTGATTTCTACCTTAGTCACTTTGTGGTCAGATACTGTTGCCTGTATGATAACAATCACTTGAAATTCAAAGTTAATCAGTATACTTACCCTCCAAGTGAATAATATAAGAACCTTAGAACACTAAGCCTGATCCATTTTAACAAACCTCCTCTTGACTTATATGTTATCATTATCTAGTATTTAGTTTTATCCTTCTTACTCCTCAAGACATCATCATTATTATTTTAAATATTCTGTGTATGTTTATGTTTACCCATATACTTGCGATTTTATTTCTTCAGCACACCTTCCTGCTTTTCAAATCTTCCTTCTTGGATCATATTTTCTGCCTCAAAGATATTTTTGTTGGTTATAGAACTCTAGCTTGCCAGGTGTTTTCAGATCGCTTTGTCTTTGGTATTCTATAGTTTCAACATAATGTCTCTAGGTGTTGATTTATTTCTTTAAATCTTGCTTGGGATTAGTTAGGCTTCTTGAATCCATGGATTGATGTCTTCTAATAGTTTTACAGAAAGTTCAATCATTATAACTTCAAATATTTCCCCTGTTTCACTCTCAATTTCTTTTGCTTTTGGATCTCTGATAAATGTGTGTTAGATCTTCTCAATCTATCTTACAAGTCTGTTAACCCCTCTTTCATATTTCTCTTCGGGTTGTGTTCTGTATATTTCCTTCAGTTCTTTATTATAGCTCTCTAAAACTCTAATTGTGTGTAATCATTGTTAAACACATCCATAAAGTTTTCAATTTCAATTCTAATATATTCTATTACAATGGGTTCTGTATGATTTATTTTAATAGCTACTTACACCACCAGGGAAGTCCCTCTACTTATATTTTTAATTCTCTCTTTAATTCATTGAAATATAGAAAACAAACTTATTTTATACCCTGAGTCTGATAGGTACAAAAATACCTATCAGATCTTATTCTATTTTCTTTTGTTCCTACTGGCTCTCACTCATGGTTACTTCTTCATAAGTTTATTTTTTTCTCATTTTCCTTTGATCTCTATCTATGGCAATTATTTTGAGCTTGGGATAAAGGTGAGTTCACTCAAAAAAGGATTTGAGTTTGGTTCTGTTAGGCACTTGGAGAAACCACCAGTCTGGATTTGCTTTAAACTAAATACTCAGCTTTAGGTTTTCCAGGCTACGCAGGTGGTATTTGGACTGTAAACCTATGTAAAGACTAGCTTGCTATTTCAAAATCTCAAGAGAAGATTACCTCACATTCCTACCAAGGTTCAAAGCAGGTAGTACAGTTTTCCTTGCAGTCTCCTGGATAACAGATTTATTTCTAGTTAACCCTTAAACTGTAGGTGTGGCTCTCTGGGGACCAAGATTTGTAGAAGGATCTCCTGTTAGATTCTCCATCTTAGGTGGATTATGGGCTTTGTCTCCTATTCCCTGAACTCCACAGGACTGTGAAAAACAAAGTTTGTTAGGCTCAGCATATGCTCTTAAAGTAAAAGTTGGCTTTGGAGAGCTGCTTAGCCCTTTTGGATCTCTGCCTTCATTTGGTCACTGAATAATAATTTCTTCTTTTCTTTTCAGCTTATAGATGTATTCAAAAAGGTTTATAAAGTGTTTTTATTCATTTTGTTTTGTTTTTCATGGGAGAGTCAATATGGGCACCTGGTTTGCCAGTTTACTAGAACCAAAAATGATTGCCTTTTTTTTTTTTTTTTCATGTGATACTGTTCAATTCTGGTGAGAATACAGTGAGAAAGATATTCTCATATATATACTGCTGGATGTGTAGATAGGTATAATCTTTCTGGATAATAAAATATATAAAGGGCTTTATAGATATTCATATATTTGGGCATAATAACTACAAATATAGGTTTTTATCCTAGGGATATGATCAGAAATGCAGAAAAGTGAGTTTTGTTTATGGGGTTAAAGCATGGTACACATCCATATGATATAACATTATATAGCAATTATAACTGTATTTTAGAAAAATATATAGGGACACGTGGAAATGCTTACCCTATAATAGTATATAAATTATTAGGATACAAAATTATATACAAAGCATTGTACTATGCACAGAAAAAAGTGTTGAAATGAAGTAATTACTAGACTTTTTTGGTGTCTGTTGTACAAATATGAGTGCTTCTAGTTAACATTAAATTTTTTCCTGTATCTTCAAAGTACTTTTTACGATAAACTATTATATTTATAAAAGAAAAATAAAGGTGTTCTTTTTCTTCGTTTTTAAACAGAAGTCTTAGACAATAAAATGGTCTTAAATATTGGTACTCCCGGACTTCCCTGGTGGCGCACTGGTTAAGAATCCGCCTGCCAATGCAGGGGACATGGGTTCGAGCCCAGGTCCGGGAAGATTCCCACATGCCACGGAGCAACTAAGCCCGTGTGCCACAACTACTGAGTCTGCGCTCTAGAGCCTGCGAGCCACAACTACTGAAGCCTGCGCGCCTAGAACCAGTGCTATGCAGCGACAACCTACCACAATGAGAGGCCTGTGCACCGCAATGAAGATTAGCCCCTGCTTGCCGAAACTAGAAAAAGCCTGTGTGCAGCAACGAAGACCCAATGCAGGCAAATAAATAAATAAATACATTAAAAAAAATTGATCCTTTAAAAAAAAATATATTGGTACTCTGAAAAATTGACCTCCCCTAGTGTTTCAATAACACACTTCATTTTGCCAGTGTTTAATGATTAAGAATGTCCTCTATGTAAAAGATAGCACTTTTAATGAATGATTTGAAAAATTATACCTGATTAAAGGTAATTAAGAAACAGCCTGAAAAATAGTCAGTCTGGTGTTTTCAGACATTTTAACAAGCAGAAAGGATTTACTGCAAAGGTGATCCCATTGATTATGCAAAAGTGCAATCATTAAGAGGTCTGGAAAAAACAACTTGACCTAAAAAATCTTCTCTAGCCACCAGTAAACTTGGACCAACTTTGCATGCTTTTAACATTCTCTTTCTCTCTCTTTCCCTCCCTCCCTCTCTCTCCTTTTAACCAAGCTCAAAACCTTGATACAATGATTACCATGACATGGCCTCAAATATCACTAAATCTTGATGGATCTGTCACATGTGGCACAACTTAGATTTGGGAAGTGTTTAAAACTAGAGCATGCAAAGCTTGTAACTGAAAGTAGCAAGAAGTAAATAGGTTCAATTTACAGAGAGAATAGGTTTTACAGTAGGCCACAAGAGCCATGGAGGACATGCCAAAAGGGATAGTTTACAGAATGAAAGGAAAAAAGAAATTAGAAATTCAGAAGATAATCAAGGGGTGGCCCAATTAATTCCACATATTTATTGTCCAGGAGAACATTTTTAGTGTCACAACTTTATGCAGGCTGTCTTTTCCCTCATGACACCCTGGCACCAAACATATCCTTTACAAATTTAAGAGCTCCATGAAGGCACAGACTGTTTTGTTCACTGCTTTATCTGGGACTGATAGTCAGTAAACACTGGTAAAACCTAATGGACTTCATGAGTTCTGACTGGTGGAAGCCTAGGATGCCCATGTTGTACCGATTCTTAAATATCTTGTATATCAGCCCTAGATGTACCTTCAATGCCTAGTACATTGCCTGGAACATATTTGGCATTTTATATATATATATATATATAAAATTAATACATACATAGTAATATATACATATATATACATAATTGGATGTTGTAGTTAACCATCTGTGGACTACAAGTTCACCATCTGTCCTTTCTTGTATGTTCCCACTGTCATGGCATAATTCCATGCATGACTTTCAGTGGCCTGTATTTTCAACACCCTCATAATTTACTCAGTCATCATCAATGCCAACCTCCATCTGCCTGTTGATAGCTAGTCTATTACCAGAATATGTCTAAAATGTTATTTTTGTCATGTCTCTCCCCTGCTAAAAACCAACAAACCGCAAAACACACAAATGCCTCTCTTTCATCCATAAGATAAAATTCAAAGGTCAAACACTTTAATTTCAAACACTTTAATTTGCATCAAAAACTCTCCAAAATCTTGCCCAAACCTATTTTTTCAAGTTTAGCTCCCAAAATTCCTCTGCATCCATGCTCATAATGTTCTTCCTTATTGGATTATTCTCCCTATTTCTTCCATCTGCTCAAGTTCCACTTCCTCCATGAAATCTTTCCTGGTTATTCCAACCCATTGTAAGCTCTTCATCTTATGAAATGAAGTATCATTTAAGTTTTATATTTTTGATAAAAATTTTAACCTACCTTGCATTTTTAAATATAAACATATCTATACATCTTGAAATTATAAATTCTCAGAGTATAAGAACCATACTTGTTATTTATTTGCTTCTTTGCCCACAATTCTAGAATAATATGTGAAAACAATAGATAAAAACACAATCCTAGAATAATATTTGAAAACAGTAGATGAGAAGACAGATAACAATTGCCGGTTAATTGGCTCACATTTTACTCCTTCCCTCCCTTTCATTTATTCAACAAATACTTCTTTTTATTGGAGTATAATTGCTTTACAATGTTGTATTAGTTTCTGCTGTACAATGAAGTGAATCAGCTATATGTATACATATATCCCTTCCCTCTTGGACCTCTCTCCCCACCCCCATCCCACCCACCTAGGTCACCACAGAGCACCGAGCTGAGCTCCCTGAACTATATAGCAGGTTCCCACTAGCTATCTATTTTACAAATGGTAGTGTATTTATGTCAAACCTAATCTCCCAATTCATCCCACCCTCCCCTTCCCCCACCATGTCCACACATCCTTTTGAGTGTCTATTCTGTATGTCTGACAGTAAGGATATAAAAATGACAAAATACATTCCCTGATTTCAAGGACGCTACAGTCCAGATTTCAATCACCAAAGAATATTAAATAATCCACTGATCATCCAGTGGAAGAGGTCTGAATTATAGTTTCTTGACCTGATAACCATTATTGCTTTTTCAAAATTCTATTTTTATCTGAAATCTTTCATTGTTGCATTTTTTAAGGATACATTTGCTGTTAAACAGAGAGCTTAGAGGCTAAAGCAAGATAAGAGCCACGTAGAAAAGTCTAGGCCAGTGGTTCTCAAACCTAGCTTCACATAACAATCCCCAGGAGAGTCCTTAAAAGATGCACCAATATAGATCAGTTCAATCAGAATGGAGGGAGGAGGCACATCTAGGCATCTACTTTTTAAGTTTCCCAGGTGGTTCTGATGTGCAACAAAAGGTGAAAAACCCTGCTCTAGGCTAGAATAAAATTGCATTTCTATATGTTAATTACAATTATGTTGAAATAATAGTAACAAACATGTATAATTTACATATTCATATGAAAATGAAATCATGCCATCATATCCATGGTTTAAACAACTAAATTAGGTAATGTCCTCTAAGAAAACCATTTCAAAATTCTTTACTATTTTTAACCAGTGTGGAAAAAGAAATCACCAGCTTTTTACACACATTGGCTCTCTATTTTTATTTTGCTAAATTAAATTATGAGGTAAGTCTCTCTCCACTCCTGTTTTTAAAATACTGGTTTGGACTGAGAGGATCTAATAGCAAATGTGAAGGTCAACTATGTTACACAAAGCTCATACTAGTCTAGAGGACTGGTTCTCAAACTCCTCAGGCATCAAAATCATATAGAAGGCTTGCTTAAACCAGATCGCTGAACCCCTACTTCAGAGTTTCTGACTCAGTAGGTCTGAGGTAGAGCCCCATAATTTACATTTCTGACAGATTCTCAAGTGATGCTGATGGTGCTGGTCCAGAGATTACACTTTGAGAGCCACTGTTTTAATATAGAAAAACAGCTCATAATAGAGGTTTGATAAATACTTGATCAACTTAATTGAGTCAAATGGTATTTTTTGGGTATAGAACCCACAGTACGTTCCAATATGTATAAGGATAGACTATATATATTTTTTAATTTTTGGCCACACTGCATGGCATGTGGATCCCTGACCAGGAATCGAACCCACGCTCCCTGCAGTGGAAGCACAGAGTCTTGACCACTGGACTGTCAGGGAAGTCCCTGGATAGACTATATTTTTATCAGTTTACTATTTTTCAAGGTCTTGTTCATGAATAGCTATGTAAAAATCACCTTAAATAATTATTAAAAATACAGCTCCCTGGGTTCCATTCCAGACCAATCTAATCAGAATCTCTCTAGGTGTGGCCCAGGAATCTGCATTCTTAACAAAATCCTCAGGCATTTCTTGTGCACACTAAACTTTGAGAACCAATGCTTTATTCTCTTACGCTATTGCTTTTTTCTGGAATACCCTTTCTCTCCATCTCTGCAGAAATCCTATCCCTTTCATCAAAGCCCAGCCCAAATACAGCTTCCTTTCAAGCAGTCTCCCCTGATTTCATAATTACCACACACAACAGACAGAATACAGGGAAATGTTGAATGCTGTGGGATAGGGCAGTGGGACAGTAGTAACAAAGGTGTAGGATTGGCTCTGGGTTTTGTATACAGAGGTTATACACTTGAGTTTGTGCACATGAATGGGAAATTACAAGAGCTGTAAGGAGGGTAAATTTAAAACGTATTTAACACTGAATCTCTTGATACATAATAACTATATTTGAGGCAGAGGTATGGTAGGCATGCCTGCACTGGAGAGGAAACATGGAGGAGAAAAGGAGACAAAATGGCCACACATTGGATAACTTAAACTGCATATTAAGGAAAATGGATAATAACATTCACTGAGGGGCCTTTCCTTACCCAAGAGGAGAACAAAATAGGTAACCAACTCAGTTGATCTTGAGCCTATGATGGGGGATGAACAACACAGAGGAGTTAGATCAGGTAGTTAGCAGTGGCATCCAAGAGGGTTGAGGTTAAATGCAGAGCTAATAAGTGACAGAGTTAGAAGTTGAACTCAAGAACTTCTTTAACATCTATGGTAGTTTTCTCTAAGTATGGTACCTGTCTTACTAATCAAAATTTGCATTTCTTGCAAGCTCTCCAGATGATTTTGGTAAAGACTAAGAGAGGGGTGGGATAGGGAAGGTGGGAGGAAGATGCAAGAGGAAGGAAATATGGGGATATATGTATATTTATAGCTGATTCACTGTTATAAAGCAGAAACTAACACACCATTGTAAAGCAATTATTCTCCAATAAAGATGTTAAAAAATAAATAAATAAAAACTACTGATCCACTACTCTGGAAATGTATATGTGGTGATTATCTAAACTTGGACAAATCCTTGTAGCCTCCTCCCATTCAGCAGCCAGTAGAAAATATATAAAAACAGATGATACACATTTGGAAAAACAAAAAGGGCCCTAAAACTGGTATTAGGCACTTTACTTTTCATCCTCAACAGTTTACATAAGATAATCAGCCAGCACATCAACAAATACTGAATACTTCTGATGTATTTGCCACCACAGGATAATGGTGTTTATAATTTGTTGTCTTAAATATCTCTTACAGTTAAAGAAAAAATTGCTAAGACAAATTTTTTTCTGTAATGAGAGAACCACAGATGGAACTTAATGATGATTTAATCCAATCATCTAATTTTAGACACATGGAAATGAATGAAGCCCAGAGAGATCAACAATTAATTTGTTCCTAGTCCCTAAACTATTGAGTGACACAGCCAGTGACTATATTTCTGGTCTCCTGTCAGTCTTGTGCTCTTTCTTACACGTGTCAAGATTTAGTGGATATTTTGGTTCAAGATGGCGGAGTAGAAGGACGTGCGCTCACTCCTTCTTGCAAGAGCACCAGAGTCACAACTAACAATCATCAACAGGAAGACACTGGAACTCACCAAAAATGATACTCCACATCCAAAGACAAAGGAGAAGCCACAATGAGACGGTAGGAGGGGCGCAATCACAATAAAATCAAATCCCATAACTTCTAGGTGGGTGACTCACAAACTGGAGAACACTTATACCACAGAAGTCCACCCACTGGAGTGAAGGTTCTGAGCCCCACGTCAGGCTTCCCAACCTGGGGGTCCGGCAACGGGAGGAGGAATTCCTACAGAATCAGACTTTGAAGGCTAGTGAGATTTGATTACAGGACTTCGACAGGACTGGGGGAAACAGACTCCACTCTTGGAGGACACACACAAAGTAGTGTGCACATCAGGACCCAGGGGAAGGAGCAGTGACCCCATAGGAGACTGAACCAGACCTACCTGCTAGTGTTGGAGGGTCTCCTGCAGAGGCGGGGGTGGTTGTGGCTCACCGTGAGGACAAGGACCCTGGCAGCAGAAGTTCTGGGAAGTACTCCTTGGTGTGAGCCCTCCCAGAGTCTGCCATTAGCCCCACCAAAGAGCTGAGTAGGCTCCAGTGTTGGGTTGCCTCAGGCCAAACAACAAACAGGGAGGGAACCCAGCCCCACCCATCAGCAGACAAGTGGATTAAAGTTTTAATGAGCTCTGCCCACCAGTGCAACACCCAGCTATACCCACTACCAGGCCCTCCCATCAGAAAACTTGCACAATCCTCTTAGATAGCCTCATCCACCAGAGGGCAGACAGCAGAAACAAGAAGAACTACAATCCTGCAGCATGTGGAACAAAAACCACATTCACAGAAAGATAGACAAGATGAAAAGGCAGAGGGCTATGTACCAGATAAAGGAAAAAGATAAAACCCCACAAAAACAACTGAATGCCGTGGAGATAGGAAACCTTCCAAAAAAAGAATTCAGAATAATGATAGTGAAGATGATCCAGGACCTCGGAAAAAGAATGGAGGCAAATATCAAGAAGATACAAGAAATGTTAAACAAAGACCTAGAAGAATTACAGAATACCTACAAGAATTGAAGAACAAACAAACAGAGATGAACAATACAATAACTGAAATGAAAAATACACTAGAAGGAATCAATAGCAGAATAACTGAGGCAGAAGAACGGATAAGTGACCTGGAAAACACAATGGTGGAATTCACTGCCGCAGAACACGATAAAGAAAAAGAATGAAAAGAAATGAAGACAGCCTAAGAGACCTCTGGGACAACATTAAACGCAACAACATTCGGATTATAGGGGTCCCAGAAGGAGAAGAGAGAGAGAAAGGACCCAAGAAAATATTTGAAGATATTATAGTCAAAAACTTCCCTAACAAGGGAAAGGAAATAGTCACCCAAGTCCAGGAAGTGCAGAGAGTCCCAGGCAGGATAAACCCAAGGAGAAATGCGCCGAGACACATAGTAATCAAATTGGCGAAAATTAAAGACAAAACAATTGAAAGCAACAAGAGAAAAATGACAAATAACATACAAGGGAACTCCCATAAGGTTAACAGCTGATTTCTCAGCAGAAACTCTACAAGCCAGAAGGGCATGATATATTTAAAGTGATGAAAGGGAAAAACCTACAACCAAGATTACTCTACCCAGCAAGGATCTCATTCAGATTTGATGGAGAAATCAAAAGCTTTACAGACAAGCAAAAGCTAAGAGAATTCAGCGCCACCAAACCAGCTTTACAACAAATGCTAAAGGAACTTCTCTAGGCAAGAAACACAGGACAAGGAAAAGACCTACAAAAACAAACCCAAAACATTAAGAAAACGGTAATAGGAACATACATATTGATAATTACCTTAAATGTAAATGGATTAAATGTTCCAGCCAAAAGACATAGACTGGCTGAATGGATACAAAAACAAGACCCATATGAATGCTGCCTACAAGAGACACACTTCAGACCTAGGAACACACACAGACTGAAAGTGAGGCAATGGAAAAAGATATTCCATGCAAATGGAAATCAAAAGAAAGCTGGAGCAGCAATACTCATATCAGATAAAATAGACTTTAAAATAAAGAATGTTACAAGAGACAAGGAAGGACACTACATAATGATCAAGGAATCAATCCAAGAAGATATAACAATTATAAATATGTATGCACCCAACATAGGAGAACCTCAATACATAAGGCAACTACTAACAGCTATAAAAGAGGAAATTGACAGTAACACAATAATAGTTGGGGAATTAAACACCTCACTTACACCAACGGACAGATCATCCAAATGGAAAATTAATAAGGAAACACAAGGTTTAAATGACAAAACAGACGACATAGATTTAATTGATATTTATAGGACATTCCATCCAAAAACAGCAGATTACACTTTCTTTTCAAGTGCACATGGAACATACTCCAGGATACATCACATCCTGGGTCACAAATAAAGCCTCAGTAAATTTAAGAAACTTGAAATCATATCAAGTATCTTTTCTGACCACAACAATATGAGATTAGAAATCAATTACAGGGAAAAAACCGTAAAAAACACAAATACATGGAGGCTAAACAATACATTACTAAATAACCAAGGGATCACTGAAGAAATCAAAGAGGAAATCAAAAAATACCTAGAGACAAATGACAATGAAAACAGGACGATCCAAAACCTATGGGATGCAGCAAAAGCAGTTCTAAGAGGGAAGTTTAAAGCAATACAAGCCTACCTCAAGGAACAAGAAAAATGTCAAATAAACAATCTAACCTTACACCTAAAGGAACTAGAAAAAGAAGAACAAACAAAACCCAAAGCTAGTAGAAGGAAAGAAATCATAATGATCAGAGCAGAAATAAATGAAATTGAAACAAAGAAAACAATAGCAAAGATCAATAAAACTAAAAGCTGGTTCTTTGAGAAGATAAACAAAATTGACAAACCATTAGCCAGACTCATCAAGAAAAAGAGGGAGAGGACTCAAATCAATAAAATTAGAAATGAAAAAGAAGTTACAAACAGACACTGCAGAAATACAAGGTATCCTAAGATACTACTACAAGCAACTCTGTGTCAAAAAAATGGACAACCTGGAAGAAATGGACAAATTCTTAGAAAGGTATAACCTTCCAAGGCTGAACCAGGAAGAAAGAGAAAATATGAACAGACCAATCACAAGTAATGAAATTGAAACTGTGATTAAAAATCTTCCAACAAACAAAAGTCCAGGACCAGATGGCTTCACAGGTGAATTCTATCAAACATTTAGAGAAGAGCTAACACCCATCCTTCTCGAACTCTTCCAAAAAATTGCAGAGGAAGGAACACTCCCAAACTCATTCTATGAGGCCACTATCACCCAGATACCAAAGCCAAACAAAGATACTACAAAAAAAGAATATTACAGACCAATATCACTGATGAACACAGATGCAAAAATCCTCAACAAAATACTAGCGAACAGAATCCAACAACACATTAAAAGGATCATACACCTCGATCAAGTGGGATTTATCCCGTGGATGCAAGGATTCTTCAATATACGCAAATCAACAATGTGATACACCATTTTAACAAATTGAAGAAGAAAACCCATATGATCATCTCAATAGATGCAGAAAAAGCTTTTGACAAAATTCAACACCCATTTATGATAAAAACTCTCCAGAAAGTGGGCATGGAGGGAACCTACTTCAACATAGTAAAGGCCATATACAACAAACCCACAGGAAACATCATTCTCAATGGTGAAAAATTGAAAGCATTTCCTCTAAGATCAGGGACAATACAAGGATGTCCACTCTCGCCACTATTATTCAACATAGTTTTGGAAGTCCTAGCCACAGCAATCAGAGAAAAAAAAGAAATAAGAGGAATACAAATTGGAAAAGAAGAAGTAAAACTGTCACTGTTCGCAGATGGCATGATACTATACATAGAGAATCCTAAAAATGCCACCAGAAAACTACTAGAGCTAATCAATGAATTTGGTAAAGTTGCAGGATACAAAATTAATGCACAGAAATCTCTTGCATTCCTAAACACTAATGACGAAAAATCTGAAAGAGAAATTAAGGAAACACTCCCATTTATCATTGCAATGAAAAGAATAAAATACCTAGGAATAAACCTACCTAGGGAGACAAAAGACCTGTATGCAGAAAACTATAAGACACTGATGAAAGAAATTAAAGTTGATAGAAACAGATGGAGAGATATACCATGTCCTTGGATTGGAAGAATCAACATTGTGAAAATAACTCTACTACCCAAAGCAATCTACAGATTCAATGCAATCCCTATCAAACTACCACTGGCATTTTTCACAGAACTAGAACAAAAAATTTCACAATTTGTATAGAAACACAAAAGACCCCGAATAGCCAAAGTAATCTTGAGAAAGAAAAACAGCGCTGGAGGAATCAGGCTCCCTGACTTCAGACTATCCTACAGAGCTACAGTAATCAAGACAATATGGTACTGGCACAAAAACAGAAACAGAGATCAATGGAACAGGATAGAAAGCCCAGAGATAAACCCACGCACATATGGTCACCTAATGTATGACAAAGGAGGCAAGGATATACAATGGAGAAAAGACAGCCTCTTCAATAAGTGGTGCTGGGGAAGCTGGACAGCTACATGTAAAAGAATGAAATTAGAACACTCCCTAACACCATACACAAAAATAAACTCAAAATGGATTAAAGACCTAAATGTAAGACCGGACACTATAAAACTCTTAGAGGAAAACATAGGAAGAACACTCTTTGACATCAATCACAGCAAGATCTTTTTTGATCCACCTCCTAGAGTAATGGAAAGAAAAACAAAAATAAACAAATGGGACCTAATGAAGCAAAAGCTTTTGCACAGCAAAGGAAAACGTAAACAAGATGAAAAGACAACCCTCAGAATGGGAGAAAGTATTTGCAAATGAAGCAACTGTCAAAGGATTAATCTCCAAGATTTACAAGCAGCTCATGCAGCTCAATAACAAAAAAACAAACAACCCAATCCAAAAATGGGCAGAAGACCTAAATAGACATTTCTCCAAAGAAGATATACAGATTGCCAACAAACACATGAGAGGATGCTCAACATCACTAATCATTAGAGAAATGCAAACAAAACTACAATGAGGTATCACCTCATACCAGTCAGAATGGCCATCATCAAAAAATCTACAAACAATAAATGCTGGAGAGGGTGCGGAGAAAAGGGAACCCTCTTGCACTGTTGGTGGGAATGTAAATTGATACAGCCACTATGGTGAACAGTATGGAGGTTCCTTAAAAAACTAAAAATAGAACTACAATAGGACCCAGCAATCCCACTACTGGGCATATACCCTGAGAAAACCATAATTCAAAAAGAGTCATGTACCACAATGTTCATTGCAGCTCTATTTACAATAGCAGGACATAGAAGCAACCTAAGTGTCCATCAACAGATTAATGGATATAGAAGATGTGGCACATATATACAATCGAATATTATTCAGCCATAAAAAGAAACGAAATTAAGTTATTTGTAGTGATGTGGATGGACCTAGAAACTGTCATACAGAGTGAAGTAAGTCAGACAGGAAAAACAAATACCATATATTAACGCATATATGTGGAACCTAGAAAAATG
This sequence comes from Balaenoptera acutorostrata, assembly GCF_949987535.1. Classification (NCBI taxonomy): domain Eukaryota; kingdom Metazoa; phylum Chordata; class Mammalia; order Artiodactyla; family Balaenopteridae; genus Balaenoptera; species Balaenoptera acutorostrata. The sequence continues at coordinate 99,497,733 of NC_080085.1, read as the reverse complement.
GTACAGATGAACCTGTTTGCAGGGCAGAAATAGAGACACAGATGTAGAGAACAAACGTATGGACACCAAGGGGGGAAAGTGGCGGGGGTGGTGGTGGTGGTGTGATGAATTGGGAGATTGGGATTGACATATATACACTAATATGTATTAAATGGATAACTAATAAGAACGTGTATAAAAAAATAGATAAAATAAAATTCAAAAATTCAAAAAAAAAAAAAAGATTTAGTGAATATTCTAGCAGCCCAAGTCAGTGGTTGACTTCAGTTCCATTTACTTTTATACACAGTAGTGCTGGGATGGGGTGTGGCTTCAGAAATTGATATCAATGTTTATTTTGCAAAGCCTTCACATAAAGGCTAAAAATAGGAAATGCTATAGCAAATTTTGCCATATACTTTTATAATAGCATGTGCTCTCTAGGTATAAAATTTACTACCACACCGTCAAAAATTGATTGCTAGATTATCTTGCAAGCTAAGAAAAATAAACCATTAAGTTTAGATTAGTACACTCTCCAGGTGCTATTTATTCTTTTCATTTGACAATTGACTGGTCACACCTGCTTTCTTTTCCATACTATGCACATGGAATTATAAAGAAAAAGGCCTACCAGATGTTCCATTAACCCAGCTGTCACACATCTGTTGCTGTCTCTATAAATGTAGCAATTTGCTGGTAATTACTCTCCTGATAACAATCAAAAACTTCACACCTCTCTTTAATTGTGATAATCTATTTTCCATCGAAACTGTTTCAATGACTTTGTGATCCAAAGATTCCAGAACGTATCCAACTATTTCTGATCCTCCAAATGGACTTGTAAATAAGTCTGGTGTCCACATAGTGATTTGAAAGCTTACAGATGTGGTCTCAGTATATTCCACAGAGTTTCAAAATAAGAACCCAGACTAGCTAATAAAGGTCTACTCCAAACATGGCTATAAGCTTGCTGCGAGAGTGTACGCAAATTGTATAACTACTTTGTACCTAAATTTTCCAATCTGTAATATGTGCAGGAAGACTGGGCTCTCCATTCTACCTAAAAAATCTTTTGGAGCATAGTTCATGGTTGTTGTCTGAATGTTTGTGCCCCCCCCCCACCCCAGAATTCTTATGTTGAAAACCTAATGCCCAAGGTGATGGTACTAAGAGGAGGGGTTTGGGGGAGGTGATTAAGTCATGCAAGCCAAGTCTTCATGAATGGGATTAGTTCCCTTATAAAAGAGGCCCCAGAAAGCTAGCTCGCCCCATCCACCATGTGAGAATACAACAAGAAGTTTGCAGCCCAGAAGCGGGCCTCCACCCAACCATGCTGCACTCTGATCTGGGTCTTCCAGTCTTGAGAACCATGAGAAATGTTTGCTGTTTAAAAGTCACCCAGTCTGTGATATTTTGTTATAACAGCTGGAACTAACTAAGACAATGGTATATAAATTTCCTGGGGCATCAGCTGTGTTGTGGTAATAGCGTCTCTTGGTAATTTGAAATTTACAAATCTACTAGCACAGCTGTTTTTCTTAATAAATTAAATAATAAATATTTCCATTTATTTATGTAGCACTTTATATTATTCAAAAGAGTTTCAACCATAAGGCATTAATTTAAGTACCTTCTATGTGCCAGACACTGTACTAAGTGCTAGAACTAGAAAAATGACGAAAACCTAGTCCCTTGCTTTTGGAGTCTTTGAGGCAGCCCTATAAATAAAATAATCTCTTTTCAAGTTCTGAGCCAGTTGAGATGTATCACATAGTAGCAAGTTAGACAACAAAATATTAGCTTCATATCTCATAAAACTGATATTCAAGAATATGATGGGCTTCCCTGGTGGCGCAGTGGTTGAGAATCTGCCTGCCAATGCAGGGGACACGGGTTCGAGCCCTGGTCTGGGAAGATCCCACATGCCGCGGAGCAACTAGGCCCATGAGCCACAACTACTGAGCCTGCGCGTCTGGAGCCTGTGCTCCGCAGCAAGAGAGGCCGCGATAGTGAGAGGCCTGCGCACCGCGATGAAGAGTGGCCCCTGCTCGCCGCAACTGGAGAAAGCCCTCTCACAGAAACGAAGACCCAACACAGCCAAAAATAAATAAATAAATAAATAAATAAATAAATAAATAAATAAATAAATAAATAAATAAATAAAATGAGTAGGAGTAGGCCAGCTAGTAAAAAAAAAAAAAAGAATATGGTACTTCTAAAGCCAAGTGAATTTCATAATCTGAATCCCAGAATTAATTATAGACTTAACCATTTAGCAGGATTAGACTTGAAAAAAATGGAGCCAGTCCCTGGAGAAGAGAAGCAGGGGACAGGAAATTGCTACACTATGCGTGCGTAATTTCTGCATCCAAAGTCACCAATCAAGTAATTCATTCCTCTTCCATCCCCAGTTAAGGATGAGTAAGGAATAGTGGCCAGGTGTGTTATACTAGTTGATGTCTTCCCACCTGGAAGGCAACATCTGCCCCCTAGGTAAATAAGAAATGATTATTTTACATGTTTTACGTAACAGGAATCTGATATCTAGAGGAGTCACATAACTAGGTTGAAATCAAGAGAATAATATCTCATTTCTTTATGGTATGAGTTTGGATGTTGTTACCAATGAAATTAGATCATGGACTTGTCTATACAATGTTACATTTTTTCTTTTGCAAGTGAAACATAGTCATAAAACCATTTGCAATCAAAGCTCAGCTAAGGTTTTGACAAAAGCACCTATCATCTTGTGCATAGATGGGCTTATTTGCAAATTTGAATCTTCTGCCATATGAGTAGATAAGCTTTAAAAATTGAATGCCACTATAGTAAAGTTTTTATAGGGAAAGCAGCCAGGCAAAGGTGAGATAAACATGTAAGACAAATGAAAACCAGGAAGTTATCCAATGCTCAATATGAGAAAGAATGCTTAATTTGGTCAACTGGCACTGTGTTTCTATAATAGTTATGAGTCATAAATACTTATTGAGCTTCTGATAGTTTTAGGTTCTAGCTAAGCACCATTTATGTGCACCAATTTTCACAACAAATATACAAGGAAGTTATTTTTTTTCAGATGGGAAAACAGACTTATTTAGACCAAGTGACTTATCTATTTTCACATAATATTAATATGTGGTAGTGTCAGTATTTGAACCCAACTTCTGACCCCAGAGCCCATGCCCTTAACTAGGACATTAAGAACATAAACTGAGTTACTTCTGAATGCAGCACATTCCAGCAGGGGACAATTAAACACATTTAAGACAACCCCCCTTTTTTTTTTCAAGCTTGTAATACAATTAGATACACATGACACAAACATTTAAAAGGCTGAAAAAATGTTGACAGTGTACAAGTGAGCACAAATAAACATATTAACAAGTCCATGAGCCCTGAGAAGAGCTGGGATGAAAAAGTGATTAGAGCAAGAGTTAAGCTGACAAGCAAGTGCTACCAGTCTGAGCTATTTAAAGATGTGATAACCTGCTTCAGGAAGTAGTAAATTCTCATCATGGGAGAGGCTTCCAACACAGGCTGGATGGACAAACACTTGGCAGATCAATTTGGGTTGTTTTAAATGGCTTCTAAAGTCCCACCAACCCTGAGATTCTGTGATTTAGTCAACATTTTGAATAGCCACTATGTGCCTAGTACTAGGACAAGCTCCTTTCACAAAGAGAAATAAGACACACCGTCAAGGAGGACACAGTCTAGTGGGGCAGTTAGCACAAACCCAGAAATGTACAATGAAGTGTAATCAGTGCTCATATGGCATGGGAGCAAAGAAGACCTACACCTAACTCAAACTGGGAAGGGGAATTAAAAAGGTAAATCGGGCGTTTCTTAGAGGTAATACTTAAACTAACCCTTGAAGGAAGAGCAAAAATTAGCCAGGTGTTCCAGTTATCTATTGAAATGTAACAAACTATCTCTAAAACTTAAAACAACAGGTATTTTATTATTTCATAATTTAGGTACCTACTTAGTAGCTGGGCTGGTTGGTAGGCTGCAAGACAGTTTCACTCACATGCCTGGTACCTTGGAGGAGATGGCTTTAAAGACAGGTCTCAGCTAGAATCCTCCCTCTCTCTGTGAAGTTTCAGAGCTTCTCCATAAGATCTATCCAACAGGGTAAGTGGAGCCTTACAAGGTGACTCTGTGCTCCAAGAACGAGTGCTCTAAGAGATCAAGGTGGAGGCTGCAAGGCTTTTTATAGCTTAGCCTTGGAAGTCAGGCAGTATCACGTCCAACACAATTTATTGGTTACACATGGGTCACTGTGGGTGGAAACACACAAGTATGTATCAATAAATACTCGGGAGGCATGATTTATTGGAGGCCAGCACAGAGTCTGGTTACCACACCAGGCTAAGAGGTTTGGGAAATTGAGAGGATGCAATTTTCAGCTAGAATGGATATCATGCACAAAGGCAGAGGCATATAAGACTAAATCATGAGAAACAGCAGGCTGCCACCATTACCAGCTCAGCGGTGCATGAGCAGAGGGGACACCCGGGCCACGCCCCATTGCTTTGTCTTCCTGCCACCGGCTCCCACATCCTAGGTCCCACGTAGATGACCTTAAAAGCAGAAACGCATGCTCCTTTCAACAGCCCGTCAAAACGTGGTGGACTCCTATGAAGTTCTAGGCGTGCAGAGACATCACTCAGCCTTTTAAGGATATAAAAAAGGCATATCGGAAACTAGCACTAAAGTGGCATCCAGATAAAATCCTGAGAATAAAGAATAAGCAGAGAGAAAAATTCAAACAAGTAGCTGAGGCTTATGAGGTGTTATCAGATGCTTAAAAACGGGATATCTATGACAAATATGGCAAGGAAGGGTTAAATGGTGAAGGTGCAGGTGGAAGTCATTTTAACAGTCCCTTTCAGTTTGGTTAAACGTTCCATAACCCAGATGACGTCTTCAGGGAATTTTTTGGTGGAAGGGGTCCGTTTTCATTGGACTTCTTCAAAGACACATCTGAGGCCTTTTTTGGGGATCTAGGAAGCAGAAGTTGAGGCACAGAGTCTTTTTTCTGCCTTCAGTGGCTTTCCATATTTTGGGGGGGGGGGGTTCTTTTGATACCGGATTTACTTCTTTTGCCTCCCTGAATCACGAGGGCCTCACTTCATTCTCTTCCACATCACTTGGCGGTAGTGGAACGGACAATTTCAAATCTATATCAACTTCTAAAATTGTTAATGGCAGAAAAATCACTACAAAGAGAATTGTCGAGAATGGTCAAGAAAGAGTAGATGTTGAAGATGACCAATTAAAGTCCTTAAGGCTAAATTGTAAGGAGCAGCTGCTATGCTTGGATAACAAGTAATTCAATGCGTGCACTTAACAGAAACGTTAACTATAACAAGTTCCATCTGAAGATTGATAGGAACTTTTTTTTAAGATGCCAAATGAACTATCTTTCAGTATAACTGTACCTAAAGTATTTGTAAACAGCTCATCCAAACCACTATTGGTCATAAACTTTCAGTTTATTGTTGGGACCACATAATAGGACCATTTTTTTGGTCTTTAAAATTGTTGTGAATCTCTGCATGCACTTTGTTTTCTATTAAATGTAACCCAGGGTGCCTGTGGCTCTTTCCTACACTAACACTAGCATAGACCTGCCTTTCTATTGTGTTTGAAATGTGAGCTAAGTAGTGTCAGCCTGCTGTGAAGTTAACATTGCCAGGATGAATCTTCCACAAAAATAATCTCAATTTTTTCAGTATTTAGTAGTGGAAGATATTAATGCATTAATAGTAATGCATTTCTGGTTTAATTAATATAAATTGAGGATATTTTCTAGTGTGCATGAATGCTGGCAACTTAGTAAGTTTTGACAATTGTTTATTTTATTGAAGTATAATTGACTTACAATATTATATGTTTCATACATAAAATATAGTGATTTGATATTTTATAAATTATATTTCATATAAATTTATTATAAAATATTGCCTATATACCTTGTACTATACATTACATCCTTGTATCTTATGTATTTTATACCTACTAGTTTGTACCTCTTAATCCCCTTCAACTTTTTTGCCCCTCCCTCTCCCCTTCCCCCCACTGATAGCCACTAATTTGTTCTCTGTATCTGTAAGACTGCTTCTGTTTTATTATATTCATTTGTTTTGTTTTATTTTTTAGAGTCCACAAATAAGTGAAAACATACAGTATTTGTCTTTCTCTGACTTACTTCACTAAGCATAATACCCTCCAGGTCCATGCATGTTGCAAAGGGTAAATTTTCATTTTTTAATGGATGAGTAATATTCCATTGTGTATATACATCATCTATATATAGATATAGATGATATATACATATATCACATCTTTATCCATTCATCTGTTGATGCACAGTTAGGTTGCTTCCACATCTTGGCTATTATAAGTAACTCAGCTATGAATGTTAGGGTGCATATATCTTCTCAAATGAGGGTTTTCATTTTCTTTGGCTATATACCCAGGAGTGGAATTGCTGGGTTATATGGTAGTTATATTTTTAGTTTTATGAGGAACCTCCATACTGTTTTCCATAGTGGCTATAGCGATTTACATTCCCACCAACAGTGTCCTAGGGTTTTCTTTTCTCCACACACTTGCCACCACTTGTTATTTCTCATCTTTTTGATGATGGCCCTTCTCACAGGTATGAGGTGATAGCTCATTGTGGTTTTTATTTGCATTTCCCTAATGATTAGTGATGCTGAGCATTTTTTCATGTGCCTATTGGCCATCAGTATGTCTTCTTTGGAAAAATGGCTATTCAGGTCCTCTGCCCATTTTTTAAATAGCTTTTTTTTAAAAATATTGAACTGTGTGTTATTTATGTATTTTGGATGTTAACCCCTTGTCATTTGCAAATATCTTCTCCCACTAGGTGGGTTGCCCTTTTGTTTTGTTGATGGTTTCCTTCAATGTGCAAAAGCTTTTAACTTTGATTAGGTTCCACTTGTTTATTTTTGCTCTTGCTTCCCTTGCCTGAAGAGACAGATCCAAAAGATATTGCTGAGACCTATGTAAAAGAGTGTACTACCTACGTTTTCTTTTAGGAGTTTTATGGTTTCTAATCCATTTAGGTCTTTAATCCATTTTTAGTTTATTTTTGTATATGGTGTGATAAAAATGTTTTAATTTCATTCTTTTACATGTAGCTGTCCAGTTTTCCCAACACCATTTATTAAAGAGACTGTATTTTCCCATTGTATTTTGGTGCCTCCTCTGTTGTAGAGTAATTGACCATAGGTACATGGGTTTATTTCTGCGATCTCTATTTTGTTTCATTGATCTATGTGTTTATTTTTGAGTCAGTACCATACTGTTTTGATTACTGTAGGTTTGTAGTATAGTCTGAAGTCAGGGAGTGTGGTGCCTCTAACTTTTTTCTTGTTTCTCAAGAGTGCTTTGGCTATTTGGGGTCTTGTGGTTTTATGCAGATGATTGTTTAAATATGTAATGTTAATCTTAGGTTTTAAAAAGTTAAGTTGGTAAACTGGGTCTTTGTCATTTGCTTAAAAAAATAAAATAAATGTGAATACGTTTGATGCATTAAAAAAAAATCCTGAGAAACACCAGATCAGGAAGCAGCATAGTGTTGTGGTTAAAGGTGCAGGCTCTGGAGTCAGACTCTGGAACCAGTTATTCCCCAGGGTAGATTTTGTATCCTAGAACTGAGCTGTCCTAGAAGGTTATGAATTAAATTAAATTCATTAGTTAAATTAAGAATTCAGTTCTGCAGTCTCATGGAAGCCACATTTCAAGTGCTCAATAGCCACATGTGGTTAATGGCTACTCTATTGCACAATGTAGATATAGAACATGTCCATCATCACAGAAAGTTCTATTGGACAGCAATGTGCTAGAAGCTCTTTTAATTGAACATTATTTAACTAATTTGCCATGTTAACTCTGTAAAACATATCAACTGATGCCCAAGATATTTTGAAACTTATGGGTAACCACATATTTCTTCACTCTCCAGTTTAACTGTTTGTTTATAAAAAGTCAGTTGTGTTTGTTCCCAGAATTGTGTATTCCAGTCTACTTATATTGTAATTATATAACTTAGTTATATTTGTCAATAGATAAAATGTGGATGGGAAAAGTCTTACTTCTATGTAAATTGAATTGAATGCCTTATTAAGAGATTATAAGATATTAGAAGTAGAAACATTCAGAATTCTACTTCAAGAATTTCACTTCAAGATCTCCACTTTAAAGAACATGAAACTGAAATGTCTTAGACAATACAATTATGGATGTGATTTATTAAAGAAAGATGAAGCTGAACTCCAATAAATAGAACCATTTATCAAATAATGGATAAATAAGCACACAAGATATCCTAAGTTAATATAAATATATTTAGAGAGACAATCAGACATCGTATGCTTCCTAATGGAAGAAGACAACACCACATATAAAGTAAGTCTGGAAAAAATAAAAATTAAACCTGTAGATCCAATCAAGGCTCTAGATCCAATTGACAATTTATAGGAAACACAGAGGACAAAGGAACTTGTTAATCTACACATGAGAATGCAATCCTCAAAGTCCATACTCTAGGAAACTGTACAAGACAAACAATCTGGTTTCTTCAACATATTGCCAAGAAAAAGAAGAGAGATGGTGGGGTATGTGGTAGATTAAAAGAGACTTAAAACAGCAACCAATCACAAGATGTAGACCTTATTTGGATCCTAATTCATATATAGTATATAAAATAAATACTATTTATGAGACAACTGGAAATGTGTACACTGACAGGATATTTGACATTATTAAAGGAATTATTGTTAATATTATAGGTGAAATAATTGTATTGTCATTATGTTAAAAAATGGTCCTGTTCTTTTAGAGGTACATACCAAAATATTTACACATGATATATAACATGATGAATGGGACTTGCTTAAATATGGGAGCGGGTAGTGGATGGAGGTATGGATGACACAGGATGAATTGATTATTATTGAGGCTGGGTATGCTGAGTACATAGGTATTCATTATACTATTCTATCTACTTTGTATACATTCTAAACTCTTCATAACACAAAGTTTAAAAAAGATAAAATAATGTTATCTAACATTTTTCTCACCAAATATTTCTATTGAGACCAAGTTCAATAGCATAAAATGAGGAGAATGAAAACAAAGTAAAATAATAAAGATTAAGAAAGTGCTAATTATTTTCCATAATGTCCTCCCTTAGTATCAAACCAAATTTTTTTAAAACGTATTTTTTATGTCCCTGCTTTAAACACAGGCTGATGGCACTACAGTCTGCCTACTGAATATTCAGCACTAATTCTGGAATCAACACTGATTCTAATCCCATGTTTACCACTAACTAATTGCATTACCCTTAGACCAAGTTCTTATTGTCAATAAACCTCAGTATCCTCATCTATGAAGTGGGATTAATAATAAAAGTATATATACATCATAAGGTCATTGTGAAGATTCAAGAAGATAATCCAATGTAACATGTTTAGCTTGTTTGCAGCAGAGCCCATATTGGGAGCTAATAGGAGAATACAGTATGGAAATTGCAAATGAGAACAATATGGAGAGTAGTTTTGAAGGTCATACCAATGAATTTGGATTTGCTGTATTACGTGAATTGTAAACGTTCTAAGAACTTGAGTAAGAAAAAATGATGTTTGAGAAAATTGACTTAACTACTCTCTCTATAGGATGGGCCTGGTGGGACAAAAATAGTAGAGAAATCGCTTAGTTGTTGCAATTTTTGTACAAAGTCCTACACTTATCTGGTGGTTATAGAAACAGAAAATAGTGGACGTCCAGATATTATTGTGAATAGGTACTAAAGTTACAGATTGCAAGGTGTCCATTTGAGTCCTGAAGAGACTACTGATTATTGGGGAGCACCATCTTCAAACTACTCACCTCAAATGGCTAGAGACACAGAGGAAAAAAGATGGAAAGAAAGGTGGAAGAAATAAAGCAGACATCAGTCTCAGGTTTTTAATTCTGTTTCCTATTTACTCACTTTATTCAATGGTAATGCTAAAGATGTCAGAGGCTTAATGTAGAACTGGATGAGTGTGTAAAGTATCATTGAGATTTAATACAACCTGATTGCTTGAGATAGAGGTAAGGTTCAGGAAAATGTCCAATACAGTTTCCTGTTGATGCCTGAACAAATTTTTCTCTTGCCACTCTCAGCTTGCTTATAACTCCCAGCTGTGAACCAAAAAAGTAAGGTAGCAAATTGCTCGCAAAGGGAACTACAAGAAAGTCTAAAAGTCACAGCTTTCACTGTTACTCAAAAACCTAGACTTTTTTTTCAGGGAAGTAGCATTCTTTATAAATTCATAATTTCTTAAGCAAACTTTCTCGGACCAGAGCAGTAAGAAATGTAGTTAAGGCTCTCATTCCTTCCTAACTGCAATCATCCCCAATGTTATTTTTCACTGTAAAACTAAGCAACTTTAGCTTTTCTTAGTCCATAGAGCCAGTCTTCTAATGTTCAATTGGGTAGCTTGGAGGTTTCCCTTGGGCTACTTCATCACTGCTTCCTCCGACCAGCTAATTAAAATGAAGCTCAAAAAAGACAAGCTTTCCACATCTGACTCCCAAGAGAAGTGAGCCGGAGATTGGGTGTTCAGTCTCTGCCAACCTTCCTGACTTTAGGTGATTGGAACAGATCACTTATGTTTGTACCACCAGTATACTTATTTTCAATGGAATGTGTATTAATCTTGAAAGCATCATGGGGCTTGATTTTTCAAACTGATTTCTTCGAGTAAAATGAATTCTGGAAGCATTAAGCACTCTTACATGACACAGAAAAATATTGAACTACACAACAAAAGAAAAAGAACGTTTGATTTTGCTGAAAGCACTATAACCTTTAAAACGAGGAATTTAGAGCTTACAAAACGTCTCCTCTCAAATGCACTTCTTTTTGTATTTGATCACTTTCTCAGCTGTGTAAATTTACAGCATATTCAAGGGTAAACCAGACCACCAAGACAATGAATCCATTCACAATTCACGGGCTGTCCACATCCATGAAAAAAAATCCCCTTTTGCCAATAGTAAATAGGAACAGTCTCTGCATCACTCTGAATTCCATAAGGAAGTATTTTCAGAGGTTGCTTTCTGTCCTCTTTTTTAAAACAATGACACCTTATTAATTTATTAATTTAGACCTCTAACACTTCATCACTTTAGTTTTGCAAATTCTGCCCCCAAGTAGTTTTGTTTTGTTTTGTTTTGTTTTGAATGTATTAAATGCATAAGCCTGCTATGCGAACATACCAACACCAGATGGCAGTTGTATGCCACAGCCTCCAAGGTTTGAGCTACAAGGTGTAAACTGACTTGTTTGATTACGATAAAGAGACATTCTTTTGAACGTTGTTCGTATCTAAAGCATATTATAAACTTAAATTATAACTAAATCTTAAAATAACATTTTAGAGCAAATGTCAAACAACTGAAGTCCAGGATGCAATTTTATTCATCTCCCAACATATTTTACTCCAACAGCCAACCATATGGTAGTGTTTGATTAGAATGCTAATCCTCATATCTAGTATCACCTGCACCTTCCTGACTTTTTCACCTTCAATTCAGTCTTGTTTTGCACCTTCCCATTAACTTAGTCAGGCATGATATAGCTACCCTGCCTGGCTATCCCAACTAATTAAAGAAACAGCAATTCCTGTGGTCTCTTCATCTCCCTGCAGCTTTCTGGATTTCCCATTTGTTCTCCCTTTCTTCCTCTTTACTTAAGAAACATAATTTACTCTCCACAATTCTTAGATGGTTTCTCTTCACGTTTTTTCCCTGATTTTTACAATTAGTTTTATTTTTCTTGTTGAGAAGAATTAGCTCGGCTCCATTGCTGGAGCTGACTGAAGCTTAGCAAAAATAGCAATTAAAAATAGGCAAACAACCCAGTTCCAAAATAGGCAAAGGATTTAAACAGATATTTCTCTAAAGAAAATATAAAATGGCCAATAAGCACATGAAAAGATACTCAACATCGTTAGTCATTAGAGAAATACAAATTAAAACCACAATGAGGTACCACTTCACATTCATTAGGATGGCCGTAACTTCTTAAAAATGGAAAGTAAGCCTTGTCAAGGGTGTTGAGAAATTGGAACTCTCATGCACTGCTCCTGGGAATGTAAAATAGTGTAACCACTGTAGAAGATAGTTCGGTGGTTTCTCAAAAAGTTAAACACAGAATTACCTATGATCCAGAAATTCTACACCTAGGTTTATACCCCCAAAACATTGAAAGCAGGGACTCAAACAGATACTTATACACACATTTTTATAGCAGCATTATTCACAATAGCCAAAAGGTGATTCTACCAAAGTTTCCATCAACAGATGAATGAATAAACAAAATAAGGTCTGTATGAATATTGTTGAACCATAAAACATAATGAAATTCTGATACATACTACAACATGGATGAATCTTGAAGACATTATGCTAAGTGAAATAAGCCAGACATAAAAGGACAAATACTGTACGATTCCATCTATATAAGGTACCTAGACTAGTCAAATTCATAGAGACAGAGAGTAGAATGGTGGTTGTCAGGGGCTGGGGGGAGGGAGAATAAGGAATTAGTGTTTAATAAAATTTTAGATTGGGAAGATGAACAAGTCTAGAAATGAATGGTGGTGGTGGTAGCAATGTGAATGTACACTGGTTACAATGGTAAGTTTTAATGGTAATGTTGTATAGATTTTACCACAGTAAAAATCATTCTGTCTAGCCCTAAACCCCAACATAAAAGAAACATAAAACCTTTCTTGTTAGTTACTGACTCTCCAGTAATTTTGCAAGACTGATATCTGCATATATGTGAAAAACCTTTCAGATACGATAACAATGTGAGAAAATTGCTGTTTTTCCACCATGAACGAAACATCTGTAAACTCAGGAAATTTGGCATAATGTGTATTTTCTATAAATAACAACCAAAAAAAAAACTTTTTAAAAAAAGTGTCCATTGGCCACCCGCTGATAATGAAAGCCTAAATAAAAATTGCCTCAATTTAAAGGACAGTACGCCATCAAATGGGAAATTTGGAATAAAGGAAAAACAAGCAGAACTTTACCTGGCTGTATCACAAATCCATTAATTCAGAGCTTGAGATAATTCAACCCACGTTAGGCCAATGTTGACATTTAAGTGTCTAGTAAACGATTTCTTCTTATCAATGTAAATAAGAGAGAATTAATCAATGTAAGAGAACAACCGATTTATAAGGTTTTTTTAGCACATTTATGGTCTACATGGAAAAGTGTTACTAATCATAAGTGATTGTCCCACAGTTGAATTTTCCATAAATGCCAGTATTTAGGGTTGCTCATTTTGTAATGTAACTGTTTATCCTGTGTTTTCTTCTCATTTATCAGAAACTTTTGCTGTTTCTCTAGCACAATGAAATATCTCTTACTTCTCTGATAATTATCTAACCATTGCAGAGGAACCGGTGTACCCACTTCCTCAGTTGCAACTTCTCTAGCCCATCTCCCAGGCAGAGGAAGGAATCTGAATTATCTCCACATCATGAATATTGTATTAATATTGCCTGCTACTGTTTGGGCACCTAGTTTATGAGAGCACTGTGCTAGTGCTTTTTCTGTGTTATTTCTAATTCTAAAAACCCTGGGAGATAGACACTGGAATCTCAATTTTAGAGATTGGCGAACTGAGGCAATAACATTGATGTAGCTTTGATCAAGGCCACACAGCTATTAAGTGGTACAGCCAGGTTTCTAACACAAGTCTTTTAGCACCAAAGACTGTGTGTGACCTTTCTGATACTGTGCTACCTTCAAAACACTGATTTGTTACCATCAGACAAGGCATATGAGGGTTTGTACCAGTCCTGAGGGAACAAAGACGCATTCTTCAGAATATATAATTTGAGCTTTTCCCTTCAAGCGGCCTTGTGTTTTTCTTTTTTTTTTTTCTCCCTGATTTAGTGCAGTGTGACTGTGAAAGCCTTATAGCTCAAGGGTCCCTCTGCATCCGTAATCTTTAGTTCCCAGGTTAATGTTAGCATCTCTCAGGGGACACTTTTCTTCCTGATGACCTTGGCAGGAAAAGTTAACCCCCTCATCAACCCAGTCTGCACACAACACCAAAACATGAGAGGGCCTCCATTTTTGCTCCAAAATATCTCTTTATATAAATCCCCAGAGCCCAGCCAAGGCAGCTTAGAGGGTAAAGCAAATATCTTCTGTGACTGCAGAGAAGAGAAGTTTTTCCAGGAAGCCAGGGCAGCCCTACTGTCAATGAACAAGCAAAGGAATCAAGAACAGATAAGGAACTAGCAGATAAGGGAATTTCCAGCGTGCTCTAAAACAAAGTAACAAAGAAGAGATAAGGTGTTTGCAGGAAAAATAACCTTTGGATGTCCAAAAGGCTAGCCTTTGACAAAATTGTGAAGGAGTTTGTTTTCTCTTTCACTCCCTCTGCACTCACTTCTCTTCCTATCATTCTACTCCTCCACCCCATGTAGTGCCACAGCTCATAAATACTTGTTGAATAAATGCATGTCCAAGCCTCCTACCATGGGGCTGCCTCCTCTCTGCCACCCGCTTAACATATTTCATGTTCCATAGCATTCTCCCTACCCAAGTTAAAACTTGCTCTGTCTTTTAACTTATTCTCATTTAGGAGCTCTAATTAAACTCACTTGGTCAATTTATCTAGCAAGGATGTTGATGGCTAGTTGTAATTTAATGCATTACCCCTACCAGATTACACACTTGAATTTTGATAGGACTTTCAAAACCTTAGGGCTGTCTTTCACCCTAAGCTATCTCTCCTGCTTCTTCCACTTGTGAACCTATAAATTCTATTATGGTGTTTTTACAACCTCTCCAACAGTAGCAATCAGAAAGTTTTGACTGTACAAGATAAAGGACTAATGTGCATAAGAGATGTGGCATTTGTTTGTAAACATTGCTTATAAGCCTAGTACTCCCTAACTTAAAGGAGCTTACAATTTAGCTGGGGAGACAAAATTAACACATATGAAAAGGCAAACAACATAACCAAAATATGATGGCCTTCCTGGGTTTGATTATCTAGAACACCTGCTAATTCCAGTGATCCGACACTAGCAGAGGTAGGAGGGATGAGAGAAAAAACCAAAAGCAGTATCCTCAGAGTATATGGCAACAACAACTAAATGCTGGAGGGTAAATGAAGCAGTGACAGGGTCACAAATACATTGTGAAAACAAGGCCATAGCCCAGGCATATACACCCATCAATCCCAATGTGTGCTAGATTGCTCCAGTGGTGAGGGTACAGGCTCTGGGGAATACATGGATAAAACACTGTTTGGTAAATACCTCCTGAAAACTGCCTTCCATCATTTCCCTGTGAGCACACTGAGAATAGAATTTATGGCATTTTAATTAATTCTGTGTTTAATATCCAGATGGTAAGTTCAACAATTGCACAAAACAACTTCCTTAGGTCAAAGCTCTAAAATTAGGATTTAGCTACAGATTCAATGCAATCCCTATCAAATTACCAGTGGCATTTTTCACAGAACTAGAACAAAAAATCTTAAAATTTGTATGGAGACACAAAAGACCCCGAATAGCCAAAGCAGTCTTGAGGGAAAAAAACGGAGCTGGAGGAATCAGACTCCCTGACTTC
Organism: Balaenoptera acutorostrata; assembly: GCF_949987535.1. Classification (NCBI taxonomy): domain Eukaryota; kingdom Metazoa; phylum Chordata; class Mammalia; order Artiodactyla; family Balaenopteridae; genus Balaenoptera; species Balaenoptera acutorostrata. The sequence goes on along the minus strand of NC_080085.1, from coordinate 99,482,055 downwards.
AGACTATACTACAAAGCTACAGTAATCAAGACAGTATGGTACTGGCACAGAAATGGAAATATAGATCAATGGAACAGGAGAGAAAGCCCAGAGATAAACTCACACACATATGGTCAACTAATCTATGACAAAGGAGGCAAGGAAATACAATGGAGAAAAGACAGTGTCTTCAATAAGTGGTGCTGGGAAAACTGGACAGCTACATGTAAAGGAATGAAATTAGAACACTCCCTAACACCATACACAAAAATAAGCTCAAAATGGATTAGAGACCTAAATATAAGACCAGACACTATAAAACTCTCAGAGGAAAACATAGGAAGAACACTCTTTGACATAAATCACAGCAAGATCTTTTTTGATCCACCTCCTAGAGTAATGGAAATAAAAACAAAAATAAACAGATGGGACCTAATGAAACTTAAAAGCTTTTGCAAAGCAAAGGAAAGTACAAACAAGACAAAAAGACAACCCTCATAATGGGAGAAAATATTTGCAAATGAATCAAGGGACAAAAGATTAATCTCCAAAATATATAATCAGCTCACGCAGCTCAATATTAAACAAACAACCCAATCCAAAAATGGGCAGAAGGCCTAAATAGACATTTCTCCAAAGAAGACATACAGATGGCCAAGAAGCACATGAAAAGCTTCTGAACATCATTAATTATTAGAGAAATGCAAATCAAAACTGCAATGAGGTATCACCTCACACCAGTTAGAATGGGCATCAACAGAAAATCTACAAACAATAAATGCTGGAGAGGGTGTGGAGAAAAGGGAAACCTCTTGCACTGTTGGTGGGAGTGTAAATTGATACAGCCACTATGGAGAACAGTATGGAGGTTCCTTAAAAAACTAAAAATAGAATTACCATATGACCCAGCAATCCCACTACTGGACATATACCCAGAGAAAACCATAATTCAAAAAGACACATGCATCCCAATGTTCCTTGCAGCACTATTTACAATAGCCAGGTCATGGAAGCAACCCAAATGCCCATCAACAGACGAATGGATAAAGAAGATGTAGTACATATGTACAGCGGAATATTAGTCATAAAATGAAGAAAACTGGGTCATTTGTAGAGACATGGATGGATCTAGAGACTGTCATACAGAGTGAAGTAAGTCAGAAAGAGAAAAACAAATATCGTATATTAACGCATATATGTGGAACCTAGAAAAATGGTACAGATGAACCAGTTTCCAGGGCAGAATTAGAGACACAGATGTAGAGAAAAAAACGTATGGACACCAAGGGGAGAAAGTGGTGGGTGGTGGTGGTGGTGGTGGTGTGATGAATTGGGAGATTGGGATTGACATATATACACTAATGTGTATAAAATAGATAACTAATAAGAACCTGCTGTATAAAAAATAAGTAAAATAAAAAACCACAAAAAATAAAATAAAATAAAATTAGGATTTAGGAATTGAATTTTCAAAAAGTTATTTAAAATCAGTATTTAGAGCAGTGGTTCTCAATCAGGGCCAAAGGAGTTGGAGGTTGCTGGGGAAAGGGACACAAAAAGAATTATCTATTATGTTTTTCTGTATATCTCCAAGCTATGGGCATAGAAAGAACAGCTGCTTGCATCTTCCTAAATATGGAAATGGTAGTAAAATCCTTCTAATTATCTGTTTTCAAATAACTTGAATTTCTGTCAAATTTAGCTTAAATATGTATTTCTTTAGTACTTTCCTCTTTCTGTGCCCCTTACAGCACCAATGCCATTCACATGAAGAAAAAACTCAACACATACTTTCCCACTGATTGGTTTGTTCTGGGAGAGATCCCAAGCTTTTAGGAAAATTTCTGGTATAAACTGAAAATTTCCTAACTCCGAGCTCTGTTTCAGAAAACTGTCTCTGAAGTGACTTTGCCACGCTTACTAAGAGGTTCATTGGATGTAAACCACAATTCCCATTAGATGAAGATAAGATATTGATCAGAAGGGAGGGGGATATGGTTGGAGTAGGTTTCCCTGAGAGAGCAAAGAAGAGTAGGATAACAAACTCTTTCTACCCCCATGAACATACATAGGTTGTGACTAGGAAAATTTATACGATTATTTATTTAATTGCAACCTCACCTCATACCACCCACCCCCACACCCTATACCATTTCCCTGTTGTATTCTCTTCCTCAGCACTTATCAATACATACTTTGTAATACATACGTACTTATTTGTTTGGTTTATTATCTGTTTGTCCCACTAGGATGTAAGTTCCATGAGGACAAAGGTCATGTTTGTCAAATTAACCACTATTAAAAGATAATTTTCCCTAAAATGGCAAAATCATGACTCTCATACAAAGATAAAAATGAATACATGTTAAGGATTTTATTTAACTCACTAATAAGGAAACTGGTAAAGTTTTACAACCAGTTGAAAGTAGAATTCAAAGAATAGACACATTTATAGATCAGGAATATTGAAATGAATGTGCAAATAGAGGCAAGACCGGTTTTCCCACAGGGGGAAGAATTATTCCTTCACCTGAGAGAATTAGATTTGTTTGTCTATAGACAAACATCATTGTCTATAGACAAGAAATATGTTGCATTGCTATCCGTTATCTCCAATCTACAGAGCTGTAAAATAGCTGCCACCCAAGCAGGATTAGATAACCCTGAAGGTGTGCTATGGACAATGCATAGTTTTCCACTGAAACACAGAATTCTCCCTACACCACAGCAGTGCCGAGCAGAGTGCCTGGCACATAAAACACTTTAGAGGGCTGTGCGAGGGCCAGTGTTACCAACGTGAACCTAATTCTCCAAATCAGAAATGTGTTCATTATTCCTGATTGCCCTCTCTCCTGCTATCCTCCCTCCATATCCCATCAGTCACTGCATTCTGTCATTTCTACTCTCTGAAAATATTTCTTTATTTCGCTGCATGAAAAAAAATCTGTTCTAATATATAAATCTTTCATCATGTGTTTTTATGCTTAAAACTCATGCCCTCAGAATAAATTACTCTGAAGTAATTTAGAACCTAAGGCCCTTTACTACTGGGTACCTCTAACAAAGGAGAAAAGTGCAAAAAGGCCATAGACAAATCACCAATTTAGCATAGTTGCTGGCTCCTAATGGATGCTCAGTAATCATTTGATAAATGAATTAATTCACAGAATTATTCAAAGTGATCCTATAACTTATCTTTCCCCTAAAATTTGTTTTCTGATTATAATTTATTCTATAAATACACCTTCTTTTACCTTTTCCATTTGGAACTCATACTTCATTTAAAAAATAAATAATAATTGGATCCTATGAAAAGTTTTATCCTGAATCTAAGGCACAAGAGTTTAAAATTATAGTTAACTTCTCCAGTCTAATAGTCTTACCTAATTATATGCACCACTTCCATGCCCAAGGGAGTCTCTAGATGGTATTGTCAAAGCTCAGACTGTTGCAAGAAAAATTAAAAGCCAATATAATAGTTCTGTAGATGAAGAAACTATTTCTAAACTAACTGGAGCTGGCTGGAACGGATGGCCTCTCTGCCTTCACTATGTTTTGTGGTATTTTATTCTCTTTGAAGGAAGGCTGATGTCTAAAGAAACCTTCAGAATCAAAGGCTAAGGTGCATCTTGGCTCTGTTCTCTGTGGATATGTTCTCTCCAAGAGCTTATGTTTTTTGTCAGTGGCAGCTCCTTATAGTTAGCATATATTAGATTGGCCGAAAAGTTTGTTAGGGTTTTTCTGTAACATCTTATGGAAAAATCTGAACGAACTTTTTGGCCAACCCAATATAAGAGCTCACCAGGAAAAGAAAATGTCAATTCAAAATATATTTCTCAAAACAAAACAAAATGAAACAAAAAACAAACAAAAAAATGTATTTCTCAGATGTCCATCACTATGAATTATTATAATGAAACGCAGTAATTTACACTTGGCAAAATAAAATGTTTAAGAAACTACAGAAAGCACTATAGTAGGACCCTTTTTAAATGCTGAGAGTGAAAGTAAGGCTGACCTTAGAAAAACTGGGAGGTAAATCAAATTTGCTTTGGTATCCTTCCAGCCTTCCCTTCATTGCCTTATCCCCAAAGATACTTCTCCTACTTCCCCACTAGATAACCAGGGTCCTTCCGGTAGTAGCCATAAAGGGTCTGCTCTCCTTGCGATATATAAAAGAGCATACAAATGCAAGGAATAAGCCTACTCATTGGAACAGCCTATAATTAACAACTACATCTATATTATACTCGCTTTGAATTTGTCTTGTTCTTTTAAAATTCAAGTACAAGGGAAAAAACCTGTTATTTGAAGGTTCAGGTTAGTTAGATTCAGGTCAATCAAGGTTTTGCTCTAATAGAATAACATAATGTGATGACTTTCAGCTGTGAAAAAAAATTTGGGACTATTCAGTTCAGTGAGCCTGTAATATTGATTTAATGACCTGTTTGAATGGGTCACACTAATTGAACTAAACTGTATTGTTTACAAGAGCAGCTGGTAGTGAAAATAATGTGTCCTATATCCTTCTACCAAAGTAGACAACACAGCTCATTTTACTGCTTAAAATTGGCTTGCATGAACTCCATTTTGAATATACATTAATTTTTTATTTTACTTCATTTCGTATTTGTATGCCCTTTTGTATATCACAATGTGAACTAATTTCATATGGAACACTAGCATAATAAATAAAAAGGTTACAGGGTAAAGTCTTTCTTATCTTGATCACTCCAAAAGTTTAGTTTTAATTTCTGTGATAGTTGGGGGAAAAAGTGCTTTTTTGTGCTAACATAAAATCATATTTTGGCAAGCATCATATTGAAGATATATACTAATTGCTTAAGGTATACTATGGGGATATTTTTGAATGTGGAGGAAGACGGTAAGTACATCCTTTCTGAGGTTCTAATTGTAGACATTTGAACTATGCCAAAAAACCATTTTAAATGTGTTGTTTTGGCCTAAATAAAATTAGCTGACAAATTAAAACATTAGAGTATTAAGGTCATGTCACTATAACTTAATAGTCTTTAACCATTTATTGTTCTGCTTAAAATGTTTTTCTCCCTCCCAGCCTCATCTGCAAGATACTATGAAAATACAGAAGCATATTTTGCATATCAATCAGTAAATATTTATTATCAACCCATGCTGTGAGCATTACCCATATAAAGCATTTCCTAGTTAAAGAACTTAAAAGCTATTTGAGGAGGTGAAATAAATACCCATAAGCAATAAACTTCAGTATAAAACAAAGGATAATAGGAGATCAGAGAAAGGCAAAAGGGAAGTCTTCAGAGAAGAGATGGGAACCTCAGTTAGACCTTGAAAGGCCCAATTGTTAATAGATAGAGGAAAGTAAGGGTCATTCCAAAGCAAGAGAAGAGCATAAGCAAAAGGGCTGAGAACAAGTTGGCATGGAATGTATTTGAATGGGGAGAAGAACAACGAGCTTGACATGCCTCTAATGGCTGTATCATACACAGTGAGAAAGAAGGCTGCTTGAGTAATATTTTTTGTCTCATACATGAGACAGTCTGCTCCTCAAGAATAGGAACTGGTTCTACTACATATTTATTCATAGTTTTAAACACCTACTTCAGTTAAATATATGCAATAGGTGCTCAATAAAACCTGGTTGAATAAATTAACCTGAAAGGATGTAATGACAGATACTAGAGAAGTTGGCCTAAGAAAGAATATCTGGTATTATGATACAGTGAAAAAGCAATAGACCAGGCTTGCCAACTTGGAAATTTTCCCAGTAACTCACACTAGTAGAGGGTTTGTAAATATTTGGCTGATGAGAAGGTACAAGATCTGCCTAACAAGCTTCTACTTGCTCTTACCCACATGATTTAGCCCTCCATCCACTTAACCTTCCTAGCCTGGTACTGATTCTGATCCCCACACATTCCATATCAAAGCTTGAAAACTGGGTATTTACTGCATTCATGGGTCTATACATGTTAGGACAACATTTCCCAAGGTGTCCTACAGATTAGTCATTCTGAGAGATGTTAAAAGGTATGTAAAAATGTGCCACACAATCAAGTAAGTTTGGAACCATGGCCTACTCTATCACCATCTTGGAGATTTCCAATGAATATTTATCCATATATCAAAATGTTCTGAAAGGTTCTACAGTAATCTGTTTTAAATTGTTTACACTGTTTAATGCAATATTTCTCAACCTTATTTCATAGAAATCTTTTTATTTTAATCGACCACCTATTAAACATCATTCTGTAGAAGACTAGCATCCCAGCTTGTGAAAACCTTCATTAGGAATACCAAGAGAGTTGCTGGAAAAAAATTGACCATTCCCATTTTAAATCTGCAGCCGCCTGTGCCTCGTTGTCATCTCAAAGATTTGCCCTAAAGGAAAGGGTCATGACTCCCTACCTCCACATACTGTAGTTTGTTAATCAGAGAGCCTTTGTATTATCTGCCTACTTGTGAAATGATCGAGGAGTCCTCAGGAATAAAATAGTTACAGCAATCTGTGATAGTAATAAACATAGTCTTCCCACTTATGTAACAATGCATAGCACAATTCCAAAATTTGGGTTTCCAGGGAGTCTTCTAGTTTTGTGTATTTGATTATGGTCCCATGAACATCGGCTCTAAGCGAGTGGAATATAATTTCTATATGGATCAAAACTCTTACATACTAACAAGCAAAACCTGAAAATTGTTTTAAGATAGTACTTTATAATGTATCACATGTTTTTGTAGCTTTTATCACCCTAGTTTCCAGTCTTAAGGAATTTTGGTCACTGCCTTTCTTTGCCGGAGCTTTGAATGGGATTGATCAGATTATCCTTGTGGGTTAATTAAGGAATTTAATCATTTTTACAGCATTGCTTCCATTGGAAAATGCGTTTGGCACTTCATGAAAGGCAGCATATGTGATAATAAGGAGTTTGACCTCTGGAAACAGACATACCTGGGTCCAAACTCTGGATTATCTCAGGTAACACATGAGATTACATGTAAGGAAGGTACTTTTATTTTTACCACTTAATAGAAAATTTACTGCCAATGAGTTCAAGAATTGGAATTTTCTTCTAGGCAGTCTGCATCCAAAATTCATTGCCTTTTTCCCACACCTCTGCATTCCAAAGCACTGCTCTGAAAGAGATCAGGGCTAATGACAGTAACAGTGAAACTAATCACAAAAATGAGGACTGTATGTGTAAATGACACAAGTATGTACACTCCTAAGCTATAAAACAGAGCTAGGGGCCTCTACTAGTCAAAGACTCAGCAACGTGGTTTACTCTGAGAGTGATCAGGCAGATACATGATACATACCAATAGGGACAACCAAAGAGAAAGTAAAGAAAAAGGAAGTAAAATGTAGGTTTTTTTCCTCTATATTTTCACTTTTCAAAAATGTTGCAGAATTTTTATTTTAAAATACAGAAGAAATCACAATTATTTTTAAAAGTTATTATACCATTTAAACAAGTTTCAGAAATTATAGAAAGTGAGTAGAGAAACTTCTCTATACCATCAATTCCAGCACTGTAAATCTTAACTACAGTTAAGAGATTGGTACGTTTCAAGACATTTTTCTATGCTTCCACAAATAATACCTATATGTAGAAAACACGTTCCTTAATCTCTATTTTTATAATCATAATTATGTCTAAAATTTTTGTGATATGTGCAACCTATTTTTCTAACACTGAGCTACTTATTAAATATATATACATATATATGTGATTTTATTTTTAATTTACAAATGGCAGCTAAGATGATGCTTACTTTAAAAATGAAAAAAAAATCACGTTCTAGTTTCAAAGGGTATGCTTCTAGAGTTGAAAATGTATAGAATTATCTCTTATTTTAGAGAAGGAAAAGGCATTCCCTTTTTTTTGCATGTGTTCACTATTTGTCATACATATTTAAAATGTATAGGTCATTTTCTTTTTATATTTATTTTTTAATCTACATATTGTAAAATCCACCCTTTTGATGTACATATTTGTAAGTTCTGACAAATGCAGATGATTGTATAATTACCATCACAATCAAGATACATATAGTTTCATCACCCCCAAAATGCATAAAGTATTCTGGGTTGATGGTTATTTTCTTTCAGCACTTTAAAGATATCATTCCACTGTCTTCTGTCTTCCATTGTTTGTGATGACAAATTTGCAGTCATTCAAATCATTATTTCCCCCATATGTAATATATTCTTTTGCTCTGGTATGTTCAAGAATTTTCCTTTTCTTTGGTTTTAAGTATTTAAATTATGATGTATCTGACCATGATTTATATTTATTCTTTTTGGAGTTTGCTGAGTTTCTTGAATCTGTAAATTTATATCTTTCACCATTTTGGGGAAGATTCCAGCCAATCTCTTTCTCCTCTCTTTTTGGGACTTCAATCACACAAATGTTAAACTTTTTTTGATAGTGATAATAATGCTATTTTAAAATATTTAAAATAATTAGTAGTAATGATGATAATATATTTTTATCCGCTCTATTGAGATGTTATTCACATAACATACAATTCACTCACTTATAGTATACAATTCAAATACTAAAACTTTTGATATTTTCTCACACAAGTCCCTGAGGATCTTTTTTTTTTTCAATCTCTTTTATCTCTGTTCTTCAGACAGGATAATTTGTATTGATCTATCTCTAAGTTCACTGACTCTTTTCTCTGCCATCTCCATTCTGCTATTGAGCCTCTCCAATATTTTTTTTTTTAATTTCACTTACTGTATTTTTCTGCCCTAAATTTTTAGTTAGTTCTTTTATATAGCTTGTATTTATTGGCTGAAAACTTCTATCTTTCCATTCATTTCAAGAGTATCCATCCTTAACCACATGGAGCATTAGAAAATATCTGTCTTAAGGTCTTTGTCTGATAATTCCAATATCTGGATTATCTAAGGTTTAGCATCTGTTTATTATCTATTAACTTAGACATTTATCTTGGACATTCTGAGTATTCTATTTTTACTTCAGATCCTTTTAAAGTCCTCTGGCAAATGATGAGCTCGTTTGTTTGGTTGGTTGGTTGTTTGGTTTAGTAGGCAATCAATTCATTTAGGTTCATATTGCAAGTTTTACCTTCCTTTCTGTGAGCAATGGCTCTAATATCAGTTTAGTTTTCCAAATCATTGTTATGTTGTTTGGGTCCACCCCACATATGCAACACTCAGGACTTACTCTGGTCTTGGGCAATAGTTTATATCATATTTCAGTTTTCAAAGCTTTTTCTGTGCTTCATGCATCTATGCCCTGCATGCACAGCTTGGGTGTAAGCCCAGAACTTGTGTCAGTTTAAATGCAGAAACCCCCTCTTCAACCCTTTACTATCTTGGATTTTCCCACAGTCTCTGGCTCCAAAAGTCCTCTTTTCCCAACTCCTCTGGCTAGAATATATGGGTTTCTCTCATAGGTTTAGACCTGTGTGATGTTGCAAAATTCCATGAAACTGGTGCCAAAATTGGAGTGAAGCAAGAAAAGCCGTGAAAAAAATAATCAGGATTCCCCATACATACTTTGGTTCACCAAGGTCACTTTCCTTGGTGCCTCTAAAAAGAAATATGGGAATTTTTTGCCTCAGGGTTTTAGGTGAGTGCCGCATCATTACAGCACTGCAGATCTGTAACTAGTGATGATCTCAGGCAAGGACTGGAGAGAAAAAATAAAGAAAAGATAAGGATTTCCCTTGCATTCTTCAGACCATTTTCTCAGTCTTCTGGCTAGAAACAGGAATTTCTCAGAGTTTTTGCTGTCCATACCCACTGCACAGGGTGGAACATTCACTACTCTTGAGTCAAAGCCAAACAAAAGAAATAGTAAACTCATCATTTTACTGGCCATTCTTCAAGTTTTTACTTCTCTCCCCAATCTACCTGCTATTGTATTTTGTGTTCCGTCCATAGTTTTTGGTTATAATTAATGGGTGAAATAGGCTGTAGTGGGCTTACTCTGTTTAGTCCAGCACTGCAAGTCCCAGACAATCTCTTTTGGTTGAGGAAAAGACAAATATAGGGAAATCACACATATTAGATATACTTGGCTACCATCTCATGTATCTCATTCCCAAGGATATAAAAACATCAAATAAAAGAAGGAAGGATTATGTAGTTAAAAATAAAATAGATCAAAAGAATCAATATTAATACCAAAGTACAATTCAAGGAAAAGAGACATTATTTAATAGAGAAGATAATTTGTTTTGATTAAAATGTGTAACTTACAATGAGGCTATAACAGTAATGAACCATTACCAAATAACATAGGGTCTCTACCACTGCGTGTACATATAAGCAAAATCTGTTATAAATTCAAGAAGAAATTGAGATAAACATAATTGCAATGAAAGATTGATGTATCATATTACTAAATCTTTGATAGAGGAAAGTATAAAAAACACTTAATACTAGAGAAAACTTGAAAATATAATTTATGCATTTTAATTATTAGGTATATATCTAATAAAATGTCCTAAAAAGAGAATACACATTCTTTTACAAAGCTCATAAGCATCTCCAAAAATTGATCATAATCTAGACCAGGGGCTCTATAAACTTTCTCTCTAAAGGGCTGGAGAGTAAATATTTTAGGCTTCATAAAGTCTTTTAGTCTCTGTCACACGTATACAACTCTGTCATTGCAATGAGAAAGCAACCATGAACAATACATAAACAAATAAGCATGGCTCTGTTCCAATGAAACTTTGTTTACAAAAATAGGTGGTGAGGGGACTTCCCTGGTGGCACAGTGGTTAAGAATCCACCTGCCAATGCAGGGGACATGGGTTCGAGCCCTGGTCCAGGAAGATCTCACATGCCACGAGGCAACTAAGCCCGTGTGCCACAACTACTGAGCCTGCACTCTAGAGCCTGCGAGCCACTACTGAGCCTGCATGCCACAACTACTGAAACCCACGTGCCTAGAGCCCATGTTCTGCAACAAGAGAACAGCCCCCCACAATAAGAAGCCCATGCACCGCAACGAAGAGTAGCCCCCGCTCACCGCAACTAGAGAAAGCCCACGCACATCAACAGAGACCCAACACAGCCAAAAATAAATAAACTAATTAATTAATTAATTAATTTTAAAAAATAGGTGGTGAGCCATATTTGACTCCCAGGCTGTAGTTTGCCAACCTCTGGTCTAAACTAATCAGAGGAACTGGAAGCTCTGAAGATTTCTTCAGTAGGAAGCTGTGAGATAGGTCAAGTAAGAGAGATGAGGTTTAAATCAGGTACAAACTCAAATATTCCCAGGTGTCTTGACAGATGAAGAGTACAGCAGCCTGACACAAGAAGAGGCGGTGGTATTTTGACCTTGATCAATGAGAAAGGTGAGAATTGAGGAGTCATGGCACTATTAGGAAAATTATATTACATCTGACTCTCAATCTAAGAGATTTCTTGTGAGTTGAAAAATGTATTCTACTAGTTCTTAGACAAAATGAAAGCTAACTTCAATAAAATTTGCTAGTGGTTAAAATGACTATTTATGTTTATAAAGATGGAGAAAGGTTTTCATGGAAAGCCACAGGATTAAGAATGGATTTAATTGGGGGTTCTGTCACTAATTAGCTGCATGTCCTTAGGCAAGTCATTTAGTCTCTTTTGGCCTCAATTTCTTCAACAGGTAATAAGGGGCTTGTAGTGAATAGATACACGCCTTACAGTTTGAAAATTCTATGATTTATTTAAATCTTAGTGTGTTATCACTTTAAAATTTATTAGTAATACTTGTTAGTATTAATGGTCTACTTAGCTATTTTTATGAATTACCTATCACCCTTAAAGGATAATTACCTGGAAAAGTGATCTATCCATTAAACAAGTCATCAACCAATTCACTTCAACTGTAAACAAACTAATGGAAGTAAAGTAAATGGCTTCTTGAGGACCTATCTTAAAATCCCACATCTGAAAAGTAACAGTAAATATCACAGAGGATAAAAGCAAAGGAGTGAAGAAAATAAATAAAAATAAGTAACTGGATACAGTCGGAAATGATGTAGAGAAAATATATCAGTGATTGTTTCTAGCACCAAAGGTTGTCTAGAGAACTGTGGAGTCCTGATTACAGACAGTGACTATATTTTTTTGAGGAATAAATTCACTACACATGTAAAAATTAGACGCTGAATAAGGTTTTTTAAAGGATAAAATAAATTTTATTCTCTCCAATACTTTTTGCCTTTATTGTTTTCTCTATGCCAACTACTTACAAGCATTACAACTTTGAATTCTTACAATAAACTTATGAAATAGGTACTAGTCTTTTCCCCTTTTTTACAGAAGAAAAACAGAGGCATACATAGAACAAGAAATTTGCCCAAACTCACAGCTAGCTCACACACAAAATAATTGCATCAACAAATCAAGTACTTGCAGAGTACCTTCTTTGTAACTAGCATTACTGGATTCAGTGGTAGATCCAAAAATAAGTTTACAATCTATTGGGCAAATAATGGAATATTTTGAATAAGAGAATGACCACTAAACAATAATTTCTTTGGGGAATATATGAGGATATGAAAATCACTGCACCAGTATTGGATTTTAAACTTTTTCTGAGCTTTATTGAGGTATAATTTATATACAATAAAATTCTAAAACTTCAATGACAAATGTATCCAGTCATGTAACCACCACCATCACGATAGTTAATGTAAAACATTTCCATCACTCCAGAGCGTTTCCTTTTAGCCTTTGGTACTCAGTATCCTGTCCCCACCTCAGACCCTGGCAACCACTAATCTGCTTTCTGTCATTGTAGTTTTGCCTTTTCTTGAATGTAATATAAATTGAACTGTGCAGTATGCAGTCTTCAGTGTCTGGCTTCTTTCATTTAGCATAATACTTTTGAGAATCATCTACCTTGTGTGTATCAGTAGTTTTTTCATTTTTATTCCTGAGTAGTTTTCCATTTTATGAATGTACCACAGTTTGTTTATCCATTCACCTATTAAAGGACACTTGAGTTGAATCTAGGTTTTGACTCTTGTTAATAAATCCCCATAAACATTCAACTACAGATCATTGTACAGATAAATGCTTTCAATTCACCATGCAAAAGTTGACACTATACAGCAGAAGTTAATGTAGGAGGGCACCTAAAGGTAAGAGGAAGCCCATAATAGAGAAGTTCCCCCATATAAAGAGAAAAGAATTTTAAGAAGGATGTGGTAATTAACATGTCTTAAGTACATATGTCTTAGAGAGTCATATACCTTAGAGGAGGACTAAAGAGGACAAGAATTGGAAGTCATTATATGAAACTATTATCAGAACATTGGAACTTGGGGAAAGAATTATCAGTACAGTTGTGAGAATAGAAGCCAGATTTCAAGGAGTATAAAGAAGCAGTAAGGAATGCAAACTGCAAGTATAGCCTACCCTTTTTAAAGTACTGGCAGTAAAGAGTGTGGAAGAGAAGAGAAACGGCGATTTTAAGAGATATCCAATTTCAAGGAAGATTGTGGAAGATTTTGGTGGAGGCTGATCTTATTTGTGGGAAGAAAAGAGAGATTGACATTGCAGAGAGGAGATCGTTGATGCAGCAAGGTTCCAGAAGAGTGTGGAAAGGATAGGAACAAGAGGCACCTGCCTTGAAAAAGGGTCTCTTACAAAACAAAGACAGGATGTTAGATTATATATTGGTGGTGAGGAGAGTTTGGCAATAAAAATCTCCTTAGAATGAAACCAGGGAAGGTCAGGGAGCCATATCAAACGACCTTAATCTTACCCAAGTAGTTAAGAACCATATTTAGAGCTGAGATACTAGAACCTGTATAACGTTTGGGCATCTACCATAGGAAAAGATCAAAAAAGGTCAAGAAAAGATGCAAAAACTAGCAAGCAAAGTGAAAAATCCAGCTGAAGTTCAGTAGCACAAATTTATTGTGAACTTGATCATTGTTTTGTGACTTTCCTCAGAAATCAAGGTCTAGGAGGAAAATCAGATGACCAGAATAAGAAGACATTTCTTTCCTGGGTTAAGAATGGGTTTTTCAGATTTAACAAAAGACTGCAATGAGGGATTGCAGAGGGATTATTTGAGTTAATGATGAGATATGTTAAAATCATGGGTCCGACCATTAGTAAGCAAGCAAGTAAAAAAATAAACTAAATGAAAAATTAATCAGGAGTGCTAAATTATCACGAGATTATTTGTGGGGTGGGAGCAAAAGGAGAGAAGTCTATAGGTATAAAGGAGTAGGGCTAAGGAAGGAAATATTATTGTGGTCAGAGAGTAGTGATAGCTGGTCTTTAGAATTGACTTACTGAAGAAACAGTTAAATGGGCTAAATAAAGAACATGTTGGGGAGCAATTTACAGGAAACGGAATTGCTACAGATCACTTGTAAAAGACAAACTACTGCAAGACATGGTGAAAGACAAAATGTGGCGATAACTAAAGATCTATTAAGATAGTTTTATCTTTTTCTGCAACAACACAGATTGCCTCCAGAAAGACTGAGGCTCTATCACCAGCACCACATCAAATCAAAGAGCAGAGACAAGCAGTTACCGGTTCTTTGATTGTGTACTGTTTTTTCTTTACAATCCATTTATCAGTTTTAGTGCATACTGCTGCCATGCTTACCCTTTCATTTGCTACCACAGTCATAAAACTGTTGTTGTACAGTACATTTCAACTATCTGTCGCATCCCCCAAGTGTACACTGGCAACTTAAATAGAAAAGATTTGATTTTGTTAAACTCAAAGATTTGATTTTGGTAATACTTTTTATAAGCAACACCAATATACTCTTGCTGAACATAACAGAAACAAAAATATGAGGATAAAATAATAAAAGCACCCCGTTACAAAATTGGGGGGTACAGGATGGGAGCTTGGAACCAAGTTAAAGACAAAGCCCAGTTATATGAATCTAGGAATTAGTTATAACGTCCAACCCAGAACCATGGCAGCAGTTGTAAGATATGCTTGATACAATGAAAAGACATGGATACACCAAATTTCCTACAGAGGTTATCACTGGAGAGTGGAGCAGGGAGGAGGAGAAAGATATATTCATTTTAACTCTTTATACTTTTGTAATGTTTAGGTTTTTAATGTCAAGTATGTATAACTTTTGAAAATTTTTTCAGACTGAAAAAAGAAAAAAAGGAAGGGAAGGAGGAAGGAAAGAAGAGATTTACCACCTGTCTAACTTTGGGCATATATTTAACTTATCTATCTGAGCATCAATTTCTTCATTTATAAAATGGGAATATCAAGAACTACATTGCCTGTTTGTTCCGTCAACAAGTATTTATTGAGTTTATTGTCTTAGCTGCTGTGAGTTGGCAATAATGTTGTGAGGAATTGAATGAAATGATTCAGATGATGTGTCTGGCACAGAGGAAACGCTCAATAGATGCCATCATTTTCCTTCCATTTTTCTGTATAAAAGCAGAATTAGTCTCAGAACTTGAGGTGAATTAAAACAGTCTAAGCTGTAGAGATCGGTGAATGAGAAAGCAGAACACGGGCAGATCCTGTGTAAATCAGTCTACCTCCATGTCGCCTGAGGGAGTAGACTCCTCAGAAGCCTGAAAAGTCCCAGAGTCCTTGCATCTACTCTGACTCCATTCTTGCACCAATAAGGTTGAGCTGCAAGCCTGAAGTCTTCTTTTCATCCTTAATAACTTGCATTTTGGAGTAGATTAATCTTAATTTCATCCTGTCAAAAACTGTACCCTACAAGTAAATTTATAGTTTCTTGAAGTATCTCACTTACTTGTTGCATGAAGGCTCTCCAAATATTGGCTGTTCATGTCTAATCTTAAAGATTAAGTGATAGTAAAAAGCTAAAGTGTGATATTAAAAAATGCAAATGTCTCTAAAAATTGAATCCTGGTGATGAAAAAAAAAAGCATGATTTTTCTTCAAGGTTGATCTCCTGCGGAATGTCTTTAGGGAGGAAGGGGTGGTGGTGCTGAGGGCAGCCAACTCATGATCTATCAATCTCCTCATTAAATAAGGTTGTTGTGAAGAATCAAATGAGATGATTTGGGTTATGTGTCTGGCACACCGATTATTACAAAGCTGCCATATTCAGTCACCTAAATACAGTTTCCTCATCAGTTACCTTATGATTCTGTAATAAACAACCATTAAAAGACATTTTTTTTTGCAATCTCATATAAGTATCTACTCATGACTACATTCTGAAAAGCTATCAACCCAATCACTTATACTCATTATAATGAGACTCCATTATCCTGATTTTCAAGGCATCGGAGAGGACAAAATTATGAACTGGAAATCCTTACATGTAGGAACAACTTAATATGAGGATTAGATTTGAGCTTTAGATAGATATAGTTGAGAGGAAATCTATTAAATAAAATTGTTATAAGAGAATCAGAGTCTTTGAGAGAAATTATGTTTTCTTACTTATGAGAGTACACATTTTACTAATGCTGTTCTATCGGAATCAGAATGCCTTGATCTCTGATTTGTGGATACTAGCTCTGCCATAGATTATATTAACTTGCCATATCATCTTGAACAACTCATAGACTCATATTTTCCACTTGTGAAATGAGAATAGTGCTAACGGACTTGCCTAACTCATGGGGATGTGATAAAATCTTAAATGAGATAATGTATGTAAATGCATTTGGAAGTGTGTAAAGTGCTATATAAATATAAAGGGATATTCTTTAATTTCCCTCTATTCAATTCAAGCATTATTCTCCAATTTAACACATACCGTTTGGCCCTTCCATCAGTCTGTGTGTATACAATATGAAGAATGATCTGAAGTAATTGTGCTGTATTTATATTTATCCACCAGTCTTTGATTAAATAAAAAGGAAAACGATAATGTTAAAAAAACAGTAGTTTTCAAATATTTGTGTTTATTTTTAATCAATGGCATTCTTTATTCAAGTGGAATAATGGAAAGACCAAGGAAATCCTAAATGTAATATAAGTAAAGGAAGAGCTGCTCCATTTAAGTTGGAATATGACCTCTGCTGGCTAAGCCCAACCACCCCTCCCCATTCCTCCTCACCCACCATCTGTAGACCCCCGAGGCAAGCCCACCAAACACAACCAGAAAACTCTTAATCTAATGATTGGAAAATGATTCCCACCTGATTTAGTTTCAAATTATTCAAAATATTCATGCACATTTTACTTCCCATTTACTGCCTTACTTTCAAAGGCAGGTACCATGTTCTCAACTGATTCTGTATCTACAATGCGAGGCAAATTGACAGGCAGCCCAAATACCATGCCTTATCAGATCTTAAATGTCATCAATTATAAGATGCACATTATTTTATGTACCACTAAGAAAGAAAACAAGTTCTGTCCTGGCCATCTTTTCATAGTTTCTCATCATGATATATTATTTTGTAACCCACAGATTAGCAAAGTTGAAAAACATCCATAATATTCATTGTTGGCAAGGGTATGGGAAAACGGACTCTCTCAGACACTGCTGGTAGGAATGGAAATCATTAAAAGCGTACTGAAAATTGGCCTCATTAACTTATTTATTCACTGAATGTCTGCTATGTATAATAACAAAGAAAATGGAAACAAGTCTTACCCCCAGCAGAGCCTACATTCTTATGAAACAAAATAAACAAATTAACAAACAAATATACAGTGTCAGTTATTGATAAATGTTATGACAGAAAAGATTAAGCAAGATAAGAGGGAAAAGAGTGGCAGGAGGTGGTATCTTAGATAGAGTGGTCAGAGAGGCTCTTCCTGAAGAGGTAACAGCTAAACATAAAATTGAATGAAGTAAGAAAACAAAGGTACCTGTAAGAGCTAAGGGGGCATTCAAGAGATGACGAGGAGCCCAGTGTGTATGGAACAGAGAACTATGGATTTCATAAGTGTACTGGGAAGCCATTAGAGGATTTCAATAAGGCATTGACATGGTCTTTGCATTTTTAAAGGATCATTCATTCTATGGTATGTAGAGTAGATCTTAAAGGGACAAGGGTGAGAGCACTTAGGAGACAGGGGCAATAGTTCAGCTGAGATGTGATGACGTCTTTGACTACAGTGGTTGAGCCAGAGACAGTGAAAGGCAGTCCGATTTGGGATATATTTTGAAGATAGACCTGAATGAATTAGCTGGTGGATAAGATGTGGATTATAGGAGAAAGAAAAGAATCAAGGATAGTTCTCAGTTTTTGGCTTAAGAAACTGAACAGGGGCAGATAATAAATGAAGAGCAGTTTGAGGAGTGGGGTAGGAATAAATGTATTGATTTGATACATGTTAACCTTGAAATGTCTATTAGATATCCAGATCGTCTGAAATTCAGGGAAAGGTTAGGCTAGAGATATAAATTTGGAAGTCATGGGACCAGCTGAGATCATGTAGGAAGCAATTCTAGGTAAAGAGTTCCAAGGACTGAGCTTTGGGGCATTGCAACATTTAGATGTTAGGAAGAGGAAAAGGATCCAGCAAAGGATACAGGAGTAGTCAATGGGTTAAAAGGAAAACCAAGAGAATAATAGTATCCCAAAAGCCAGGAAAATGGTGTTGCAAGAAGGATTTACCAAATTGCAAATTATATATCCAAAGTCTCAAGATTGTTTTTACCTATTGACCACGCTTTAGCAATCTATACTGAAGAAATATTCATGTATGTGCACAAGAATTTAGCTACAAGAATATTCATTAGACTGCTGTTTAGAGTAGTGCAATTATAAACTACCAAAATGTTAATAACAGAATTATTTTTAAAATAATTAGGGTTCCCCATTCAGTGACAAAATAATGTGAAAGCTAAAAACTAAACGAATGTTCTTTTATGTATCGCCTTGAAAAGATGCCCAAGATAAAAATGAAATAAAAATACGTCTTGCATTCACATCAAATTGGTATCTATAGTACAATGCCATTTTAGAAAATAAGCTATAATCTATGTGAGTTTATATATGTATAGGAAAAAGTCCTGAAGAATTTGCACCAAATTAACAGTGATTTTCTTTGGGCAATTTTTACTTCTTTAAATTTTCTACATTGTCTAAACCTATTTCCATTTTTTAAAAAAATCATATGCTCTATTGAGGCTTCACGAATTGTACTGAAATTGAGAAGCCAACATCCTTCCTTGAATCAACTCACAGATGTCACTTTTCACCACTCTAAGAATTTGCATCTAAGTCTAAATGCAATGCATGTATTATGTTCTTTCCCTGTACACCCCTGCCCCAGAAAAATTCAAATTACTATAAACTATATGAAATTCTGATACTCAATCCCTTCGGCCTATTAAGAGAGCAATTTCATGTAGTTCAACCTATTATTTGAAGTTTAACTTAATACTATGATTCAAGATCTGGGAGACCCTAACTCTAATAGATTACATCATAAATATTGATTCTTTCTCTCTGCCCACCACCCTTAGAGGTTCCATCCCAATTTGGAGAGGCAACTGTGGTGTAATGACAAGAACCCTAGACTGAGGGTCAAATAGACAACTTTTTAAAACTTTACTGAGGCCTAATTTAAATGAAACAAACTGCACATAATTGAACTGTGAAATTTGATTAGTTTTGACCTACATAAGCAATTATGGAAACATACCACAATCAAGATAACAAACATTTCAATCATCCTGTAGAAATCACCTATGCACCTTTCCATCCCTCCCTCCACCTCCATTCCCAGGCAACTACTCACTTACTTTCTGTCACTATAGATTGGTTTACATTTCTAGGTTTTTATATAAATGGAATCATACAGTGCGTACTCTTTGATGTCTAGCTTATTTCGATCACCACACTTATTTTAAATCCATCCTTGTTGTTTTGAGTATCAGTACTGAAAAATTTCAAAAATCAGAAGATCATTGCTCTTTATTGTTGATCATGCATATTAGTATGGACTCATGGATATTTATTTTATACCTTGTGTTATAATCTGACTACTTATTTATTTTGTTGCTCAAATTGTTCCAGCTTTGGCCACTGGGATCTCTTTCAGTTGGGTCCTGTGTCCCTTTGATGTAGCCCCATCACTGAGGGTTTTTTTGGTTTATTTGTTTGCTTGCTTGATTACATGTTTCCTTGCTTTCTGGCAGTACAAAATGTTCCAGGCTCATATTGTACATTTCCTTCCCTGGCCCTACAATCAGCCATTCCTCCAAGAGCCCTGATTCCTTTTATGGAAGAATGGTATTAGTAACCAATATATGAGCACTGGTTACACTCATTTTTTTTTGGCATTACTGTTCAATTTTTGAAAAGACTAATTTTTCCATTTAATTGCCTTTGGAACTTTGTCAAAATTCAATTTTCCAAAAGGAAGGAAATTCTGACATATGCTACAACATGGGTGAATCTTAAGGAGATTATGCTAAGTGAAATAAACCAGTCAAAAAAACACAAATATTGTATAATTCCACTTATGTGAAGTATCTAGAGTAGTCAAAATCATAGAAACAAAGTAGAAAGGTGGTTTCCAGGAGCTGGAGTGAGGGGGGAATTGGGAGCTGTTGTTTAATGGGTATAGTGTTTCAGTTTTGGAAGATGAAAAAGCTATGGAGATTAGTTACATGACAATGTGAATATACTTAACACTGCTAAACTGTATACATAGACATTGTTAGGATGGTAAATTTTATGTCACGCATCTTTACCACAATAAAAATATTTTTAAATGCATGAAATAAGAAAGAAATAAAGTAGACATAACTACAAAAAGTCAGTTGTTCGTATTTATGTGGGTCTAGTTCTGTACTCTAGATTCTTTACCAATAAGCTGTGCATCTATCCTTTGACCAATATCATTACATCTTGGTTAGCTTTATAGTAAGACTTGAAATCAGCTGGTGTGAGTCCTCCAACTTTTTCTTCATTTTCAAAATTGTTTTGGATATTTTAGTTCCTTTGCTTTTCCACATGCATTGTGAACAAGCTTTTCTATATCAACAAATATTCTGCTATGATTTAGATTGTGATTGAATTGAATGTATAGATTTGTTTGGAAAGAATTGAAATTTAGCCATATTGAGACATTTTATCATTGTTTAGTAATTTTCAGAAAACAGACACATATATTTTGTTAAATTTATACCTAGGTATTTCATGCTGTGTGTACATTGTAAATGGCATGGATTTTTAAATTTTGTTTTCCAATTGCTTATTGTCAGCATTTGGAAGTACAATTGATTTTTGTATTGACCTTGTATCATACATTGTTAATCTCACTTATTAGTTCTAGGAACAATATTTGTAGAGTCCTTGGAATTCTCTATTTAGAAAATCATGACATCTGTGAACAAAGACGAATTTATTTCTTCTTTTCCAATTTGTATGCATTTTATTTCTTTTTCTTGCCTCATTTCACTCAAGAAGACCTCAAGTATAAAGTTGAATAAGGGGCTTCCCTGGTGGCGCAGTGGTTGAGAGTCCGCCTGCCAATACAGGGGACACGGGTTCGAGCCCTGGTCTGGGAGGATCCCACGTGCCGCGGAGCAACTGGGCCCGTGAGCCACAGCTACTGAGCCTGCGCGTCTGGAGCCTGTGCTCTGCAACAAGAGAGGCCACGACGGTGAGGGGCCCGCGCACCGCGATGAAGAGTGGTCCCCGCTCACAGCAGCTGGAGAGAGCCCTCGCACAGAGGCGAAGACCCAACACAGCTAAAAATAAATAAATAAATTTATAAAAACAAAACAAAAAACAAACAAACAAAAAAAAAGTTGAATAAGAGGAGTGAAAGTAGACATCTCTTCTTGATTTCTACTGCAGGTAAAAAGTATTATCTTTCACCATTAAGTATGTTGTCACTTGAGAGATCTTGTTTCATTTTGTTTTGTTTTAGATGTTTGTTTTTGTAAATTCTCTTTATCAGATTAACTTCCCCTCCAATTCTTTGTTTGTTGATAATTTTTAAAATCATTAATTGATGTTGATTTTTGTCAATTTATTTTTCCTGCATCTTTTGATAGGATCATGTACTTTTTCTTCTTTAATCTGTTATTATGGTGGAGTAAATTGATTGATTTCCAGTGATGAACCATCCCTACATTTCTGAGATAAACCCTTTTTGGTCCTGATGTGTTATTTTCAGATATTATCGATTTTTATTTTCTAATATTTTGTTCAGGACTTTGTATCTATGTTCATGATGGCTATTGAGCTTCTAGTTTTCTTTAATGTCTTTCTCTGATTTTGATATCAGGGTGATGTTGACCTCTTTTTACTGGAAGAGATTGTATAGATTTAGAAGTATTCCTTCCTTAAATGTTTGATAGGATTCTCTGGTGGAGCCATCTGGACCTGGAGTCTTCTTTTTGGAAGTTTATTTAACTATGAAATCAAATTATTTAATAGATATATGACTATACAGTTACTTATTTCATCTTGAGAAAGATTTGATGGCTTATAGCTTTTAAGGATTAGTCCAATTTATCTAAGTTTCCAGATGTATATGCATACAATTGTCCTCAGTATTCCTGTATTATCCTTTTATATCTGTAGGTTCTGTAATGATATTCTCCCTTTCATTCCTGGTATTGGCAATTTGCATCTTCACTCTTATCTTTGTTAGTGTTGCTAGATATTTACCAATTTTATTGAAATTTTTCTAAGATGCAGCTTTTTGTTTCATTGACTTTCTCAATTGTTTTTCTGCTTTCATTTTCATTGATGTCTGCTCTTATCTTTGTTATTTCCTTCCTTCTGTATTCTTTGAATTTAATTTGCTCATGTTTACTATTTTCTTCAGATGGATGCTTAAACCCTTATTTTGAAAACTTTTTCTTTTCTAAAAGATACATTTAGTGCTACACACTTCCCTCAAAGAACTTCATTAGATGCATCTCACAAATGTTGCAATTTAAATTTAATTTAATTCAAAATATAATTTCCCTTGACTCTTCCTCTTTTATTCATTGGTTATTTAGTAATGCTTTCCAAATATTTGAGGGTTTTCCAGATATCTTATATCTCTGTTATTAATTCCTAGTTTAATTTCATTATAGTCAGCAAACATACTTTGTATGATTTCTATTCTTTTAGAGTACTAAGTTTTGTTTTATGACCCAGAATATGTTCCATGTGCACTTGATAAGAAGATGAACTCAGGCTGCTGCTAGTGTTGTTTACGTCTTCTATATACCCATATTCATCTCTTTTCTAAGTTTTCTATCAATTACTGAGATACCTGTTGATGTCACTATATACAATTGTGGATTTGTCTACTTCTTTCAGTTCTATTACTTTTTGTCAGGTGTTTTTTTAAGATCTGCTGTTAGCTTCATATACATTTAGGATTTATATGTCTTCTTGGTGAACTGATTCTTTTATAATTATGTAATTTTCTCTTTGTCCCTGGAAATATACCTTGCTCTGAAGTTTACTTTGTCTGATACTAATATAGCCACAATAGCATCTTTTGATTAGTATTTTCATGGTATATCTTCTTCCATAATTTTGCTTTTAACCTATATATGCCTTTATACTTAAAGTACATTTCATTTGGACAGCATATAATTAGGTCTTGCTTTTATGATTCAATTTTAAATTTATGTCTTTTAATTAGCATCTTTAGATTATTTACATTCAATGTAATTGGTGGCATGATTTGATTTTTAAAAATATTTATTTATTTATTTATTTATTTAGCTCTGCCAGGTCTTAGTTGCAGTACACTGGATCTTTGTTGCTCTGTGTGGGATCTTTAGTTGTGGCATGTGAACTCTTAGTCACGGCATGTGGGATCTAGTTCCCCGACCAGGGATTGAACCCGGGCCCCCTGCATTGGGAGTGCAGAGTCTTAACTACTGGACCACCAGGGAAGTCCCCACGATTTGATTTAGATATGACATTATTTGTTTCTGCTTGTCCCCTCTGTTTTTATTCTTTTCTTTTTATTTTTCTTTTTTTTTAAAGAGCCCTCCCAACTTTAGACGTTCTGGGATGGACACCTTTTTTTCTTTTTTTTTATTATTATTTATTTATTTATTTATTGGCTGCATCTGGTCTTAGTTGTAATACGTGGGATCGTTCGTTGTGTCGCATGTGCTCTTCATTGCAGCGCTTGGGCTTCTCTCCTCTCTAGTTGTGGCACATGGGCTCTAGAGTGCGTGAACTCTGTAGTTGTGGCACGCAGGCTCCAGAGCACATGGAGTCTCTAGTTGTGGTATGCGGGCTTAGTTGCCCCATGGCATGTGGGATCTTAGTTCCCCGACCAGGGATCGAACCTAAATCCCCTGCATTGGAAGGCGAATTCTTCACCACTTGACCACCAGGGAAGTCTCTTTTGTTCTTTTCTTACCCTTTTTCTACTTTCTTTTGGATTAGCTGAATATTTTTTTCTATTCTAAATCAACTTGTATATTGGATTTTTTGAATTTTTTCTTTGAATTATATTTTTAATAATTTCTCTAGGGATTACTATATATACAACTAACCTTTTGCAATCTATTTAAAGTTAGTATTGGACTTCCCTGGTGGCACAGTGGTTAAGAATACGCCTGCCAATGCAGGGGACCCGGGTTTGAGCCCTGGTCCAGGAAGATCCCACATGCCACGGAGCAACTAAGCCCGTGTGCCACAACTACTGAGCCTGTGCTCTAGAGCCCGCGAGCCACAACTACTGAAGCCTGCACGCCTAGAGCCCGTGCTCCACAACAAGAGAAGCCACCGCAATGAGAAGCCCACACACCGCAACAAAGAGTAGCCCCCACTCACCGCTACTAGAGAAAGCCCACGTGCAACAACGAAGACCCAATGAAGCCAAAAATAAAAAAAATAATAAAATAAATTTATAAAAAAAAAATAAAGTTAGTATTTTGTGACGTCAAGTAAAATATAAAAGTCATTTAACCAAATAGATCCTTGTACATTTTTATGTAATATTTTTCATAAATATAATATCTACTTACACTGAAAACTCCACAAGACAATATTACACCTTTGATTTCAATAATAATACATATTTTAAAGAACTTAGGAGAAAATCGTCTTTTGTATTTACCCATATATTTACCATCTCTGATGCTCTTCCTCCATTCCCGTGGATTCCAGTTTCCCTCTGATATAATTTTCCTTTATCTTGAAGAACTTTCTTTAGCATTTCTTGTAGAACATGTCTACTGTTGACACATTCTCTTAGTTTTCCTTTTTATGAGAATGTCTCAGACATTTTGCCTATGGTCTTGTTTAGACTCTGGGTCCTGGGACTTGTGGTCTTTTGGAGAATGTTGATGCTTTTGTTTTACCAGGTAATCATTCTGTGAGGTTCAGACCATAAATTCTGTCTTGCCTTAAATGGGTGGCAGTTCAAATTTTAGTTTAGAATGTGAAATAGCCATACAATGGAACACTTTTCATCCTTAAAAAAGAACAAAATACTCATATATAATACAATATGGACAGACTTCAAAAACATTATGCTAAGTGAAATAAGCCAGATGCAAAGACCACATATTGTATGATTCCATTCATGTGAAATGTCCAGAAAACATAAATCTATAGAGACAAAAAGTTGATTAGTGGTTTCCAGGGGTGAGAACAAAGGTTAACTGTAAACAGAAACAAGTGATCTTATTGGGCTGATGGAAATGATCAAAACAGAACTGTAGTGATGTTTGTACAACTCAGTAAATTTCCCCCAAATCATTGAATTATAAAATTAAAGCAGATGAATTTTACAGTATGTAAAGTATACCTCAGTAAAGTTGCTAAAATATTAAATCTTATTTTATTTCTCAAAGAATTTGCTCTGCTTATTTGGATCTGTCTCATGCAGGTTTTATTCAGGGTTAATCTGAAACTTGCACATAGAAGATTCTAACCTCACTTCAGTTCTAGAAGCCTTTGTTCTCATTAGGGTCTATCCTATGCAGGAATAGCTGAGGGGTTCAGCTGAGACTTGTACAGAATTAGAGGACCCCTTCTCCAGCTTTCTCCCTTCTGTGATCCCTCCCACACTATCCAGTATTGTGGCACTTCTTTTCCTTGTTCTTCTGGCCAGAAAGTTGATGAATTTTCTATCAGAGTTTTAGCCTCCAACATCACCACACCACTGTGTGACTGGGACCCACTCTAGACACAAAGCCGCACAAGGAACAAAAATGGGAAACTCACCCCCATGCTGGTCCCTTCTCCAAGGTTTGACTTCTCTCCATAATATTACTGCTTTTGTTAACTTTTTAGAGTCCTCAAGTCGCATTTTTTTGTATTTTTCCATATTTTTCAGTTTTAATCAGCCAGAAGGATGGGCTGTAGTCACCTTACATAGCCATAATGGAACTACAACTATGACAGACCTCGTTTTGAAGCCTAGCTCTGCCATTCACTAGCTGTATGACATTGAATAAATTACCTAACTTTTCTGAATCTATTTTATTTTTGTCTGTAAACTGAAAGCCATTTTTTTACTCAAAAAATGATAGAGCTTTCTTGGCTTTTAAAGCAACCCATCACTCATTTTAAAACTAGCTTGAATGGATTATTCCTTTTGAAGAAAAATCTACCTAATGGAACAAAACCTGTTTTTGAAAAGAATGATAGAAACCTAAAGGCTAAGTGTCAGACCAACCCTAATGCAAATCTTCTCTCTACCTACTACCTGTGTGATCTTCAAAAGGGAAAATTTATCTGTTTGAAATTGTATTTTTTATTTGTAAAATCAAGATAATAATGCCATTTAAAACTTTGTTACTGAATTTAATGACATACCTAAAATATCTACCATACTGTAGGTTCTAAATAATACTGTTTTCTCTTTTTTTTTTTCTGTTCTTATGAAAAAATATCATTCCAAATAACTAGGCTGCCCGTCTGCCCATGAGCTATCACTTTCTCATACGATCCCAGTAGAAATTCTCAGTCTAAGACTGAGTGAATAAATAACAAACTTGCTGTTTAATTGGACCACATTTATTTTTATGTCTAGGAAATTTATTTAAAAATAAATTGTATTATATTTCTATAAAAACATGCATAATTTAAATAATTCACCATCTTGACAATAAAAATACTTAAAGAAAAAAAATGATAGAAAAATGGGCAAGAGCAGGCCTCCTAAAAATAATACCATTATCATTAGCTACCAGAGAGGACAGACACTCTCTGTCTAAGTCTATTACTTTATTATAACTGTTTGTTTAGCTGTCTATCTTCTCTACTAGAACAGAAGTTCTATGAAGCCAGGAACTATGTCTTCCTCATTTATGGCTGTCTCTCCACAATACTTTCCACAGAATAGGCACTCCCTATTCATTCAATAAGTAAAGATCCTTATGGACAGTCGGTCCACTCAGTGCCCTACATTTTTAGTTCCTAAACCTTTAACTCCTGTGACATTCACCTTCACTTCATTCTACCCACTCACTGCCATTGAAGGCTTCCAGACCTTGCCATCTCCTAGGACTGCTCTACATCAGAAAGCCTTAACTGCAGTATCCCACTCTCTGGCCTCAATTCCTTATGCTTTCAGCAATCCCTTACCTTTCCCCTCAGTCTCAATATACATACTCCTGACTCATAGCGACTTGTTCTTTTTCTTCCAGTCTTTTGGTAAAAGGCTTGTAGCACCTTTGAGGCTATAAAACATCCTCAGAGAAATTTCTCAGGTTGCTTCTATTTCCTTTGGGCTCCATTTGATGAACAATGTGTGTTCAATAACACATATTTATAGTAATTTTATGTAATATTAAAGATACAAAATGTAACTAGAGATATATAAATGTAATCCATTTTAGATAATTCATCTCTTAGCTTGAAGTCCTATATACTCAATGTGCTACACAATGTGCCAAGCTCTAAAAAACTATGTTAGGTTACCGTTACATGACAAAACTACATTTCTTCAAAAACTGATTCTCATTATGGAAGATCTCTAATACCATATATTTTATATTTATATTGATTTGTACCTTGAAATGATTTCTATTGTCATGAAAAGCACAATTGAGGAATAATATAGACTTTTTGCTTTTTTTAAAAATGCAGAGCCTCTCAGCAGGGGAGTAAGGGTGACCCACTCCACTCAATCTTGATTCTTCCTTTCCCCTCCCAAGGAGGAGTGCTCAGCTTCCTCTCCAGGACTGTCATACCCTGAGGGTTGTGAGGAAAATCTGAAAAATGCAGGCTCTTTTCCTGTTCACCCTTATCCATGTGTTGACCTAAGGAATTCAGGATATCTCCCAAACATGTCACTGTCTGACCATTCCCATGAGGCTGTTTAAATATGGTGTTACTTTAGGACCCAAATTTCCCTAGATGTGGATGTCTTAATGAGGGGCTGCTGGAAGGAAGCAAGGGGATCATGTACCCGTTCTGCAGATTGAAAACCTCATGATCTTCTCCAAACTTCTCAGAGCCCATGAACTCACATAAGTTGTCAGGAATCTACCAAGAAGAGGTCTCTGGCCCCCACGTGTCCCCTCTCCTCCAGCTAAATGAATATTCTCTTTTTGTTCTTATGGTGGAGGCAACGTCTCCATGGGACTGCTCTACTTTGAATGAGTTTCTAGAAGCAAGAGAGAGTTGAGCCTTCTCAATGTTTCACAAGATCTGGAGCAGAGTCAAGAATGGATTGTGAACTGATACATGAAGGTTCATAGCAGCATTATTCACAATAGGCCCAAAGTGGAAACAACCCGAATGCCCATCAATGGATGAATGGATAAATAAAATAAAAGCAGAAAAAGGAGTGAAGTACTGACACATGCTACAACATGGAGGAACCTTGAGGACATTATGCTAAGTGAAAGAAACCAACACAAAAGACCACACATTATATGATTCCGCTTATATGAAATGTCCAGAGTAGGTCAATTTGTAGGGACAGAAGTAGATTAATGGTTGCTTAGGGCTGGGGGTGGGGAGTGGGAGCAGTGGTGAGTGACTGCTAATGGGTAGGGGGTTTCTTTTTGGGGTGATGAGAATATTCTAATATTGATTGTGATGATGGTTATACAACTCTGTGAATATATTAAAAAACCATTGAATTGTACACTTTAAATATGTGAATTGTATCTCAATAAAGAGATTCCTCAATACAATTCCTTTTCTGTTCAAAGGAAAAAAAAAGGGGGGCTTCCGTGGTGGCGCAGTGGTTGAGAATCTGCCTGCCAATTCAGGGGACACGGGTTCGAGCCCTGGTCTGGGAAGATCCCACGTGCCGCGGAGCAGCTGGGCCCATGAGCCACAACTACTGAGCCTGCACGTCTGGAGCCTGTGCTACGCAACAAGAGAGGCTGCGATAGTGAGAGGCTCGCGCACCGCGATGAAGAGTGGCCCCCGTTTGCCACAACTAGAGAAAGCCCTCGCACAGAAACGAAGACCCAACACAGCCATAAATAAATAAATAAACAAATACTTAAAAAAAAATGCATGGTGGGGAGATGCTTTTGAAGAAGTAATTTTCATTCATTCATTAGAAATGAATGTTTTTATAAAACTAGACAAATCAATATAGTCTGTCTTTTAATTCTGATTTGGTGATCAGGGAATAAATTCCTCATCAGTGTCTTATGGTTCTTTAATATCATTAACCTAGGGCACTGGCAGATTTGCAAGTAATTTATATTACTTGGTATAAACTTACATGTCTTTCTACTTTCATGTGTTAATAAAATTTTTACTTGTTTTTTTTTTTAAATAGCCAAGTCTCTGTGCTTAAGAGTAGCAATTTTTTATGATGACTTTGAATCATGAATTGTAATTGGTGATAAATTCCTTTTTGGGGAGGGTGTTTCCCTGGCATTTAGGGAGGTAAACGGGAGAGAAAGAATGAGGAAAGATACCTACTTCTGCTTATTGATAAATGCTGGCCCTGTTTTACCTAAGTCTTAATTTATTCCTGAACTAAAAATTCTTTTAGTTTCTCTTTCCCTCATCATCCTTAGCCTGCTAGAATATACTGAATCTTGTTTATCCTAACCAAGAACCTTTTGGTTTCTCAAGGCAAAGATCACAAACGTCACATACCCGAGACGGAAGCTACATATATTTAATATGTCTAGCCACCCTCAAAAGGAACCAGTTATGACTACTAAGATATCATATATTTAAAATTCACATCATATACACACAGCCACACTACCAACTTAGGCTGAAGTATGTGATCTAAAAACCATAAAATAATAGAACTGACAGCAGACAGAGATAATATAATCCAACCCCTCATTTATTTTACAGATGGGGAAACTGAGCTCCTGAGAGGTTAAGTGACATGACCAGGGTCACACCCAAGCTATATCATTCTTTTAAATTGTACACTCACTCAGTAACAGTAGAATATTTCATAATGCTATACATGTTACACTATCGCCATTGCAGTCACACAATGATGCATTTTCCTCCTCCAGCCTCATTTCACAAAATATAAAAATAATCACAGGGGCTTCCCTGGTGGCACAGTGGTTGAGAATCTGCCTGCCAATGCAGGGGACACGGGTTCGATCCCTGGTCCGGGAAGATCCCACATGCCTCGGAGCAACTAGGCCCATGCACCACAACTACTGAGCCTGCGCTCTAGAGCCCACAAGCTACAACTACTGAAGCCCACACGCCTAGAGCCCATGCTCTGCAACAAGAGAAGCCACTGCAGTGAGAAGTCCGTGCATCACAACGAAGAGTAGCCCCAGCTTGCCGCACCTAGAGAAAGCCCGCACGCAGCAACGAGGACCCAGAGCAGCCATAAATAAATAAATAAATAAATAATCACAAATACCAGTTCATTGTCAGAACACCTGGTCTGCTGTTTTAGATCACAAGCATGAAATTGCCTCCATTTGTTGTTTTGCTTTTCATTGCTGCAAAATGCAATTTCATTAAATATCATTGATTCATTTTTTTCAGCAAGCATTTGAAACCATGTGCTTGAGGCTAGATGCCAAAGGTGATATGGGAAGGGTGTTACAAAGTAAGAGATGCATGTTTCAGTGCCACTGAAGAGCTTTGCAACTAGCTGGAGGAGGGAGATAAATATATAGAAAATGACTTAAGAACCATGCAAAGCTATATATCTGCAGGTTCAGAGGATTATGCAAACAATTATGTGTGTGCTGAGAAGATGAACCAGAATAATGGTGAGACCTAAGTCAAATGGGGTTAATTAAGCAATTTCCTGGAAAAGGTGAGTTTTGTGCAAGATTATGAAACAAATTGAAATATTGTGGCATTGAAGAGTAAAGAGCACTCTGTGGGGGTAAGGACAACAGTGAAAGCTCGGAACTGAGAAGCTGAATAGTGCTTAGGGGCAGAAAGGAAATTAGTTTGGCTGTAACAAAGGGACAAATCCTAACTAGACTATAACAAACTAAGAGTATTGGTGCCTGGGATAAATACAGGAGCCAATTCCTGAATGATAGGATAAAGGATTTACATGGTACCTTCCAAGCACTAGATATCCATCCATTCATTAAATCAATATTTATTGAATGTCTATGCACTCTGTACTCTGTACTATGTACATACTAAGGCTTACCTCATGCCAGGCACTATGCTAAGAGCTTTAAACATTGTCTCATTTATCCTTCACAACAATACTATCAGTATTGTTGTACACATTCCCCTGCTTTGTTTATAAGGAAACTGAGCCTCAGAGGAAATAAACGACATTCCCAAAGTCATACAGCTAGCAAAAGGTAGAGACTCAGACCCAGAATTTCTGTCCCTAGAGCTCCCACTTGTACCCACTAAAGCTATAGGCATTCTTAATAGGATTTTGAGCAAGAGAAGAATATAATGAAAATACTATTCATAAGAGATTATACCAACAGGTACATGAAGGATGAACATAAATGCAAAGTTCATAATTTTTAAATGGCTCATATGAAATATTAACCATCCATTTAGTCACAATTAATATTAAAGTGTGTACAATTTCCCCACTGAATTTTTAAGAATCATATATATGAAGATTCTGATGTGAAAAGAGAACGATTAAAACTTAATACCACCTGTTTCCTATTCCCAGCTGTCCTGAACAATGAGAACAATACACACAAATTTCATTCTCTTCCCTGCAGGCTAGCATGCAAGGAGGTTTGATTTATGTACTTTTATGTATTTATTTAATTTTGGTAGGACACAAAATCCCAGGCAAAGAATTATTTTTTCTTTTCATATATCTACCAAAATTATCTAGAAGTCAAATATCCCTTGTGCAGAAGTTTTATGATAAAAATAAAAACTACCAAAATGAATTGTTCAATTAGTTTCTGTCTCAAGGAAGAGTTATAGGCTTGGGTCAAAGACATCTAGATTAGAAACATGAAAAAATAAATAAAAATCTATTTAATCTAAAAAATTTTAAAAATCAACACGTATATGTTGAGTGCCTGCAATGAGGCACTGAGCTAGGTGCTTTTGTTTAATTGGTTTGCTTCTTTCCACATTAGATACCCAAGATATATTAGAATTTGTTTAAGATTAAAGAAAAACATATGCTAGAAAATGTTATTTCTAGAATCTCAAGTACTAGATCAATTCTGTCCCCTTTATTTGAAATGCCACAAAAATTGTTGCCAATTTTACATTATCTGAACTCATTTTGGTATTTTAATAGTCAACTCCCTTTTCCCTGAGAGACTGAGCCACAGTAAATATAAACTTTGACCCTAGGCCTCGGCTGCCTCATTTGACAAATGAGCTATGATGGGTCTTGGAGATAACTAGTCTAACTCCCTAAGAGTGTAGGCTTGGAGATAACTAGTCTAACTCCCTAAGAGTGTAGGACAACAGCTAAGGAACTGCTAAAGTCCCTTCAAGCTCCAACATTCTCTAGCCTACAGAATGTCAGTTGGACTGTATTCTTTTCTCTTCCTGTGGTCATTCTTCTGGCTAATATATAACCATCTCTATTTACTTTGAGCTAAAAATGCAGCCTGGAAGAAACTCCAAAAGGAGGAAGTTTGAAGTTATTTCCTCTTAAGAAAACACTCTTACCCCCGAAGAAGTTGTAACATAGAGCATCAACAAAGTTAGAAAGAAAATGAGCACCTCTTAGATTAATGTCTAGCCTATTCATAAAGCCAATCCAGGAAGGAAATTCCTAAATTCTCCCGGGTAATCTTCTTGAGAAGCTAACAAATAGTGCCAAATATTTACATTCTTGCTTGAGACTGACTAAACCTTGGCTCCTTGAAAATGTTACCTGTCTTCAATATCCCTACAGTACTTCGTGCTGTTCCATATCCATGGTGAGAGCTCTTTACACCTATTTTTAGATGTTGATCGAGACTGTTGTTCAGTATAAGGCTCTGGTGACCTGGGAAACCAAAGCTCTTGAATAGAACTTGAAAAGAGTTTATCGTTTGCATGTGCTGGAGGTGACTGATCTAGTTCATTTTCATTCTTGTCAACATGTAGCTTCTCAAAAATATTCTTAGCTTACAGGATATGACTGAAAGAGTTTAAACAGTCATTTCAAATTCTAGCACAGGCAGAAATATTTTTAAGCTGCTCATTTTCCGAGGTCTGGCTAGTTTAGGGAATTAGATTATCAAAGCAATAAGGTCACTGTCCAGTTTTCAAACTTTTTAAGCTAAAATTGAATCTGACCTTTTGATTTTTCAAAATTCTCTAACATAAACTTACATATTCTGTAAATTCAAATGCAAATTTGTGTAAATGTGAAATATAGTGTAAATCTGTAAATTCTGGATATAAGGTAAATATACACATATTCAATGATATATATATGCAAATTACATATACATCTATGCTTATACACACAGATAATTATAGAACAGGGGTCTTAGATTATTTATTTTAAATATGTTTGTCCTTCCAAAATACTAGCAAAACCTTGGTTGCTTGATATTTCTTCTCCCTCTTTCTTCCCATTCTCAGTCATTATAGAAGATATTACTGATGATAGCAGTGATTTCTAGAACAAATTTGATAAGAATTAGAATATTCATTTGTATACAATCATTATTATGCATAACAAGAGCTTAAAGGAAGAGTAAAAAGAAAATCTACAAGTCATTGGTCCAGATCTAGTCCACATAGGTCTAGTCTGTGTTTTAATTGATCCAACATTTAAAAAGCAAGGGATACCACTTTTTTAAAAATCCAGATTTCTGACTTCTCTTGAAAAATCAAAAGCTCTGGCAATACCAGGCATAACACTCCAGTGTGACTACAATCGGTAGGAACCAAGTAGCTGCTGCTCTCTTCAGATAGGACTATATTCTTCAGTACATCACAGCCAAATAGGCCATCTCAATTATTTGTTACATGCTTGGCCCCTATACTCATTGAAGCTTTCAACCACTGATTGGTCCGACCTTCTCACATAATAGAGGTTGACTAATTCAGAAGTTAGGTGACTATCCTAAAGTTATTCAAGGGAAGAACACAATGAATAGATATAGTCTTTGCCCTCAAAGAGTTTATAATCTGCTGCAGGAGAATGGACATATTCATAATAAAGTACAGAATATGATCATCATCATAATAGAAGCATAAACAAAATGCAGAGAAAGCTACAAGAAGAGATCACATCTTGCTGGCCTACCAAGAAAGTCTTCACGAAAGAAAGAGCATCTCACAAAGCAGAAGATATCATCAGAAACCAGTTTTTCAGTTTTCTCAGCACAAATTCTAGCTCTGACACTTAGCATTGTGACTGATGCTGTTACTTAACCTCGCAGGGCCTCAGTTTTCTCATCTATAAAATGGGGATAATAACAGAATGTACTGAAAAGGATTGTTGTGAGAATTAAATGGGAAAATAGAGGTAACAAACATTGCACATAGTAAGCAACTACCAAAATATTCTTATTCTTATTATTTTTATGGATAAAGTAGACTATTTACAGATGGAGAAGGAAGAGATGATTCTACTCTGCAGGGTGAACATCTAGTTGGAAAAATATAGGGTATAGTCAAGGAATAGCAAGTACAAAATAGGGTTGAATTATAAATAAAGGTGAAAGCTAGGCACCTCCCCAAAGCGAGGGTAACATCCTCCCAGAGACAGTGTGAGGACATGAAGGGAGAGCAAAAGCTGGTCAATCCATCCAGCTGACACAGCACCTTTCATCCTGTCACCTCTCTGGCTGACTGGGAGCTCCTGCCCTCCCCAGCCACACACCCATGTGATAAGCGTAGTAAAGAGATGTACAATGGAATATGAGAATGTTAGGGACAGTGGATCAAGTCGAGGAAGTTATAAATGTCTTTCCTGAAGGAAAATAAGCTAAGATTTGAACGATGAGTGTGAGTTGACCAGAGAAAGTGGGGTAAGTGCATTCCTAGCTAAGAAAAGAGCATGTTCAAAGGCACTGTGGCAAGGAGCAGATAGAATAGGAATCAAAGGAAGGCCAGTGCAACTGGAGCACAAAGAGTAAGGCAAATGCAGGGTGAGATGACACTGGAGAGGGTGAGGAGGGTTCAAATCATTCAAAACTTTGTAGGTCTTGTTAAGACTTTTAAACTTTCCTCAAGATCAGTGGCAAGGAGAATTATGTGTTCATATCTATGTCTTGAAATGGCAGCACTGTGGAAACGGAATTGAACATGACTTAGAAGATTTCTGAAGTAGTCTCGGTGATAAAGAATAAACTGCACTAGGCTAGTGGTGGTGGAACTAGAGAATAAAAAAACCTGAGAGATATTTAGGAGGAGAAATGGAGAAAGCTAGTGAGGATTGAATGTAACAAGGAAAGGAGAAGAAAGCAGCATAAGAGATGACTTTGGCTTGCATACCAGAATACATGGTGGCATTTTTGGTAGAGACCATTATATGGAGAGATAAATTATAATTTTTATTTTTGAGCATGGTGAGTTTGAGTGCCTTTAGGATAAAAAGATATATTATGTAGGCAAGCTCTAAGAGGCTGGAAGTAGACGAATATCCTATGCTAGAGATAAAATGTTGAGTCAGCTGAACAAGGTGCTAATTCAAATGGTGGACATGAATGAGATCCCTTAAGGAAAGAGTACGGATTGAAAAAATAAGTGGTCCTAACACTGGCTAGGTAGTTTAAGATGAACCTGTACACAAGAGAGAAAGAAGGAAGCCAAAGATATAGATGGAAAACCTCAAGAGTCTTAGGAAAATTAAGACAATAGAGCATTTCAAGGAGTCAAAGTTTTAAACTACAGAATGCTGGCAACCAGAGTCAAAACAAAAACAAAAACAAAAAAAAGCCAGCATAGTTTTTCTTTTGGCTGTTAAATCATGCAAGCCCATTTCTAATTGTTGCATCAAGTTCCCTTCTTGTGTCTTGTTGTTTTACAACAGTGAAAGTGTCTTGTTGGTTTACAATGGTGAAAGTTTTAGTATGGAAACTCTTCCATTGCTCCTTCTTTATATAAAGAAGAGAATTCTGAAGTACAGGGGGGAAAAGTAGGAACCAAGAGGATAAACAAAAAGTACTGCAAGTTCTCCCATGTACACTTGAACATGGGTTTCTATATCCAAGTTTGCTATGAAAACAGCAACAACGACAACCTGAAGAAGCTGTATTCTTATGCAACTTGTTGGGAGCATTTTCACTTCTCCCATTTCTGTAATTGTGATTGCCTGTCCTCCAAATGGAGCCAACTAATCAAATGGTTGCATCTTAGAAAAAGTAAAACCTGCTGTGCACATTACAATAATCACCAATTAATGCTAACGCAAGCTTTGTGACTGGTTGATGTTCTCCCTTCTCCTTTCGTGATGTAGATTGAGATAAAGATATTAGTTAAAATCACCATCTATTTACAAAGGCAGTCTGATTTCTAGTTATGCCACTACATTCCAAAAGAAGAAAAGAAGAAAACAAAGAAACAACTGCTATCAGATGGCTCCAGATTTTGCATCTGTTGTTAAATAAAAGTAACAATAATTTTTTTAAATAACTTCATGTTTTGCCAACAATCCACGCTTCACTCCTCTTGTTTTGTAGGCTATCAGTTTTAGCAAATGTAACCATTGGTTCCCCAGACAATACCAGTCACAGGAAGCAATTAAGGGCCCAGATTATACTTAGGGCAATAGTGGTCTCAAATCTTCCATTCAATTTTCATTCTACTTTCATCTATTATTAATTGAGCATCTACTATGTGTCAGGTATTCTTCTGGGTGGTAACAATAAAGCAATGAAACAGACATAAATCCTTACCCTAATGGGGCTTACCTTTTCCTTTATTTTGATTTCGTGAGGCTTTCACCAATACCCCTTGCTAACTAGTTTACCTCTTTGCTTATATGAGATTTGGAAGAGAAAAATTCCTGAAGGACCCTTCCCTTTCCCTTTTCCTTTATTGATCCTGCTGCCAGGAAATATATCCTGAGTCCTTTAGGAATTGTGGCAGAAAATTATTTGTGTGGCTTGGCATTCTACATTTCTGCACTTTTATCCTCTTCCTCTATCCTTACTCTGTATACTCAGTATACTTGTCTTGTAATTCCTCAACATGACAAGGTGAGTGCCTTGACTTCCCCAAAGGGTTTTGTTTTCTTAGCATTTTTAGTTTTTTTGTTTTTGGTTTCCTGGAGGAAAAGCAGACTTCAGCTCCCTTTCTTTATTTGAAAGTCGTCAACCTCTCCAGCCCACAATTCTCTTCAGTCTTTTCTAAGCCTGTGGTGGCGTGCCCTCCAGCAGATGAGACTCCTGATAACCTGGCTTGACATTCCAGCACTCCCAAAATTAACCCTTTACTCCACTATAAAAAAACAAAGTAGGGCTTCCCTGGTGGCACAGTGGTTAAGAATCCGTCTGCCAATGCAGGGGACATGGGTTCGAGCCTTGGTCTGGGAGGATCCCACATGCCGCGGAGGAACTAAGCCTGTGCGCCACAACTACTGAGCCTATGCTCTAGATCCCATGAGCCACAACTACTGAGCCTGCGTGCCACAACTACTGAAGCCCACACACCTAGAGCGTGCTCCGCAACAAGAGAAGCCACCACAATGAGAAGCCCATGCACCACAACGAAGAGTAGCCCCCGCTCGCCGCAACTAGAGAAAGTCTGCACACAGCAATGAAGACCCAATGCAGATTAAAAAAAAAATTATTAAAAAATAAAATAAAATAACAGCAATAACAACAACAAAAATGCAGAACAAGAAAAATTTCCCCCTTTGGCACTCTTCTTGGTATTCTCAACTCCAAACAGCTATTATGTGGTGACAGTAGAGAACACAAAAACAAAAAGACATAATGAGGAACATGTTTTCCCCTCTCTGCCAAGGAGGAAATAGAATTGTGATATTAAAGGTATGCACATTTTAAAAATTTTTTGATATTGCCTAATTGCCTACAAAAATTATGTAAAGTGACACACCAATAGTGTGTGAACAGCAATGTATTAATTTTCTGTCTGCCAAATTGACTGACTAAAAATAGATATTTTATTTTGTATTTCTTTATTACTAATGAGATTGAACATCTTTGTTTCTTGACCCTTTGTATTTGTTTTGTAAATTGTGTGTTAATGTTCTTTTGCTTGATTCCTGTTATCATTTCACTTTCTACCCACTGGCAGACACCTTAGATGCCTCATCCAACACTCCATTCAAATTGCTCTCCACAAGGTCACTGTCAACCACCTTTTACTAAATCTAATAGATGCTCTTCAGTGCTATCTTACACAGCCTCTCAGCAACATTTGATACAGTAAACCATTTCCTTTTTCTTGAACAGTATCTACCCTTAGTTTCTACGGCACAAAACTACCCTGGCTTTCCTCTCACCTACCTCCAGGCCCTTCCTTCTCATCTTGAGGACTTTTCTTCCGTGGTACAATGGCAGAGTTCTACCTCAGAGTTCCATCCTAATCTTCTCTTCTCTTCATACAGTACTCACTGTCTCTAGATGACCTCATGACATAGATTATCATGTATATACTGATGATTCCCAAATCTCTATCTCCACAAGTTCTTTCTCCTGAGTTCCAGACTCATACAACTCATTGCCTTCCAGAAATTTCCATTTTTATGTCCTTTAGACACCTACAACTCAACATGTCCAGAACAGCATTCATCATCTTTCTCTTCAAAGCTGTTCTTACTTCTTTAAGCCACCACTCCTGGTATATCCTAATAGTCACCAAGGTCTGCCAATTCTACCTCCTAATTAAATTTCAAATCCATACACTTTTCCCTTACTCCCACTGATGCCCACCATCTTTCTTCTAGGTTACATAAAAATCCTCTTAAATAGACTTCTTGCCCACTCCAATCCATTCTC
This sequence comes from Balaenoptera acutorostrata, assembly GCF_949987535.1. NCBI lineage: Eukaryota > Metazoa > Chordata > Mammalia > Artiodactyla > Balaenopteridae > Balaenoptera > Balaenoptera acutorostrata. Next base: position 99,442,926 of record NC_080085.1, on the reverse strand, counting down.
TACACTACAGTCATATTAGCTAAAGCCCAAATCTAATCATAGTTTCTCTTCCCTGCTTAGAACATCTTAACGGCTTCCTTAAGAAAATCCAAACTTCTTAACATAGTTTCCAAGGCTTACATGATCTGATTTCTCCCCTTGCACCCTGTGCTTCAGACACACTTAAATGTCTTCATTTCCCACAAATTCCAGGCCTTCACATACATTATTCACTATGACTACACTACACACCAACCCGTTCATCCTCTTCTATCCTCATCCTCTCACCAACCTACTCCTAGCTGTGTCTGTCTACATTCTACCCATTTTTCACCTTTAACATTAGAAACTCCTTCCTCAGGCAGATTTCTCTCACTCCCTATTATTTAGGTGCTTCTCCCATATGTTCTGAGCATGGCTTCATCGCACTAAATTGTGATTAGTCTAGTTACTTATCTGCAACTCCCACTAGCTTGCAAGCTCCATGAGGACAGGGAGTATATTGTTGTTGTTTTCATTGTTACTATTTTGTAAATATAATAAGTGTTCAATAAATATTTATATTAATATTTGTCCATTTTCCTACTGAGGTGTTCATCTTTTCTCATTGAATTATAAAAGCTCTTTATATATGAAGGGTTTCAATCCTGTGTCATTTTGTTGTAAATATCTTCCTACCAAAGAACCTACTTTTATGTTTCCTGAGCAAATTATTCCCTTTACTAACACCTTTCCTCTATATGTGCTATTCTCTCTGTTAGGAATGTACTCACTCCCTATGTATCATTTAATACCCACTCAAATGGCATTTCATCTGTGAAGGCTTTTCTGATTCCCTAATAATTCACTTCTTCCTCTGTATTCCCATAGGAACTTGTACATGTGTCAACTTCAAGAAATTAATGTTTTTATTTCTAGTGTAATTGTATTTTTGCATGACTTTATCCTCCATTAGACTGTCAATTTAAAACCAAGGATTTTCTTATTCATGTTTGTATTTCCTATGTCTATCACTATGCCTGAAATATAGTAGTATCTTTAAAATATTTTGCTAAAAGAATTAATTTGGGCTCACAAGTGAACTATGTTTAATAATAAAATATAAAGACAAAATATTTTCTGCAAATAATCATAAATTCAGAACTTCAGCAAAGTCCTGCCTGACTACTAACATCTCAGTTAATAGAAGCCTTAGCAATTGTAAACTGGAAAGTAAGGCGGCAACTAATGATGAGTCAAGGAAAGACCCTAATTATATACACTGTTTGTACTTCTGTATGAAATATTCAGATAAAACTGTAAACTCGGGTTGCAGGTTAAGCAAAGGTAATCCATATGTCCAATAGCTTTACCTGTAGTCCTCTAATACTTCTAGAATTTACTGCTTTTAACTTCTGTGGTTTTGAATGAAAGGAGAAAAATAATTGACAGAGATTTATCCTTGGTTACTAAATTGTACAAGGCAAAAACTTGAGATTTAAACTGTTTTGCTAATTACGTTTAAAAGCACTTTCTAATTGCCCCTTTTTAAGAAATTGTTTTTGCGTTTGTTTTGGGTTCCTTTTAGAATCACTTCTAGTTTCTTACATTTATAATTACACTTTACTGTTCAAAAACTGCCACTTCTAATTGGCTTCAGAAACTTTTAGCTATGTAACTCTTAAGAAGAAGAGTTTATTTTACTTTTTGCTCTAAGGACGTTTTTCTGCTTAAAGCCAAAGAGCATCTGAACTTGGCATTTTAGAACCAGAATGTAGAGCTAGATAAGACCAGTCACAGTTAAGGTTGTTCAACTGCCTTATTTCATAAGAGAAAAACAGATTAGGAAGGATGCTAAGTATCTTGATCAAGGTCAAACACCAAATAGCACAACCAGGGCTAGAACCAGATTTTCTGCCTTGCATTTTCCATTAAATAATAAGTGTCTTTTTAAAAGTTTGATCAACCATGTAACCAATGATTCAGTAATCAGTAAAGACTCATTCATGATTCAACAAATATATAATGAAGGCTTACAATGTGCCAGGTACTATGCAAAGAGCATGCATTAATTTTTAAAACTTTGCAATAGCTCTTGTTGTATGCATAGAGGACACAATGGGGAAATAAGACAGACAAGGTTCCTGGCCTAAAACTCTGATGGAGGTGGAGATATATCTTTTTCCTCCCCCCACCCCACCCCTAGCACTCACTTTCAGTAACCTCTCTTTTCACTAACACATTCCATTCTCCCCACAGGAGGAGGCATGGATAATCTGATTGGTCAGATTCAATCACTCACTGAATGATGTTACGCTATTGGCTGAGGTCCCTCTGCCTCCAAAAGCAGGAAAGAGACTCCACTTTGGCTCAGCCACAGTTTGCCTCACCCACAGGTAAGAAAGGCAGCACCAACACCACTTCGGGACTTCACTGTGTCAACAGACTCTGCTCTCTTTTCCTGCTTCTCACCAGGGTGGGTAGATTGGCCTGAATGGTACTAGAGCCTAGGAACCTTCAATCCAGGAGGCAAGGGAGTAGAAGGCCCATTTTAGCCTCAGGCCTAATGTGTGTCCTCTAACAATTGTCCCTGTACTTAAGAGTTATTGGCCCCTACTCTTCATCCTTTGTGTGCATATTCAATTGGTTAGAACCCAGGAGAGAAGGTAGTGAATGATGAGCATTTCCTCCAAGCCAGTTTAGTAGGAAAGACAGAATCAAACTAATAACTCAAAAAAAATTAACCACACTTATACTAAGTGCTACAAAGACAAGTTTGGAATGCTACCTGGACACATATATCAGAGAAGACTTCCTGAGGTAGTGACATTTAACTAGGACCTAAAAGATAATTAGGAGTTAAGATAAGCAAAGAGAAGGGGGAGGAGAAGCAAGAAGAACTACAATCCTGAAGCCTGTGGAACAAAAACCACATTCACAGAATGATAGACAAGATGAAAACGCAGAGGGCTATGTACCAGATGAAGGAAAAAGATAAAATACCAGAAAAACAACTAAATGAAGTTGAGATATGAAACTGTCCAGAAAAAGAATTCAGAATAATGATAGTGAAGATGATCCAGGACCATGGAGGCAAATATCGAGAAGATACAAGAAATGTTTAACAAAGACTTAGAAGAATTAAAGAACAAACACCTAGAAGAATTAAAGAACAAACAAATATAGATGAACAATACAATAGCTGCGATGAAAAATACACTAGAAGGATTGAATAGCAGAATAACTGAGGCAGAAGAATGGATAAGTGACCAGGAAGACAGAATGGTGGAATTCACTGCCATGGAACAAAATAAAGAAAAAAGAATGAAAAGAATTGAAGACAGCCTAAGAGACCTTTGGGACAACATTAAACACAACAACATTCTCATTGTAGGGGTCCCAGAAGGAGAAGAGAGAGAGAAAATACCTGAGAAAATATTTGAAGAGATTATAGTCGAAAACTTCCCTAACGTGGGAAAGGAAATAGCCACCCAAGTACAGGAAGCGCAGAGAGGTCCCAGGCAGGATAAACCCAAGGAGAAACACGCCAAGACACACAGTAATCAAACTGACAAAAATTAAAGACAAAGAAAAATTATTGAAAGTAACAAGGGAAAAACAACAAATAACATACAAGGGAACTCCCATAAGGTTAACAACTGATTTCTCAGCAGAAACTCTACAAGCCAGAAGGGAGTGGCATGATATATTTAAAGTGATGAAAGGGAAGAACCTACAACCAAGATTATGCTACCTGGCAAGGATCTCATTCAGATTCCATGGAGAAATCAAAAGCTTTACAGACAAGCAAAAGCTAAAACATATATACACTACCAAAATAGATAGCTAGTTGGAAGCAGCTGCATAGCACAGGGAGATCAGCTCGGTGCTTTGTGACCACCTAGAGGGGTGGGATAGGGAGGGTGGGAGGGAGGGAGATGCATGGGAAGAGATACGGGGACATATGTATATGTATAACTGATTCACTTTGTTATAAAGCAGAAACTGACACACCATTGTAAAGCAATTATACTCTAAGAAAGATGTTAAAAAAAAAAAGTGATCTGCCAAAAAGGTAAAAAAAAAAAAAGAAATTCAGCACCACCAAACCAGCTCTACAACAAATGCTAAAGGAACTTCTATAAGTGGGAAACACAAGATAAGAAAAGAACCTACAAAAAAAACCCCAGGGCTTCCCTGGTGGCACAGTGGTTGAGAATGTGCCTGCCAATGCAGGGGACACGGGTTCGAGCCCTGGTCTGGGAAGATCCCACATGCCGTGGAGCGACTAGGCCCGTGAGCCACAATTGCTGAGCCTGCACGTCTGCAGCCTGCGCTCTGCAACAAGAGAGGCCGCGACAGTGAGAGGCCCGCACACCGCGATGAAAAGTGGCCTCCACTTGCCGCAACTAGAGAAAGCCCTTGCACAGAAATGAAGACCCAACACAGCCATAAATAAATAAATAAATAAAATTTTTTTTAAAAAAACCCAAAATAATTAAGAAAATGGTCATAGGAACATACATATTGATAATTACCTTAAACGTGAATGGATTAAATGCTCCAACCAAAAGACACAGGCTTGCTGAATGGATACAAAAACAAGACCCATATATATGCTGTCTACAAGAGACCCACTTCAGACCTAGGGACACATACAGACTGAAAGTGAGATGATAGAAAAAGATATTCCATGCAAATGGAAATCAAAAGAAAACTGGGGTAGCAATACTCATATAAGATAAAATAGACTTTAAAATAAAGAATGTTCCAAGAGACAAGGAAGGACACTACATAATGATCAAGGGATCAATCCAAGAAGAAGATATAAAAGTTATAAATATATATGCATCCAACACAGGAGTACCTCAATACATAAGCAACTGCAAACAGCTATAAAAGAGGAAATTGACAGTAACACAATAATAGTGGGGGACTTTAACACCTCACTTACACCAATGGACAGATCATCCAAACGAAATATGAATAAGGAAACACAAGCTTTAAATGACACAAGAAACCAGATAGATTTAATTGATATATATAGGACATTCCATCCAAAAACAGCAGATTACACTTTCTTCTGAAGTGAGCACGGAACATTCTCCAGGATAGATCACATCTTGGATCACAAATCAAGCCTCAGTAAATTTAAGAAAATTCAAATCATGTCAAGCATCTTTTCTGACCACAACGCTATGAGATTAGAAATGAATTACAGGGAAAAAAACGTAAAAAACACAAACACATGGAGGCTAAACAATACGTTACTAAATAACCAAGAGATCACTGAAGAAATCAAAGAGGAAATCAAAAATACCTAGAGACAAATGACAACGATAACACAAATATCCAAAACCTATGGGATGCAGCAAAAGCAGTTCTAAGAGGGAAGTTTATAGCAATATAAGCCTACCTCAAGAAACAAGAAAAATCTCAAATAAACAATCTAACCTTACACCTAAAGGAACTACAGAAAGAAGAACAAACAAAACCCAAAGCTAGTAGAAGGAAAGAAATCATAAAGATCAGAGAAGAAATAAATGAAATAGAAACAAAGAAAACAATAGCAAAGATTAATAAAACTAAAAGCTGGTTCTGCCATATATGACAAACCCACAGCCAACATCATCCTCAATGGTGAAAAACTGAAACCATTTCCACTAAGATCAGGAGCAAGACAAGGTTGCCCACTCTCACCATTATTATTCAGCATAGTTTTGGAAGTTTTATCCACAGCAATCAGAGAAGAAAAAGAAATAAAAGGAATCCAAACCGGAAAAGAAGAAGTAAAGCTGTCACTGTTTGCAGATGACATGATACTATACACAGAGAATCCTAAAGATAGTACCAGAAAACTAGTAGAGCTAATCAATGAATTTGGTAAAGTAGCAGGATACAAAATGAATGCACAGAAATCTCTTGCATTCCTATACACTAATGATGAAAAATCTGAAAGTGAAATAAAGAAAACACTCCCATTTACCATTGCAACAAAAAGAATAAAATATCTAGGAATAAACCTACCTAAGGAGACAAAAGACCTGTAGGCAGAAAATTATAGGACACTGATGAAAGAAATTAAAGATGATACAAAAAGATGGAGAGATATACCATGTTCTTGGATTGGAAGAATCAACATTGTGAAAATGACTCTACTACCCAAAGCAATCTACAGATTCAATGCAATCCCTATCAAACTACCACTGGCATTTTTCAGAGAACTAGAACAAAAAATTTCACAATTTGTATGGAAACACAAAAGACCCCGAATAGCCAAAGCAATCTTGAGAACAAAAAACAGGGCTGGAGGAATCAGGCTCCCTGACTTCAGACTATACTACAAAGCTACAGTCATCAAGACAGTATGGTACTGGCACAAAAACAGAAATATAAATCAATGGAACAGGATAGAAAGCCCAGAGATAAACCTATGCGCCTATGGTCACCTTATCTTTGATAAAGGAGGCAAGAATATACAGTGGAGAAAAGGCAGCCTCTTCAATAACTGGTGCTGGGAAAACTGGACAGCTACATGTAAAAGAATGAAATTAGAACACTCCCTAACACCATACACAAAAAGAAACTCGAAATGGATTAAAGACCTAAATGTAAGGCCAGACACTATAAAACTCTTAGAGGAAAACATAGGCAGAACACTCTATGACATAAATCACAGCAAGATCCTTTTTAACCCACCTCCTAGAGAAATGGAAATAAAACCAGAAATAAACAAATGGGATCTAATAAAACTTCAAAGCTTTTGCACAGCAAAGGAAACCATAAACAAGACCAAAAGACAACCCTCAGAATGGGAGAAAATATTTGCAAATGAAGCAACTGACAAAGGATTAATCTCCAAAATTTACAAGCAGCTCATGCAGCTGAATATCAAAAAAACAAACAACCCAATCCAAAAACGGGCAGAAGACCTAAATAGACATTTCTCCAAAGAAGACATACAGATGGCCAAGAAACACATGAAAAGTTGCTCAGCATCACTATTTATTAGAGAAATGCAAATCAAAACTACAATGAGGTATCACCTCACACCAGTTAGAATGGCCATCATCAGAAAATCTACAAACAACAAATGCTGGAGAGGGTGTGGAGAAAAGGGAACCCTCTTGCACTGTTGGTGGGAATGCAAATTGATACAGCCACTATGGAGAACAGTATGGAAGTTCCTTAAAAAACTAAAAATAGAATTACCATATGACCCAGCAATCCCACTGCTGGGCATATACCCAGAGAAAACCATAATTCAAAAAGACACATGCACCACAATGTTCACTGCAGCACTATTTGCAATAGCCAGGACATGGAAGCAACCTAAATGCCCATCAACAGACGAATGGATAAAGACGGTGTGGTACATATATACAATGGAATATTACTCAGCCATAAAAGAATGAAATTGCGTCATTTGTAGAGACGTGGATGGATCTAGAGACTGTCATGCAGAGTGAAGTAAGTCAGGAAGAGAAAAACAAATATCGTATATTAACACATATATGTGGAACCTAGAAAATGGTACAGATGAACCGGTTTTCAGGGCAGAAATAGAGACACAGATGTAGAGAACAAATGTATAGACACCAAGGGGGGAAAGTGGTGGGGGGTGGTGGTGGTGTGATGAATTGGGAGATTGGGATTGACATATATACACTAATATGGATAAAATGGATAACTAATAAGAACCTGCTGTATAAAAAAATAAATAAAATAAAATAAAATAAAAGAGGAGGAGGAGGCAGAGCAGTCCAAGAAGAAGAACCAGCGTGTGTGAAGGCTCTGGGGCATAAAAGAGCAGGATACATTCCAGGAACTGAAAGGAGACCAATGGGTCTGGAGCAGAGTGTAGAAAGGTCCTGTATCATTCACTATTTTAAAAATAACACTTTATTATTACTACTTCTTAATGATACATAATCTTGAGTTGCACTAATACACTTACACACACATCAGTGAAAATGGAGAACTACTCTGCTTGTAGTGGTGTCCATATGTCAGGAGGCTTTGCTGCATAGATGAGTTAATAACACTCAATTAAAACAACAGTAACAAATCCAGGTAACCAAAATGCCGTTATCTCCAACCAAGCCAGCCAAGTGAGGTATGGGTGTAAGGTATCTGTAAAATACCCATAGAAGACATATTGATTTCATTATCACATAGCTAGAGTTACTAAAATTCTTTTCCAGCCCCGTGTTTAGCCAGCCCCATCTTCAAACATGAGAATCAGTGTTCAATTTAGTAACTTCTTAAGATTTGTTTTGACAGCCACTGGTTTTTCTTTCTTCAGCAAGACAAATCAAAATATCAAAAATAATATACCCTATTTCTCACTTACTAACCCTTGGAAACAGTGTCACTATGCAATTCTTTTTGCCTAGCAATGTGCTCTTCTCAGAGGCCTAGTAACAGCCTATCAGTTTGACTGCACTGGCCAGCCCTCATCCCTGAAGTGCTTGCTGAATTTCCATTTTTATTAGTAGCTTCTGTTTCTTTAGAAGCTCCATCATCATTCAGCTTTCGTTTATCTGAAACAACCTGCATTATGGTAGAATTTTAAATCAAGCCATTGCTCAGTCATCTACTTGTTTATCTGCACTGTTTGTCCCACATACCATTTTCTTTCTTTTAGAAGTTTAAATTTTCACTCAGGACTCTCTTAATTTATCTTCAGTGTTCCAGATAGTTGAGAAAGCTGGGGAAAGGGAAAATACACTTTTTGTTTCATTCCCCACAGCAACAAAGCACAGATTCATAGAATTTTTTGCTGAATGGTACCTTGGTGACTAGACCTTGTCTTTCATCTAAACCCCAATTCCCCCTCCTACCCCTACATTCTTGCTCTCAGGAAATGATCTATTTTCTTAAAGTGAAATCCCCCTAAAACGTTCTCCCTGATCTACTCTTAACATCTCATGTTTATTGCTATAGTTATTCTTTCTCTCTTCCTATAAATCTCAAAGGAATAGGCACCACTTTACTTTTTCTACTGCTAAAACATCTCTGATTCTAAATTTTATATGTTTCCATCTTCCTTTGGTTGTTAATTATGATGATGATGATAGTGATGAGGAGGATTATAACTAACATTTATTAAACACTTTCTCTGTGCCCAGTATCACCTTATTTTATCCTCACACCAGCCATATGATATAAGCACTATTATAATCCCCATTTTACAAATGCACAGACCATAATCCTCATAAATATCTGGATTTTAGGTGATTCATACTTTCTTCTTTGTATTTTCTGTACTGTTTGGATTGTTTACAGTGAACTACCATACAACTTTTAATACAAAACACAACAGATAAAATAGAGCTTTTTTTTTTTATAGAAGGGAGTAAATAGAGTCATGAGGGCAGTTTACCTCCACTCTTTGATTCTTTTTCCACTACAATCACAAATGTGCCATTCCATCCATCAAAAAGTATTCCAGTGATTAAGAGGAACAAATTACTATGTGTAAAATATGCTACAGGGATATATTGTACATCAGGGGATATAGCCAATATTTTATAACTTTAAATGGAATATAATCTATAAAAATATTGAATCACTATATTGTATACCTGACACTAATATAATATGTTAAATCAACTATACTTGAATTTAAAAAGAAATACTTGAGTGCCTACCATATGCAAAGCAGTGTGAGGGAAACAAAGCAACATAAGCAGCAGTTGAAGACAGTTTGTTTCAAAATGAGTGGTGTTCATTTGTACCCTTTTTTTAGATTCCAAGTATAAACGATATGATATGATGTAGAAAACAAACTTATGGTTACCAGGGGGTAAGGGGGGGGGAAATTGGGGGTTGGGATTGACATATACACACTACTATATATAAAATAGATAACTAATAAGGACCTACTGTATAGCACAGGGAACTCTACTCAGTATTCTATAATAACCTATATGCGAAAAGAATCTAAAAAAGAATGGATATATGTATATGTATAACTGATTCACTTTGCTGTACACCTGAAACTAACACAACATTGTAAATCAAATATACTCCAATAAAATTTTTTTAAAAAATGAGTGGTGTTCATGCCGCCAAGAGTTTAGAGGAAAAGGAATTCACTGTGATCAGAATGTGAGTAGGACTATAGTCCTAGTCTAAACTAATCCTAAACTAGGCCTTAAATGTGAAAGGTGCTCAGATATCAGGAAAGAGAAAGCAATTCTCAGAAAGAAAGGAAGGCATGTCCCTAGCCTGAGTCCCATTACCCTCTCTAGCCTCTCTCCTGCCATGATACTTTAATATCCTGATTGAGAAAACAATACCAAAAGCTAGCACTGAGGCATGAACATAATCAGGAGGAAGTCTGAGCCCTGGCTTGATTATTCTTCCCATCACTAGCTTTCCTCAAAGTTTCTAAGTCATGAAACTAAACCTTGTGATATTTCACAGTAAGCAAACGTCTAGCTCACTTTCAGACTTGTCTTTATTCACCTGCTTTAGGTTCAACTAAGAGCAAAATCTTTGAAGACACCTATACAAGAATGTATAACAGGAGATATAAAGTGGCATCTCCCTCAATCTTGTCTCCTCCAAATAAATTACAAATTACATTTAGTACAACTGCAAGCACAGTGCTGGGCACATTAAAGACACTTAATCACTTATAAGGTGATTAATAGCTAACTTCTGCACTTTAATTACCTTTGCTCCAACATTTCACAATAAATTACCAACTCCCACAAGAGTAGGGTTTCACAAAACTAAGGCAATTTATCTCCATTAAGACTTAGAGATTAAAAAAATAACATTTAAGCCCTTTTCAGTACCAAAATAAATTTCAAACCATAAATAAAGCCCATCAAGAAGCAGACAACCTCACTGTACTGATCCCTTGATATATATCTCTACAAAATCTAGATCAATTTAATAGATCAGAACATAAAAGTTTGTTCTCTTTTTTCATCAACTATATAAACTCTACAGTGTTAGTTGCCAAAGCAAAAGACATCTCAGAAATCCTTAGAGTTAGACTCTATGACATAAAGCACAGCAAGATCCTTTTTGACCCACCTCCTAGAGAAATGGAAATAAACCCAAAAATAAACAAATGGGACCTAATGAAACTTAAAAGCTTTTGCACAGCAAAGGAAAACATAAACAAGACGAAAAGACAACCCTCAGAATGGGAGAAAATATTTGCAAATGAAGCAACTGACAAAGGATTAATCTCCAAAATTTACAAGCAGCTCATGCAGCTGAATATCAAAAAAATAAACAACCCAATCCAAAAATGGGCAGAAGACCTAAATAGATATTTCTCCAAAGAAGATATACAGATTGCCAACAAACACATGAAAAGATGCTCAACATCATTAATCATTAAAGAAATGCAAATCAAAACTACAATGAGGTATCACCTCACACCAGTCAGAATGGCCATCATCAAAATATCTAGAAACAATAAATGCTGGAGAGGGTGTGGAGAAAAGGGAACCCTCTTGCACTGTTGGTGGGAATGTAAATTGATACAGCCACTATGGAGAACAGTATGGAGGTTCCTTAAGAAACTAAAAATAGAACTACCATATGAGCCAGCAATCCCACTACTGGGCATATACCCTGAGAAAACCATAATTCAAAAAGAGTCATGTACCACAATGTTCATTGCAGCTCTATATACAATAGCCAGGACATGGAAGCAACCTAAGTGCCCATCAACAGATGAATGGATAAAGAAGAGGTGGCATATATATACAATGGAATATTACTCAGCCATAAAAAGAAACAAAACTGAGTTATTTGTAGTGAGGTGGATGGATGTAGAGACTGTCATACAGAGTGAACTAAGTCAGAAAGAGAAAAACAAATACCGTATGCTAACACGTATATATGGAATCTAAAAAAAAATGGTTCTGATGAACCTAGGGGCAGGACAGGAATAAAGACGCAGACGTAGAGAATGGACTTGAGAACACGGGGACGGGGAAGGGTAAGCTGGGATGAAGTGAGAGAGTGGCATGGACTTATATATACTACCAAATGTAAAATGGATAGCTAGTGGGAAGCAGCCGCATAGCACAGGGAGATCAGCTCAGTGCTTTGTGACCACCTAGAGGGGTGGGATAGAGTGGGTGGGAGGGAGACGCAAGAGGGAGGAGATACGGGGATATATGTATATGTATAGCTGATTCACTTTGTTATAAAGCAGAAACTAACACGCCATTGTAAAGCAATTATACTCCAATAAAGATGTTAAAAAAAGAAAGAAAGAAAGAAATCCTTAGAGTTAGAAGTTACTTCAATTCCATCATATCCGAAGACCAAAAGGTGGCTTCACTCTTTCTTCAGTATTGATCTTCTGTCTCATTTTTTCCCTCAAAACCGGCACTCTCTTCTATTTTGGAGCACTGATATCTGAAGTGAACTTTCCTGGAATGTCAACATCTAACTGTATCTTTCACATTAGGTAAGTTAATTTTCTTCACAAAGACCATAATTTACAGGAGAGAACAGTAAAGTTTGTTCTTATAAGAAGACCTTTCTAAAAATAAAAAGGCATACAATTACTTATTACACCAGCCGTCGGATTTGCTTTTATTTTTAAGCCCCCCCCCCACACCACACCAGATAGATGCAAGTCTAAAAGGAAAGTGGCTCTAGTTTTAACATATCAATTTATTTATTGAAGAATTTTGAAGGAAAGATGCATGATGTATAGGATTATGATCCCGACATTACAAAATTATTATTAATTTGAGCAAAGTCATTTTTTCACCTTGGCAAATAAAGAGTGCCATATGATGCTTTTCCAGATTGTATGATAAAGTTAGTAAGTAGAGAAATGTATAGTGAAGTTTAAGATACTCAAGGAAGAGCCTTAGCCAAAGAAGATTCATCCACACAGACTGAAATTATCCTTTTCTTATTCACTGTGGGTTAGGCATAAAGCCTGATGGGATCATATCAGCACAGGCACAAGAGGAGTGTGAGGAATAAACACCAGGACAGGGTGTGGATACCTCATACTCATTCCAACTGGCCTCATTAGCCAGGAGAGTAAATCTTCTGTGTGAAGCATACCAGCAGGAGGTTCCAATCAGGTGATACTTGAAACCAGGAAGGTAGAAACACCATAGTCTGGGGTGAGTGATTTACTCAGAACAGACCTCTTGAGCCAGTAAATGGTTAGTCTAAGGACTAGGATTCAATGCTTTGTGGGAAGAGACTATCAGGGACTGTCCACAGCCAGGCAGAGCATCAAAGCCTCAGGATAATATAGTTTGGATGTAGAGCAGAGACCCAGGACTAGTAGGAATTGGGGTGCCTCGAGACAAAGGCTCAGGTTTGCTGATCAGGGGAAGTTACAATTCAGCAGGTATATCAAATGATGTTAGATATGCCTCTCTGAGCTTCAGTTTTCCTCATCTGTAAAAGGGAGATATAAATGTTCCTGTTTAATTGGGGTAAGGGGACTTACCCCACCCAAGGGCAGAGGCAAATAGCTATCTCCCTAATGGAGTACATGCAGTTATGGAGACAGTTATATACCAGGGAAGCAAGGTGTTGAGGGGAGAGAACATAAGAGCAATAAATTTTCAATGATAATCAAAAGGAATGGGGATCCCTAGTATAACCAGTAAGAAGCATCACTGAGAATTGAAGTCAGGTCCATATCCATATGATTCAGATGTCCATAATTATGTATTCCTATATATCGATGTCTACATAGCTACCATTTAGTGAGTGCTTACCATGAGTCAGGCACTGTGCTAAACACTGTCCCTGAATTTCTTATTTAATTTCACCCATACCCTGTGACTTAGGTACAGTCATCATTCTCATGTTACCAATGGGGAAACCAAAGCTAATGTAGAGCAAACTAAAGTAAGGGGTAAATGGATCAAACTAACACTATTAGATGAATTACTATTGAATAGCATGTGCATTGAATATGTATTTGTTCCCTGAAAACTAAATTGATTATGACATAAATTGTAAATTGAATCTAGGGACTTCCCTTGTGGCACAGTGGCTAAGAATCCGCCTGCCGGGCTTCCCTGGTGGCGCAGTGGTTGAGAATCTGCCTGCTAATGCAGGAGACACGGGTTCGAGCCCTGGTCTGGGAGGATCCCACATGCCGCGGAGCGGCTGGGCCCGTGAGCCACGGCTGCTGAGCCTGCGCTTCTGGAGCCTGTGCCCCGCGACGGGAGGGGCCGCGATAGTGAAAGGCCCGCGCACCGCGATGAAGAGCGGTCCCCGCACCGCGATGAAGAGTGGCCCCCACTTGCCGCAACTGGAGAAAGCCCTCGCACGAACCAAAGACCCAGCACAGCCAAAAATAAATAAATAAATATAAATAAATAAAATAAAAAAAAAAAAAATCTGAGACTCAAATTTCAAAAAAAAAAAAAAAAAAAAAAGAATCCGCCTGCCAATGCAGGGGACACGAGTTCGAGCCCTGGTCCAGGAAGATTCCATATGTCGCGGAGCAACTAAGCCCGTGTGCCACAACTACTGAGCCTGCGCTCCAGAGCCTGCAAGCCACAAGTACTGAAGCCTGCATGCCTAGAGCCCGTGCTCCGCAACAAGAGAAGCCACCGCAATGAGAAGCCAGCGCACTGCAAGAAGAGTAGCTCCCGCTCACCGCAACTAGAGAAAGCCCGCGTGCAGCAACAAAGACCCAATGCGGCCAAAATAAATTATAAATAAATAAATAAATAGAATCTAGATCAAGGTGGCACTACAATGGGAGAATGCCAAATATCAAGTAATTCAGCATAACTAGTGGCCATTCAAAGGCAGCAAATTGCCAAGAACTGCCAAAGAATGGATATAAGGTTGGTAACTTGAGAGGGGCAGCTCAGCTGGCCAGAAGGCCAGGCTGGAGGAGAGATCCTGTTTTGAGCATCATACTCCAAGAAGAATCCTCATTTTCCTTACAGATAACACAACCAGGTTGGGGTAGCATGAAAACACTGATAAAGGAAGAAGATTTGAATTTATTGAGCCTTTACTATATGTCATGCTCTTTGTTAGCTGTACATATACTTTCCCAGTCAATCTACCCAACAGTGAAAGACAATACGTGAAAATAATTATTCCTGTTTTACTAAAAAGGACATTGAGATTGGAGAAAGTGACCCCTATTCCAATGTTACAGAGCCAGTAAATGTCAGAGTTAAGACTTAAACTCAGGTCTGCACAACTTCCCTCCAAGAGTTGCCACAGGAATTGATGCAAAAGAAGTAAATAGAAAAAAAAAACAGTTAAGAAACTCTAACACTGAATCTGAGAATAGACGTTGCAAGGCTGTCATACTGAAGTGGTACAAAGGAGGTATAGAACCTGAAGCTCATGCCCAAAATATAATATAATATTAATAATAATAATAACAGTAGCTAACATTTATTGAACACTTTCTATGTGACAGGCATTGTTCAAAGCATTTTATATGTTTAACTCATTAAATCCTCACAACCACTCCATGAGATAGATATTATTGTCTCCATTATACAGTTGAGTAAATGGACACAGAGAGGTTAAAATCTTTATCCAAGATAGTAAATGGCTGAGCTAGTATGGGATACTGGAATTCAAGATATGGTTCAAGGAAACTCTCAAAAAGACAATTTGAACTATACAATTGTAAATTATACTGATGTAACAGAAAAAAATAGAAGTGAGTACCTAAATAAACCAGAGAGCTGTCCAGGGTGATGGATAACATAAGGAAAGTAGACGCCTTTAAATCCTTTTTTGTTTCTATCTCCTGTGTCAAAGATAATTATTTTCAGGCTGAAAAGTGTAAAAAACAACCATTGCTAAGAAATAACTTAAGCCTAAAATGGTTGAAAAGATTGTAAAATGCACACACACACACACACACACACACACACACGCAAAAACCTACTGTTCTAGCGTTTTAAATGCCTTTCAGTTTCCTGGGATGTATGAATTAAATCCAAGAATGTATACAATTGGTCAAGCTATATTCATTATCTTTGAGGAATCACAGAGAAGAGGTGAAATCATGGATGAGTGCTGGAGATGCATTCCTTATTTTTTTTTCTTATTTTTTTTAAGACGAGAAGGACGGTAGATTCCAAAATTAAATATAGGCAAATTGTCTCCATTCTCTCCTTGCTCCCTTAAAATTCATTCTCTGCACACGGCAGTTAGACTCTTTGAATAATGTAAATCAGATCATGAAACACTGCTCCTTCCTACAATCCTCCTTGCTCTTAGAACAAAGTCTACACTCTTTACCATTACTCTTACCATGTTGTCTCCTTCTTAAACTCCATTACTTATTGTTGCTCCATTGTTCACTCTGCTTCAGCCACTTTGATCTTCTGTCCCTTGGACACTCCAAGATTGTTCTTGCCCCAGGGCCTTTGCATTGCTGTTATCTTTGCCTCAAGGATTCTCTCCCTACATATTTGCAAACTAAATCCTTGTCAACCAGATCTCAGCTAAAATATCATTCTCTAATAGATGCCTTCCCTAACCTATCTAGTGTTACTGCCCTGCCCCTACTCCAGTCACTTTCTATCCCATTTCCTTATTTTATTTTCCTCGCAGTATTCACCATTACCTGAAATGATCTTACTTGTGTGTTTATTGCCTGACTCCCTCACTAGTAAGCAATCTCCATGGGAGACAAGATCTTGTCTGTCTTGCTCTCTGTTTTAGCCCCAGTACTTAGAATAGTTCCTGACACAGAGCAGGAGCTGAACAACTACTTGTTGAATGAATGATTGACTACTTGAGTCATGGGAAAGATTCTAGAGCAGATTGTTAAAATAATTGTTCATGAGCAAATAAGAATGCAAGTGATGGTCAGCTTAGACTAATTTCATTTCATTCTCTGACATGGCCAATAGCCTTGAAAATCAGAGACGTATGGTATGCAGAATATCCACATACAAAGACATTTAACAAAGTCTTTCATGACACCCATGCATTGAAGATGGATAACCATTGGCTGGAAACCATTCAAATTGGTTTTTTTTTTAAAGATTGAATGACTTTAGCCAGAGTGTTTTGATGCCATTCTAGAATATGAGTTCCTAATTTCCTTGGACCACGAATAGCTTTAAGAATATGATGAAAGCTATGGAGCTTTGTTGCAGAAAAAAATACATGTATGCATACATTTTGCATAAAATTCATCAAGCTCCTATTGATTCATGGATCCCAAGTTAAGAAGTGCTCTACTAGAATATTTCCAGTGGAAAACTTCCTGGTTTTTTCTTTTATTTTTCCTTCTTTCTTTCCTTCATCTATCTATCTTTCTTTCTTCCTCAGGGAAGGCTGATCTGTCATGTTTGGAGATGGCAGAAGATGGTAGATATATAAGATACATTAGAAAACATGACCAAAATTTTTAAAAGAGTATGAAGGACTGGTTATGATGGATGGCATATAACAGGAAATTTAAATTAGAGTTTTAATCAATTGTAAGTTTGATACAGAATAATATTGATGTGGCCACGAAAAGCAGCTAATCTGATTTTATGTTGCATTGATAGAACAAGGTAGGTGATAACATAGACTATTCTGCATGCGTTGCAGCATACTGTGAGTATACACAGCATTCTAGGTGCTAACCTTTAAGAAGTATATGGACAGGTGTATACAAATGCACTTCATAGGGATTGTAAAGAAACATGAACTCGGTTCTTATAGGCAACCACTGATTGAATGGAAATGTTGTGCTGAGAGTAAAGAAGATTCTGGTGGGGGAGGGAATTTGTCAAATGTTAGTTGGTTCCAAACATTTGAGAGGTCTAGAGGTGAAAAAAGTGATAGGACTTATTCAATATGACTATAAGTCATAAACCTGGAACCAAAGGTTATAAAAAGATATTTTAGTTTAATATCAGGAATCATCTTCCAAATAGTAGAAGCAGTCCAAAGATGGAACGTGCTGCCTTAAGCAAGAAAGGATGTCCATCACATCACTGAAT
This sequence comes from Balaenoptera acutorostrata, assembly GCF_949987535.1. Classification (NCBI taxonomy): domain Eukaryota; kingdom Metazoa; phylum Chordata; class Mammalia; order Artiodactyla; family Balaenopteridae; genus Balaenoptera; species Balaenoptera acutorostrata. The sequence goes on along the minus strand of NC_080085.1, from coordinate 99,425,017 downwards.
CTGGTAAAGCAGAGGTTCCATAATTAATTGGCAACAATGCTATAGAGGGGACTCAAGCATAAAACAGAAGGTTGGAAACTAGATAACTGATCTACTTTCTTCTTACTCTAGGAACCAAGCAAGTTAGTTGATTGTGAAGAATAATGCCCCAGAGTCATCTATGTGAACGCCACACCCAACTTATACAGGAGCAGTGAGAATCTAATAATAACTCTAGTTCAGAATATTATGGAAACTCATTCTCTTCAAGCCTTTTAAGCTCCTTATCTTCTTGAGGTTTTTTTTTTTTTTAACCCAAATACAGTATATTGGAAATGACCTTTTCTTTTAAACATATGAAATTGTTCAGATATCTTCATAGCCCAAGCAGAAGAACTGCATGTGGTAACACTGGGAAAAACATACAGCAAAACAATGTCTAGTTTTTTCCAAAAGGCAGGCTGCTGACAGTTTGATAGGTTTGGGGAGAGAGAGAGTGCAAGAATGAATTCAACCCTACCACAGCTGCAACAGTTTTGTTAGGTAAAGTTCTGATTACAAATTGAGAAACTGCTTTATGTTTCATGTCTATGACAGGATTATTTAAATATGTCACCCAGCAACAGCAAGCAGATCCAATCAATTGTGGACATTGCAGTGGTCTGGTACATTTACTACTATGAGAACAAAGCTTGCACAAAATTGTTTTCTAAATGTCATCCACTTAATAAACAAGAATGTGAAGCCACACAAGACACCCACCATTTCTGTAAACCCAGCAAATCTCCAGATGGAGAGAAGGAAGGAAGGATTAGTCAGGATGCAAATGGAAGAAGGTAAAGAAGAAATGGAGGGAGAATAAAAGATGAACATCCACTGATTATCTGCTAGTTCTATGCTCGGCAATTTCACATATACTATTAACTCTTCTCCACAAACGAAGCAGAAATAATCATCCTCACTTTTAAAGGTAAAGCAGCATACTTAAAGCAGTTAAGTAATTTGCCCAAGGTTCACAGTTTATAAATGATTGCATATAGATCTGTCTGACTCCAAAGACCATGATCTTTTCACTACAGCACACTGCCCACTACAATGTGTTGAGTTTAAGAATATTTTGAAGGTATAATATTCAGTAGCCTTCACTGACTTTCAACCATCTTCAGCATACAAAGCCCTTGCCCCTGCTTATTTCTCCAGATTCTTCTTTCACTATCCCACCCTTCAAACTCTACAGGCCAGACAGACTGAATACCTTGTGGGAACCCAGAATTTGTCAGGCTATCTCAGCTTACTTCTCTTTGTACATTCTGTTCTCTCTGATTTCTTCCTTCACCTACTGCCCAGCTCCTACTTTTCTTTCAAGATTAACTCAAGCCTAACCTTTCCAGAAAGCCTTTCTTGTCCATCTCAGATAGATAATTGCCATTCCATAGTACCTTGAGGATATTTATATCACATCCTTTTTCAGACTCTATTTATTGTTTTTACTTATCTCTCTCCACACTAGACTGCAGCCTCTCCAAAGCAAGAAATTGGACTTGTTTCCACATTGTATCTTTAACATCTGGAATAGTGCTTAGGATGTAGTAAGCACTTATAAATACTGAAAGAAAGAAAGGAAGGAAGGAAGGAAGGAAGGAAGGAAGGAAGGAAGGAAGGAAGAAAGAAAGAAAGAAAGAAAGAAAGAAAGAAAGAAAGAAAGAAGGAAAGAAAGAAAGAAAGAACAACAGCAGCAAAATGAAAAAAACGAGGTTGGCTGGTCCAATTTAGTAATAGACAGACTGATTGCATGTGATCCCAAGTAAAAGATCTCAGATGAACAATTTCACAATAAATCAGGGAGCATTCCATTAAACCATGAATTAGCATTTTCCCTTTGTTAAAAGAAGAGCTGTATCCTCCAACTAGACTTGGATGTCTTCCAAGCTGTCCTTCTTTCTTAGTACCTACGTTGGTTCACTTAATAAGGAGTGGTTCACTCCCTTTAGAGTCAGCAACCATATCTTCTAGGCTCTGAGCAATTTAGAAGCAGAGATCCTGATAGCTACAATGTTGGTTCATCTTTCTACTGAGACAGGTAGATGTGATTGCCTGTTTTCACTCCAACAATGAGCAGATGTTTGTTTACTTTCCCTAGTGTATGTGCCCTCTGCTCCATGGAAGCATTTGGATTACCTTGTCTTGCTTCCAACTATTCTCCTAGCTTCCTTTGGCTCTTGATCCAGAGAGAAAAACAGAAAGGAACAAAGAAATAAGTCACATATATCATTTTTCAATTTTCTTGTGTAAAACCCTGTGACTGCCTCATTTCAATCAGAAGGAAATTAGTTCTATGCCCTTTGAAGTGAGCTGAGTCACTCATAATTTGAAAACAATGCAACTGTGGAGAGACAGAGTAGTGCCTAAAAAGGAATGCATGTAAGATGACCTGGGTTCTTTCTAGTCCTAGCTGTACCACTAGCCAATTATGTGACCTTGGACAAGCCACTTAACCTCTCCAGGCTTTGGTTTCTTCATCTGTAAAATTAGGAGATTGGGCTATATGATCCCTAAAGTCCCTTTTTGCTCTTAAATTATGTCTTGAACACACAAGCATGGATGTAAAGTGGTTTCACCGTAGCACAGAACCCTACATTTTAAGGAATTACTGACTCACTCTAAATACAAACCTATAAGCCTACTTCCACTGTTCCATCTGTCTGTTTTTCTGGCTGAATGCATGTTTGATACATGTGATTCATATTCAAATATGATATTTTCAGCCTGCCAAAAGGACATTGCTGGAGACCGCAGCCTTGCTACTCTGGTCTAAATGCCTCAGACTGGCTTCTGAAGACCCTGATTTCTTTGGTAGATGCCATCGTGTTGACTCTAAGGGACAGGCCACATCCATCATTCACCTGACCCCATGCCCACCTCCTAATTCACCTGACTGGGGTTTTTGTCAACATTGGGCAGCTGTGCGTTACGGAGAGAGGGTGGGGAACTGGAACTAAGGGTTTTCACAAGATGTGAAATTCACAGTCTATAACAAGTAATGGGTTAAAGGTTGCATGAGGCAATGAGTCATAAGTGAGGAATTTATAGTTATCAGTAGAGAGCAGTGGGCCAGAAACTAAGTAGATATAGAAATAAAAACCTGGAGAGCATATATATCAATGCTTAAGGAAAGAAAATGGAGAGCCAAAGTCTGGATAGGTAACAAGAACTTGACGTGGTCAAATTCCAAATGACAGGACAGCTGGTAAAGCTTTGGGCCAGTGGTTCGGGCCTAAGAGATCCACCAGAATCAAAAGTATAGGACAAGGTGAACAGGAAACAGATACGAGTCTTTGGCCACCAAAGAGATCAATTCCGATCTAAGCAGATGCTTGCTGCTAGGAAAAGAATCATTCCAAAGCACATTCAAAGCAAGTAAATGAGTGAGGACATCTGACTAATCTGGGGAGTTAAATTTAACTGACAGTTAAAGATAGAGACTGAGTATCCACCTGGCTCATAGAATGTTGTGGCACCCTGGTGTCAGAAGCTAGTCTCACAATACAGTGAACCTCAGAAGAAAAGGACAATATGACCACATTCCCATCTAACTTTCAAGGGGTGATCCCATCATCAGGCAGAAAAGCAGGTACACCAGTTTCAAAGGCCAGATTCCCCTCAAAGTCTTCATAAATTTGATGGGAAAAAATGACCCTGGTCATAGCTTACTAAGGTGAGGGAACTTTGTTAAACATCAGTGAGGAACTGGCTAGGCAAGATAGGACTGAGCCTAAGAGACAGCAGCAACTCCCAGTCGAGGAATGGCAATCACCTGGCAAATCTGCACCCACTTCTTACTCTCAGGTTTATGATCTCAACACTCCTTCCACATAAGCCTGGGAATCCTTCTCAACACACAGCTCTTGATAGCCACTATTAATTGACAGATCAACGTTTGGCACATTAGATTTAAATGTATTTTTCATCTATTTTGCAATTAATTGTTAGAGCAACTATAGTCCCAGACTTCATGAGGCCTGAGAGAACTTTTTCTGTGTTGACTTTACAACCTCAATCCTCAATGTCAATCTATAGTCCACCGATGCTACCCAGAGCCCTGGGATTAATGACAAAAATCATCTTACTCCTGTTAAGACTGCTACATAGATTCACAGTGATTGACAGAGCCTACCCAACCATGCTTCTGCCTTGCATTTTGTGGTTAACCCCTCATGACCCGTAACAATGACCTTAAGGTAATGTAACACAGAGCCAGCACCACTGCCCTGCTGACCCAGGCACAGTGGATAGAGTCTTAGGTTTTAATTTTGCAGAACAAGTCCACATGCCATTCATAATATTTTCCATTTTTCTAAAGTGATCCAATTTCCTGGGGAAATCCTTCTTGAAAAAGTTATTACCTTCTTAGGTATTCTTCAGGTAAAATAATTCCAGAGGCTGGTTGCAATGGCACCTTTCCAACTGAATGTATAAATCAGGTTTGCCTTACTTTAAAAGATTTCCTCCTGTGGGGTAAAGCGAAGGGGGGCAGTGCGTGGTGGGATGAATTGGGAGGTTGGGATTGACATATATACACTAATTTGTATAAAATAGATAATAAGAACCTGCTGTATAAAAAATAAAATAAAATAAAATAAAAGATTAAAAAAAAAGATTTTCTCCTATCAAATAAAACTCTTCCTCTGGAGAAGATTTGTTTCTGATCACCTGGCCTGATTTACAACCAATGTAACGGACTGGAATATACCCCCTTTCTCATTTGAGGACCCTTGAACAAATGAAAACAGCTTGTTAAATAGAGCAGTGATTGGGCCATTTTGCATAATTGTTCTGAAGAAAATCCATTAGTGATAAAGCAGTCTTATATTTTCTAATAAATTTTAAAGCACAAAAAGAACCTATTTTTTCCCACCTTTAACTTAGATGGACCTCGATAATGTTTCTCAGGTCCTCAGAAAGACATCATATATATTTCTTTTTAATCTAAGAAAAAAAGATTATGAATTTTAGTATTTGAAAGCAAGTTTTAAAGGGGAATAATTTTATTAAGAACTATTTGTATCTATAAATGTAAGCAGTTTTACTTTAGGGAAAGAAACTTCTGTTTCAAAGAATCAGAGTTAGTGTTTCATTTTGTTATTTTGCTTTTAAACAAAGTCCTACTACTTCTCAAATAGATCCTGAGTGCTACAAGACTCTCTTCAAAAGTTAATGGTCCTTTTACAATGATGTGTTAGTTTCAGGGAAATCAACTATACTCCAATAAAAAAGTTTTTTTAAAAAGTTAATGGTCCTTACAGATTTACCTCTGTACTAGCTTGAGAATGATTCAAAAATTTTCTAAAGAAGTATATCAAACATTAACTGAAGCCCATTAAATTATTTTTTTTAATGCTGTTTTAAATTTCTAGAGTGACTGTAACAACAATTTAAAAAATAATATCATCTGACAATCAAGGACTTACATAATTTTTTATTAAGACTTTATGTGGGACTTTACTTCTGGGCTCTCTATTCTGTTCCATTGGTGTATGTGCCTATTTTTATACCAGTGTTATACTGTTTTAATTACTATAGCTTTGAGTATAGTTTGAAATCAGGAAGTGTGATGCCTCTAGCTTTGTTCTTCTTTTTCAGGATTGCTTTGGCTATTCTGGATCTTTTGTGGTTCCATATGCATTTTAGAATTGCTTTTTCTTTTTGTGAAAAATGCCATCAGAATTTTGATAAAAATTGCATTTAATCTATAGATGCAGTCAACTAATATCTGACAAGGGAGACAAGAATACTCAATGTAAAAAGGATAATCTCTTCAATAACAGTGTTGGGAAAACTATCTTATTGCATGTAAGATAATTAAATTGGACCTGCATCTTACACCTCACACAAAAATTAACTCAAAGCAGATCAAAAATGTAAACATACAACATGAAACCATAAAACCCCTAGAAGAAAACATAAAGAAAAAGAACCTTGACATTGGTCTTGGCAACTTTTTTTTTTTATATGACACCAAAAGCACAATCAACAAAAGCAAAACAAATAAGTGGGACAACATCAAACTAAAAATCTTCTGCAGAGCAAATAAACAATCAACAAAATGAAAAAGTAACCTACAGAATGGGAGAAAATATTTGTAAACCATATATCTGAAAAGGAGTCAATATAAAAAATAGTTATAAAACTCATATAATTCAATAATAAAAAATCCAATTAAGAAATGGGCAGAGGAACTGAATAGAAATTTCTCCAAAGAAGACCTACAAATGCCTAACATGTACATGAAAACATGTACAATGTCACTAATCATCAGGGAAATGTAAATCAAAACCACAATGAGATATTACCTCACACCCATTACAATGGCTATCATCAAGAAGACTAAAGATAATAAGCATTGGTAAGGATGTGAAGAAAAGGGAACCCCTGTGCATTGTTGATATGAATGAAATTTGGTACAGTCACTATGGAAAACAATATGGAGTTTCCTCAAAAAGTTAAAAATAGAACTACCAGCAATCTCACTTCTGGTTATACATCCAAAGAAAATGAAAACAGGATATCAAAGGATACCCACATGCCTATGTTTATTGAACTATTATTCACAATAGCCAAGATAAGGAAACAACCTAAATGCCCATCAGTGGATGAATGGATAAAAGAAGATGTGTTCTGTAGATACACAATGGAATATTATTCAGCCAACAGAAAGAAGGAAATCTCGCCATTTGTGATAACATGGATGGACCTTGAGGGCATTATGCTAAGTGAGATAAGTGAGAAAGAAAAAGAGAAATACTGTATGATCTCACTTGTATGTAGAATCTAAAAAAGCCAAACTCATAGAAACAGAGTAGAATGAAGGCTACCAGGGGCTGACGGTGGGGGAATCGAGGAGATGTTGGTCAAAGGCTACAGACTCGCAGTTAGATGATGAATAAGTTCTGGAGATCTAATGCACAATGTTGTGATTGTGGTCAGCAATACTGTATTATAAACTTCAAAGTTGTTAAATGACTAGATATTAAATGCTCTAACCACAAAATTAAGTAATAATTGCATGACATGATGGAGGTACTGGCTAACACTAAGGTGGTAATCATATTGCAATATATAAATGTGTCAAATCAACACACTGTACACCTTAAACTTACACTATGTTATATGTCAATTATATCTCAATTAAAAAAAAGACTTTTTTGTTTTAAAGCGATTTTAGGTTCACAGCGAAACTGAGGGGAAGACACACACACACACACACAAAGATTCTGCATATACTCTCTGACCCCACACATGCATAGCCTCCCCCAATATCAACACCCCCTCATCAGAGTACTACATTTGTTACAATTGATGAACCTACATCAACACATTCTTATCATTCAAAGTACATACTTTACATTAGGGCTCAGTCCTGGTGTTATATAATCTATGGGTTTGGACAAATGTATAATGACATGTATCCATCATTATGGTATCAGACCTAATATTTTCACTGCCCTAAAAATCACCTTTGCTCCACCTATTCATCCCTCCTCCCCATCTCCCAAACCCTGGTAACTACTGATCTCCATAGTTTTGCCTTTTCCAGAATGTCACATAGTTGGAATTGTACAGTATGTAGCCTTTTCAGATTGGCTTCTTTCACTTAGTAATATGCATTTAAAGCTCCTCCATGTCTTTTCATGGCTTGATAGGTCATTTCTTTCTCACACTGAATGATATTGTCAGTGTCTGGATGTACCACAGTTTATTTACCCATTCATCTACTGAAGGCCATCTCGGTTGCTTTTAAGTTTTAGCAATTATGAATAAAGCTGATATAAATATCCATGTGCAGATTTTTTTTGGAGGGGGATAGAAATTTTCAGAACTTACATATTTTTAAAATGGAAAATAGTTGAAAGACTAGATTATTTAACATATAAACATTTGGTATGTTAGGTTGCTATTATATGCCTATTGCAATAATTAAGTTTAAAAGTATCACAACTTAGACTTTCCAAAGTTAAATGCCTGAATTAAGCTTTCTATTCTAGAAATAAAATAGAGCTGAGGTTTTCCAGATTTAGATATCTAATAATCTCAGCTATTCAAAGCAAATAAGAATCCCAAATAAGAGAAATTATGAAAATAGCTAAGAAGTAAAAGTGCATAGTTTATAGGTCTTCTCGTTAATATTTTCACTGGCCAGAGAAAAGGAGTAAAATTTTACACAAGGCCCCCTCTCCTCCACCTTGCCCAGGGAAAAGGAATAGTTGATGGATTAGCCTAGATAGCAAAATCCTGTCCCATTACAGCAAAACAGAGAAGAATAGGAAGGGAGGAGAGAGATCACTGATAAACAATGGAAAGAAAGAAAATCAGAGGGGAAAGAGGATCTATGTTATAAAAAACAAGAAGAGCAGCAAGCAAGAGACCTCTGACATCTGTGATCAGAGACAGCAGATCACAAGGAAGGAGACAAGAAGCACGTACTAATGGTCTGGGGGCTTAAGGACAAAGGAGAAGCTAAGCCCTCACTAACAACTGAGAGAATCACTGAGTCGGGGAGTGAGGAAGAAAGAAAGAAAGAAAAGAAAGAAAGAGAGGAAAGAAAGAAAGAAAGAAAGAAAGAAAGAAAGAAAGAAAGAAAGGAAGGAAGGAAGGAAGGAAGGAAGGAAGGAAGAAAGAAGGAAAGAAAGAAAAAGAAAGAAAGAAGCAAGGGAGGGAGGGAAGGAGGGAAGAAAGAAAGAAAGAGAAAGAAAGGGAGAGAGAAAGAGAGAAAGAAAGGGAGAGAGAAAGGAAGAAAGAAAGAAAGGAAGAAAGAAATCACTATAGGTTCATATTGTACTCCAAACCTTAATAGTTTCCGAAGATCTAGTTTCCAAAGTAAAAGAATTGACATTTATAAAACCCCTGAATTGATCATATTCAAGAAAACTCTTTACAAAAGCAGTGAAGCTTACAGTATATTTTAGTAAGTTTCCACTATAAATGATCTTTTTAAACAAATGCTTGAGGGATAGATCTTCAGTTCTCTGAAAAATAAATCACAAATTCAAGACATTTAATACCCAAATCATGTAAGACAACTGAATAATTATCCTACATAGAAAATCCCCAAATTGTCAAATATTCTTTGAAGTAATGCTAATGGGTGAATATGGATGGCACTTTGAGGAGCTGTTGACTGACCTTAGAGACAGTACACCACGGTATTTAAGCATGAGGGTTCTGGAGTCAGTCTGGGTCAAATCCTGGCTCTGCCACTTACTCAGCTCTTCTTTGGTGAGCTCATACTAAGTAACGGCTTAAGTAAATTTTTAAATTGCTCTGTGCCTCAATTTCTTCATCTGTAAAATGTAGACAACAAATATTACCTACTTCATAGAGTGGCTGAAGGAATTAAATGAGATGAGACAAAAAAAGGATTAGCACAGTGCCCAGCATATAGAAAACACTCAATAAATGTTAGCAATTTTTATCATAACACATCATTTGGGCAGGTCAAATAATCTGCACCTTTAGTTTCTCCTGCTACCCGTTACCATCATACCAATTTTCTTTAAACTAACCTGCTAAAAAAGTCTGATGGAGCCCTGTTGTATAACAAATAAAGCCTACATTTCTTTTCTTGAAATTGAAGACAATTAAGGTCCTCCCACAACTTGATATCTTTCTCCAATAATTAATACTAATTATGTATTAGTATTATCATCCCCATTTCATAGACTAGGAAACTGAGGCTTATTCAGTTAAGAAAAATTATTGCCCTGTGAAAAAGTTTTACAGCTTTACTTCTGGCTCAGCAACCTGTAATAAACCTTGAAGTTAAATGTAGACAGTAACTTTATTTTTGTCCCCAGATACTACTGCTTCTTTTCAGTCTGCAATAACTTCAAGTCATGGAGATGAATATGAAAATAGTCTAAAGACCCAAGTAATTCTTTTCCATTATCTCTGTTTTCTTGGTGGGAAGTGGGAAAAACTTCAAATCCTTCATAACCAGCTTCATGCTTCTATATATTTATTAAGATAAAGGAGGAGAACGATTTGAGGTAGAGAAGGGAGAGTGCATGGAGAGGAAATGAAAAGGGACACCAAATAAAAACAAAAAGGAAAAGGAAGAAGGAGAAAGGGATGGGCCAAAGATGCTTCAATCACTGTCTGATCTATGCTTTCTCTTGTTTTTCTGAGAAGAAACAGGCGAAATGGATACAAGTGTGGACCCATAACAGTATCTTTCACAAGAGGGCACTGGTACACAGGATGACAAGATGAATATTAGCGAATGTACCTCAGAGCAACAGAAAAAAGGTAATCTCACTGTTCGGTGCTTGCTATGGAGTGATTCTCTTTATGCTCCAGGGCACTTGGAGAGTAAAAAGCCTTATTTGTCACTATATCGAGATGAAGATCAGGCCTTTTTAGCCCCAAATAGAAAATAAAACAAAAAACATAAATACTGCATCATCCAAAAAGCTGGGCACCCTAAACTACTGGTGAAATGAGTGATGTTTTAGAACAATTTTACAAAACCCTTTCTTTTACTTCTATTTTTTATGTTAGGCAAGAGCTTCACAGATACCTAACCAAACCCCCGTGAAAATTATACTCATTGCTAGATCTAATTGAGGTCCTTTCTGAGCATTTTTAACATAAATCAATACAATAGGCCTATAAAAAATATTAGTGGTTGTTTTCTTAAGTCTGTTCCTTCCTCAGGCTTGAAGGTCGCTGGACAGACCATCAGCCAGATTTGAGTGAGATTCTAAAATGGTAATCAACTGGGATGGGAAACAAACACCACACCTAAATTGGGAAACTCTCAAAAACATAATTCTGCCCGTGAAACTGCAAATGATCCTAACAGAAAGGAGGGAGGTTGTGGTGTCTAAATGAACTAATGCGTTCCACAAACAGCTTTCTTATGAATTATTTTAGAAGAACATTTTTTAAATAGGGAGAAAGGAGAGGCCACTATAGAATACTTACATATTTGAAGCATCAATAACATTCTACAAACTATAGTTTTCCCCGATGAGTACTGTCTGATTGCAGATTTCTAGTTAGTAATATGTATCCAGGGATTAACTAAGCAAAGCAAAGGGTAATGTTTGTCTCATCGGAAATAGAAATAATAAAGAACAGTGTAGATAGTATTTAACAATTTGCATAGTACTTTCTTTTCTTTAAAAAAATTTATTGGGCTTCCCTCGTGGTGCAGTGGTTGAGAATCTGCCTGCTAATGCAGGGGACACGGGTTCGAGCCCTGGTCTGGGAAGATTCCACATGCCGCGGAGCAACTAGGCCCGTGAGCCACAATTACTGAGCCTGCGCGTCTGGAGCCTGTGCTCCACAACAAGAGAGGCCGCGACAGTGAGAGGCCCGCGCACCGCGATGAAGAGTGGCCCCCACTTGCCGCAACTGGAGAAAGCCCTCGCACAGAAACGAAGACCCAACACAGCCAAAAATAAATAAATTAATTAAAAAAAAAAACAACTGGGGGAAAGTAGGACAGTTCTCCCTCAAAAGGAGGTTTAAAAAAAAAGTTTATTTATTTTTGGCTGCATTGTGTTTTCATTGCTGTGCTGGGGCTTTTCTCTAGTTGTGATGAGCAGGGGCTACTCTTCGTCGCGGTGCGCGGGCTTCTCATAGCAGTGGCTTCTCTTGTTGCGGAGCATAGGCTTTAGGCACACGGGCTTCAGTAGTTGTGGCACGTGGGCTCAGTAGTTGTGGCTCGTGGGCTCTAGAGCGCAGGCTCAGCAGTTGTGGTGCACAGACTTAGTTGCTCCACAGCATGTGGGATCTTCCCAGACCAGGGAATCCGTGTCCCCTGCATTGGCAGGCAGATTCTTAACCACTGTGCCACCAGGGAAGTCCCTGCATAGTACTTTCATTCGTATTACTTAATTTGATCCACATGAGAAGCCTTAAGGAAGAAATTATTAATTTTTCTATTTTATAAAAGAGAAAGTAAGTGGTCAGAAAAAAAATAATTGACCTGAGTCACAGTGCTCATCGGTGGTGGCCCAGGGACTAGAAGCCATGGCTTCTTGCTCCAAAGTTCATGCTTATTGCTCTTTGCTGCCTCCTTTTACAATGAATGTATGGTCATATAGTTGAGAAAAGTGAGGCTGATTGTATTCGTTTGTATTTCACAGAAATTGATGTATTTAAAATATATAACTATTAGAACTCTATTCATTCTAAGACATAACAGGTTATGACTATAATTGTGTATCATTTCTACTTTAACAACAGTGTCAAGGAATTCTGTTTGATTATTTTCCATTTGTATGAAAAGTATAATTTTCTGAATAATTGATTCATTGGAGGCTTTAATTATACAGAAGCCTTCATCACTTTTAACCTAAATTAGAACTCTTTTTAAAACAGGGTTTTTAAAAATTTTTAAATAGTTTTTTTCTAGTTATAGAAGTCATACATTATTATCATATAAAATTTGGATAAGACAGAATTTTAGTGTTTTAAGAAATATATTTAAGTCATGCCTAAGTAATTATATTCACATATTGGTTTTACAAAATTGTGATCATGTTTTATTATATGATATTATAACAATTTTTGTTAACAATATATCATGATCATTACCCACATTGTATAAAATATTCTTTGAAAATATGGCTTTTTGTGGTTGCAAATTATTCATCAAATAATGTTTCCTAATTTATTTAACCAAATCCTGCTTTTTGGAAGTGGATTTTTCCAGTGTTTCGTATGTTAAATTGTGGTATTCTAAACATACCTGTGTATAAATATTTATGCAGAAAGGGAACTTTACTTGGAGCCGTTGGAATCACTGAATCCCCTCAAAGAGAACAATGCCATTGCTCTTTTCAAGTTGAGTAAACAAAAATACATTATTTTAGATAGTCTACCTACTACTAAAAAAATCTACTTGGGGGTGATTTATTTTAATTAGACTTTTTATTTTGAGATAATTGTAGATACACATATAGTTGCAAGAAATAGTACAGCAAGATCCCATGTACCATTCACCCAGTTTCTCCCAATGATAGCATCTGCAAGCTATAGCATAATATCACAACCAAGATATTGTCAGTGATACAGTCAAGATACAGAACAGTTCCATCACCACAAGGATCCTCCATGTTACCATTTTATATAGCCAAACCCACTTCCCTCTCCACCAACTCCCTTCTTAAATACTGGCAACCACTACTCTCTTCTCCATTTCCACAATTTTGCCATTTCAGAAATACTATATAAATGCAATCACATAGTATATAAGCTTTTGGAGTTGGCTTTTTTCATTCAGCATAATCTTCTGGAGATTCATGCAGATTGTTGCATGTATCAGTAGTTCATTCATTTTTATTGCTAAGTAATATTCCATGGTGTGGATGTACCACTGTTTGTTTAACTATTTGCCCATTAAAGGATTGTTGTTTCAAGTTTTTGGCTATTACACATGAAGCTGCTGGAAACATTCATGTATGTGTTTCTGAATCAGCATAAGTTTTTATTCCCTGGGATAAATGCCAGGAGTGCAATTGCTGGGTCATGTTGTAGTTTTTATTTGGTTTTATAAGAAACTGCTAAACTATTTTCCAGAGTAACTATACCATTTTACATTCCCGACAGCAATGCAAGTGTGATCCAGTTTCTCTGTCCTTACTAGCATTTGGTGTTGTCACTTTTTTTTAATACCTTGTGATAGGTGTTTCATAATAGCTCATTGTGGTTTCATTCGCATTCTCTAATGGCTAATGATGTTGAACATTTTTTCGTGTGCTTATTTGTCAACTGTATATCCTCTTTGGTGAAATGTCTTTTCATGTCTTTTGCTCATTTTCTAGTTGGATTTTTTTACCATTGAGTTTTGAGGGTTCTTTATATATCGTAGATATTAGTTTTTTGCAAATATGTGGTCTACAAATATTTCTTCAGTGTCTATAGTTTTCCTTTTTATACTCTTAACAGGGTCTTTTCCAAAACAAAAGTTTTAAATTTTGATGAAGTCCGATTTATCAATATTTCCTTTTATGGATTGTGCTTTTGGTGTCGATTCTAAGAAGTCTGTCTATCCCTAGATACCAAAGATTTTCTTCTTTATTTTTTTCTGAAACTTTTAAAGTTTACATTTTACACTTAAGTCCATGATCCATTTTGATTTAACTTTTTAAAAACGTGTTAGACTTAGGTTAAGGTTTTTGTCTTGGTTTGGTTTGGTTTGGTTTTGGGGGTTGTTTTGTTTTGTTTTGTTTTGCCTATGGATGTTCAAGTGCCCCTGCACCATTTGTTGAAAAGGCTACCTTTTCTCATTTTAATTGTTTCAGGATCTTTGTCAGACATCAGTTGGGCATTTATGTAGGTCTATTTCTTGGTTCTCTATTCTGTTCCATTGGTCTATGCATCTCTCCACCAATACTACACAGCTTTAACTGTGATAGCTATATAATGTCTTAAAATTGGGTAGACTGATTTTTCTCACTATTTTCTTTTCAAAATTGTTTTAGTTATTCTAGTACCTTTCCTTTTCCATGTACATGTTTAAATAATCTGGTCTATATCTATAAAAAAACTTACTGGAATTTTGATGAGAATCAAGTTCAAACTGAATATTAATTTGGAAAGAATCGACACCTTTATATATTGCCTTTCAGTCCATGAAAAAGGTATGTCTCTCTATTTATTTAGATCTCCTTTGATTTCTTTCAATGTTTTGTAGTTTTCAGCATATAAGTACTATATATGTTGTGTTAGATTTCCACCTAAGTATTTCACTTTTTTGAGCAATGGTAAATGTTAGATTTTTAATTTTGGTTTCCATGTGTTCTTTGCTAGTATATAGGAATATAATTAATTTTTGTATGTTTATCTTGTATCCTGAGACTTTGCTGGCCTCACTTATTGATTCTAGGGTTCTTTTGTGGATTTCCTGAGATTTTCAACATAGACAAACATGTCATCTTCAACTAGGGAAAGTTGCATTTCTTCCTTTCTGGCCTGTATGACTTTTATTTCCTTGCCTTGACTTATTGCACTGGCTACAATTTCCAGAACAATGTTGAATAAGCATGGTGAGAGTGACCATCCTAGTTTTGTTTCTGATCTTAGAATACAAGCATTCAGTCTTTCACCATTAAGTATAATGTTAGCTGTAGGATTTTTGTAGATTCTCTTCATAAAGTTGAGGAAGTGCCCCTTCTGTTCCTATTTTTCTGAGAGTTTTTATCATGAATAGGTGTTGAATTTTATCAAATGCTTTTTTGGTGTCTATTGAGATGATCATGTTGTTTTTGTCCTTTATTCTAATAATGCAGTTTATTATATTGATTATTTTTGTATATTGAACCAACTTGCATTCCTGGAATGAAACTTATTTGGTCATGGTGTATAGTCCTTTTTAAATGTTGCTGGATTTGGTTACTAGTATTTTGCTGAGAATTTTTGCATCTATATTCATAGGGATATTGGTCTCTGGTTTTCTTTTCTTATAATGTCTTTGTCAAGTTTGGTATCAGGGAAATACTAACTTTATAACATGAATAGAGAAGTGTTCTGTCCTCTGTTTTCTGGAAAGGATAGTGTAGAATTGGTCTTAATTCTTTAAATATTTAATAAATTTCTCCAGTCAAACCATCTAGAACTGGAGCTTTCCTTTTGGAGAGGTGTTTTTTGTTTGTTTGTTTTTTGTTTTTTTCATGAATGTAGTACCTTTAAAGGTTGTAGGACAATTTAGATTATCTGTTTTATCTTGGTTGAGATTTTGTAGTTTGTGGTTTTCAAGGAATGGGTCTATTTTCTACCTTGTCAAATTTATGAGTGAGCACAAAGTTGTTCATAACACTCTCGTATTATCCTTTGAATGGCTGAAGAATCTTTAGTGATATCCCCAACTCATTTCTGATATTGATGATTTGTGTATTTTCTCTTCTTATTTTTGTCAGTCTTGCTAGACAGTTATCAGTTGTTTTGATTTTTTCAAGAACCAGCTTTTCATTTCATTGATTTTTCTCTATTGCTTTTCTATTTTCAATTTCATTGATCTCTGCTCTTATATTTACCATTTTCTTCCTTCTTTGTGCTGTAGGACATTTTGCTCTTCTAGTTTCTTGAGGTAGGAACTTAGATGATTAATCTTAAATCTTGCCTCTTTTTATTTAGTTCTATACCTTTTTTAAAAATAAATTTATTTATTTATTTTTGGCCGCGTTGGGTCTTCGTTGCTGTGCGCAGGCTTTCTCTAGTTGCGGTGAGCAGTGGCTACTCTTTGTTGCGGTGCGTGGGCTTCTTATTGTGGTGGCTTCTCTTTTTGTGGAGCACGGGCTCTAGGCATGCGGGCTTCAGTAGTTGTGGCACACAGACTCAGTAGTTGTGGCTCGTGGGCTCTAGAGCGCAGGCTCAGTAGTGGCGCATGGGCTTAGCTGCTCCGCAGCATGTGGGATCTTCCCGGACCAGGGCTCGAACCCATGTCCCCTGCATTGGCAGGTGGATTCTTAACCACTGTGCCACCAGGGAAGCCCCAGTTTTATACCTTTAAAACAAATTCCATTTGAGATTTCCTCTATGATCCATGGATTATTTATATTTGTGCTGCTTAATTTCTAAGTGTTTAATGATTTTATTTTGTTTTTCTGTTATTGATTTTTTATTTAAGTTTCTTGTGGTCAGAGAACATACTCTGTATAATTACAATTCTTTTACATTTCTTGAGATGGGTTTTATGACCCAGGATATCAGGCATCTTGATGAATGTTCCATGGGTGCTTGAAAAGAATGCATATTCTGCTGTTTTGAGGTAGAATACTCTCCATATATCAATTAGATTCTCTTGTTGACTGTCTTGTTTAGATCTTCTATATCCTTGCTGATTTTCTGTTTAGTATTTCTATTAGTTGCTGAGACTTGGGTTTTGAATTTCACAACTACAATTGTGGATCTGTCCATGTCTTCTTTCAGCTCTATCAGCTATTGTGTCATGTACTTTGAGGTGCTGTTGTTTGGTTCATGGACATTTAGGATCATTATATCTTCCTGGCATATTGATCTTTTTGTTATTATGCAATGCCCCTTTTTGTTTTATATATAATTTTAGCTGTTCTTAGCAGGAGGAATAGGGAATATTATGTCTAACAATTGTCCTTGGAGCAAAAAGTCTCAGAACTTACTTTTAAACATGAATAGGTTAAATTAACTTAAATTTATAGTTTATCTCAAAAAAAATCAGGAACTGTTCATTTCCATTAGTTGTTTTCAAGATAATGGGTGAAGGAAATCTACTACTACAAAAAGCAGTGCTACAGGAATATTCCCAAAGGCGCAGAAAGAGGTATGTCCAAGGTTGTCATGCACACATTGTTGTAAAGTTCTACAAAAATGAGAAATAATCTAAATGTCCATCAATAAAGGATTGATTAAATAGTTTATGGCACATTCATGGTTGATATTTAGCCAGCACGCACAAATGAAGATAAAATGCTTGGTGAGATATTAAAATATATCCAGAACAGCTTGTTAATAGTTTCTACCTTGACTCCCACACCAAGTATACCCCTCCCGCACTTTGGCCATCTTGGTCCTTTCCCCAGGACACCTCGAAGCTCTACACAATCTAACAACTAAAGGGTTAACACTTGCATAGCAGGGAGCTTCAGTGTCATGCTTTAACGCTATGATTGGTGCCTATTCTGACTGGTTTGGTCTCATGTCCTACCAGATATTAAATATTTTTTCCCTTACTCTTTGGCCCATACATATCACAGAATACCATACAGCTATTAAAAATGAACAAGGGGAGCTCCAGATAAGCATGGCAGATTTAGTGAATACATTTATCTTCACTCACTTTTGAAACCTCACTAAAATGACAGCAAAGAATTCCAAAAGGACAAAGAGAACATGAGAGGATATGACAGCAGAAGAGAAATGTCAATGCAAGTTTTGTAAGCTGGAAAGCAGATGGACAGGTGGTAACTGACTTA
Source organism: Balaenoptera acutorostrata (assembly GCF_949987535.1). Lineage (NCBI taxonomy): Eukaryota > Metazoa > Chordata > Mammalia > Artiodactyla > Balaenopteridae > Balaenoptera > Balaenoptera acutorostrata. The sequence continues at coordinate 99,407,081 of NC_080085.1, read as the reverse complement.
GCAGAGTAGATAATACTGAAACCTAAGCCTGAAACTGGGGAGAAGCCAAAAAACAAAACAAAACAGGGCAATCCATGCTCATAAAATCTTAGAATTTGGAGGCACCAAGGACCTCTAGAGTCAGGGGTGTGGGTAGGACTGAAAACAGAAAGATCATTTGGCAGTTGGTATAAAGAGTATAAAAAAAAAAGTGTATGCAACCCCTCCTCCTAAGTTCACTCTTGCACTCCATGGAGTAATTTCCCTTTGACAATGCATGCAGAAGACTGGAGGTATTTTTCTTGCTGGAAAAGTTTACATGGCTATGAACTGGAGTGAGCTGCCACACTGAAAGCAACGATGTAAAGTCTACACATTAAATAGTGCAACCTTCAGTCTCTACCCGCTCCTTTCATATATCCCAGAACATCAACAGCCAGGCTTATAACACCTTACAGGAAATTGGAATATTCCTCTCTGTGGAAACTAAATCGTCCAATACACAACACCTAAAACTACTGAAATTTTGGAGAACCCTAGTGAAAAAGCTGAATTGCGGCCTTCTCAACTTAAAGGGAAATGTACCGCATAACAGTGGCCATTCATATACAAAGAACTTCTAATCAGCTTCTTAGTCTCTTGTTATTGGATGTAAATGAGCCATCAAAAACAAGACTTTAAGGAAAGAGAGATAGAAACAACAGAACAGAAAATGTGACCGTGTAGGAAACAGATACAACGCAAGGAACAGGGAATGGAAGAAAACTTTAAAAATACTTATCTTTCAGAGAGATGAGAATATAGAGCATTCAGAACATTCAGAGAACAATGAAAATGTTTTGGGGATTAAAAATAAGATAAAATATATATATAAGTATTGGAATATAAATTGGAGGAAATCTCCTGGAAACTAGAAAAAAAGAAAATAGGGAGAAGAGATGATCTGGGGATCAATCTAGGATGTCCAACATATGGATAATAATATTTACAGAAAGGATAGAGAAATGAAAAAAGGAAATTACCAAGAAATCATGCAAGAAGATTTATGAAAACTGAAGGATATGAGTTTCCCCAACTGAAAGGGCCCATTAAGTACCTCGTATAACAAATAAAAATAGATCACACAAGGGCACATCATAGTGAAATTTCAGAACACCATGGAATGAAAGTGGCAATGTTGACTCAACAGCAGCACTGGAATCTGTACAGCAATGAACCAATGCTTTCAAAAGTTGGCGGGAAAATTATTTGCAACCTAGAACTCTATACCCTGCCAAACTTAATGGTAGAATAAAGGGATTTTCAGATATGAAAGTTCTTAATGAACAATTTCTCTCTCAAATAGTCTTGCACAGAAAGTTCTCGGAGGTTGTATTCAATCAAAATAAAGGAGTAAACCAAAAAAGAGGATGAATGTGTAGAAAATAGTATTGAGAAGGATTTTCAGGGCTTTCCCCAAGAAGCTGTAGAACCTGTACAAGGCTCCCTCCCACCAGTGGTTCAACAGGTAAAAACTATTTTAAAGAGAACATTTGGTGGGAAATGTTGAATAGGGTTGCTTTGATTAAAGGGTAAAGCACCAAGAATGCTAGGCAACAATAAGTTTTTCCAGGAAAGCTTTTCCAAAAATAGCCAGAAGACACCTAAGGAAGTTGTAAAAGGAGGAAGATGCTACAGAATTGTATTTTTGCCACCTGCGTAGGGAATATCCCATCCACGGTAGTCTTGAAAGTTACACTGGTAGATGGATGGCAGAGTGGCAACCAAGCAGTCTAACCTTATCTAGAAGTCACAGGTAAAGGCTGACTTTCAGGAAAATGGGGAATCAGGTAAAGTTGGTGTAAGCATTCTGCTATTTCTTTTTCCTGCCTGCCCTCAGATGCCTTATGCCAACATGCTTCCCTTACCTAGCTAAAACTTACCATTACTTTAAGCAGACTTGCCCCCCACTTAAACCAATATCAAATCTTGCAGCCCTGCCATTGACTTTTACCAATGTCAAATCTTGGTCTTGCTAGTCCCTTTCAGCTAATTATCAAAGGTCTGCTAAATAAATCTGTACTAAGTTGCTAATGACAGGTAATAGATTCATATGCTACCCATCCAGAGGTATTTAAATTTCAACAGACTACTCATAGAGTCCAAAAACCTTCTAATTTCAAATGATATCTTGAGGGGAATAATTTTTAAAGGTAGGAGCCCTCAAATCTCACAACATACACAACTACCTAATTAACCTATGGGCAAAACTAGCTGGAAATCTGTGTCTGAGATGATGTCAATGTATTTTCTGGGACCTGGTTATTCACATAGTCATGATGAGCCATAAACCGCCCCCCTAAAATAATAAATAGATCCAAAAAAATAGAATTGTTTTTCAGATTATCACATGGTTCTTCTGGCTTGGGGTAAGCCTTGAAATAATTGTAAACATGATCCAAGAGATGTTAGAGGTTAATGAATTTGCCACTAAAACATGCTTCAAATTTAAAATCCAATATGTTTAGGATGAAAGCACTGACAGATGATCAAGTCCACTTAAAATTGCCTTATATCAAGATGCTATATTGTAGTCTAGGACAATCAAATGTCTGAAAAGACATATAATGTTATTACAATAGAAGATACAAAGGAATTGTACGCGATCAACTCATTTATATTAGTAACCCAAATCACATAAACATGTAGACCAAGGTAACTGGCCACAGAATCATGCCCAGAATAACACTTGAGTCATATCAGGTCATTCTGAGCAAACATACTGGACAATTCCATAACTTTGGAATCTAAGGAAAGTGATAGGGGACTGAGGGCTTTCAGTAAACGCAGCAAGTACATATCTCATGTTTAGAGCTATCAAATTTGCATTGTGAACTTTAGCACAAATCTCACTGCAACTCAGGGGGCATGTTCTAATTCTGGTAGTAGCATTTACCAAAGTGTTCTACAGACTTCAACTAAATCATACCTAAGTCAAAGTATAAAATCTAAGTTAGGGCATAAGGAAGAACATGAAAATCAATACATTTGGATATATAAGGTAGGGATATTATTTAAATATTTTGCAATGTATGATGAGGCCAGGAACTCACTTTGGTATGCTGGGTACAGTGGCAAGAGCCCAATAGTCAATGCCACATTCTCTAAGGGGCAGGAGGCAACGATGCCATAAGATTCCACAAATGTCCTTTCACACGGTAAAAATATTTCTGACAGTCACTCTGCCCAAACCTTCCTATTCATAACACTGTCAGCTGGCATGTCACTCAGAGTGACAGGAAAGGAGAGGGAAAGATGATTATGGTGAAGATGGTAGGAGTTAAATCACTGCATGATGAACAAGCAAGATGCACCTTAACTGCTCACTGTCACACAGATGGCTGACACGATCCTGATCGAAAGAGATAAGGGTGAAAATATTTCACTTGCCTCATGATTGCAGTTCAAATGAAAGGCATGAAAACCAGTTAAATTAGTGTCAAAAAATGGTAAATCCTGAAGGGATCTTGCTGAAGGGGTACTTCATCCAGTGATTTTTTTTTTTTTTTTTGGCCATGATAGCCTAGCTTCAAATTGAATCTTACACAGTAGTTTGATATGTTGTTGAACAAGACAAAAAGACCTATTTCGATGGCAGTGGTGGTCTAGAACTCCCCTCTCATTTCCCATAACCACTACAGCCATCAGCCCTAAGGAATTCCAGGACTCTTCACCCTACCTTTGGATAATGACATCTCCAAGCCCCAAATTATACTGCCCAAGATCTCCTGTGGTAAGTTAGTGCTAATCCAGATTTTTCCCAATTATCCTGACTTCCGAGCCTATACAAAATTCCCAGCAATACATCATCTGCCTCATGTCATGTGGCCCTGTTAGTTTCCTCAAATGAGCACTTGGCATTGCTATCTCTAATTTACTGAGCAGCTTTAGCAAATCAGAAAAGTTTTACTCTAATAAAATATTTAGGAATATAGATTATACATAAATGTAAGTGATGTTTATTTCTTTTTTTATTGAAGTAGAGTTAATTTACAATGTTGTGTTAGTTTCAAGTATACAGCAAAGTGATTCAGTTATATAAACGTATATATATGTATATGTGTGTATGGATATATGTGTGTGTATATATATTCTTTTTAAGATACTTTTTCATTAACAGTTATTACAGGATATTGAGTATAGTGATATTTATTTCAAAGAAGTGTTCACAGTGATAGAAACCAACTATAGTCAGTGTTAAGTATAAGACATTTGCTACAGTATTTGTTTTTATGTCCTGGCTAAATTGGTTACCTGATCCAATGCAAGCTCTCAGAAAAAAACATTCTTGCTTTTTTTTGATTAGCATATAAGTTGACATTCTGTGGCATTTTCAGAAAGTATCTATGACGTGTAAACTGAAACATTGCCTTTGTTGGGTATGCATAAAATAGATGCTTTTTAGGAACTTAATTGTCTTCGTAGAAAAAAATATTACCAAAATATTTGTTGTATATTTGTTGATACTAAGCTCTGAACCATGTAAAAATATGTGTGACTAGCTGTGAAGTTTATTTTTATTTTATTTTTTTTTTAATTTATTTATTTTATTTATTTATTTATTTATTTTTGGCTGTGCTGGGTCTTCGGTTCGTGCGAGGGCTTTCTCCAGCTGCGGCAAGCGGGGGCCACTCTTCATCGCGGTGCGGGGACCGCTCTTCATCGCGGTGCGCGGGCCCCTCACTATCGCGGCCCCTCCTGCCGCGGGGCACAGGCTCCAGACGCGCAGGCTCAGCAGCCGTGGCTCACGGGCCCAGCCGCTCCGCGGCATGTGGGATCCTCCCAGACCAGGGCCCGAACCCGTGTCCCCTGCATTAGCAGGCAGACTCCCAACCACTGCGCCACCAGGGAAGCCCTAGCTGTGAAGTTTATAGTTTTTATTTACAGCAAACCCCAGAGTCTTGCATTAAGTACCTTTGTTTCAAGAGAAAAAAATGAATAGGTTTGCCTTAGGGCATCTTAATGACCAAAACAATCTCATTGTTTCATTTCAGACTCTGTTCATAAAACGTGGCAATAGATCAAATCCAGAGAGATTTTTTTCCCTTGCTATGACCATATAATAGTGGTCTCTTAAGACACAGAATCGATTTGACTGATCTTGCCTTTGCCGCTACTCTCATGTCTTCCTTCTGAATGACACTTGCTTGGCCTGTGGTCTGGAGTTTCACAACCACAGGAATTACTTTCCTCTGGAAGCTGAACTATCTTTTCTTGAGATTTGTTTTTAAGCAGCCCAAGAGAAGTTTGTGACCCTTCTGCTCTGGGTTCTTTTCTTTCATTTTTTAAAGCAGCGTTGATTTTCTGCTTTAAGTCTGTTTGGTTTTGAAGCAAGATGACAGAGGACCCAGGAGGGTATTCACATCCACAGTTGTCGGAGAGTTTTTGTTAATTCTATGCTCTCCATCTATCCCAGCTCCACTACTTCATTCTGGATGGTTTCTGCTACTTGTACGTGTCATGCAGGGTGCTTAGTTCTCTTCCCATCTATACTCCTGATGTCTGGAAAATCCTTTTACTTTGATTCAGTCCAGATAAGATTGACTCATTGTAATCAAAGCCTTTATAAGGAAAACTGAAGGAAAATAGAGCAAAATCAGAAATAGAGCAAGAAATAATATCTCAGAGCAAACATGTTATTTTTTTTTTTTAAGAGTAGCTTTTTTTTTTTTTTTTAATTTTTTTTATAGCTACTTTATTTATTTATTTATTTATTTTTGGCTGTGTTGGGTCTTCGGTTCGTGCGAGGGCTTTCTCTAGTTGCGGCAAGTGGGGGCCACTCTTCATCGCGGTGTGGGGACCGCTCTTCATCGCGGTGCGCGGGCCTTTCACTATTGCGGCCCCTCCCGTTGCGGGGCACAGGCTCCAGACGCGCAGGCTCAGTAGTTGTGGCTCACGGGCCCAGCCGCTCCGCGGCATGTGGGATCTTCCCAGACCAGGGCTCGAACCCGTGTCCCCTGCATTAGCAGGCAGATTCTCAACCACTGCGCCACCAGGGAAGCCCCAAACATGTTATTTTAACTTAAAGTCCACTTCAGCATAGTTTGGCTAGCGCAATTTTTTTAAAAAAATCTCACTTTCTTTCACCTCACTCTAGGAAAAAAACGAGTATGCTGGAATAAACTATTCAGACTTTTTTTTTTTTAATTATTATTTATTTATTTTGGCTGTGTTGGGTCTTCGTTTCTGTGCAAGGGCTTTCTCCAGTTGTGGCAAGTGGGGGCCACTCTTCATCGCGGTGCGCAGGCCTCTCACTATCGCGGCCTCTCTTGTTGCGGAGCACAGGCTCCAGACGCGCAGGCTCAGTAGTTGTGGCTCACGGGCCCAGCTGCTCTGCGGCATGTGGGATCTTCCCAGACCAGGGCTCAAACCCGTGTCCCCTGCATCGGCAGGCAGATTCTCAACCACTGAGCCACCAGGGAAGCCCATTCAGACTTTTAATCTGGAGTAGATTTGAGTTGACACCACTGTCAGATGAGCAGGATCCTTGGTTTCCCTTAGGACTTATATCCCATTCCTTTCTGGACAGTAGTCCCCTCATCGACTCTGACCCTTGCTCATGCTAGACTTCCACTTGGCAGATATCCGAACTCTCTTGAGACCTACCTCACTCAGGCCTTACCTAGTTCTTGGTGCTCTTCAAAGGAAAGTGAATTCATATTAGGTCTCAAAGATTTCTTCTTCAGCTGCATGTTGTCAATCATTGATCTTACAGTGACCTCTTTCACAGATCTCCTTAGAGATCTCTCTGTCTATAGTTTTCTGACTCATTTCTCTTCATTTAAGATGGACTCATCAACCACTTGACTTCCTCTCTTAATGGTCTAGTTGTGGTACCTCCTTCAAATTATCAGATACTATTTACCTACTTTTTTTTTGGATGGAGCTCTGTGCTCTTTTCAGGAATACCCACCAAATTCCATTTGTCCTCAACTCATTTGCAGAGTAGAGATCACTGCCGTGCCCTTGGCCCAGTAGATGGTCAGGACATTCCGGGTTAACTGGTTTCTCCATGTCCCCGGGGGCAATTTTTCAGAAACTATGACCACAATTTTATAATGACATAAATTCTTCCCACACTCATTAAATATAACACTTCCTGACAAAGCGAATGTTTCTTCGTGACTATATTTTTCATTCTACTGAAATAAGAAGTCACCTAAGCATTTGTTCATTCAAACTGTTTTGGTAACACATAAATAGCTGGATTGCAAAAAGAAGCTGGTGGAGAAAATCCACCAAGAGAGAGTTGGTTACTCTGGTTGGGGAATCACAGAAATTCCTTCTAAACTCTTTGATCCATCCTTTCCTTGAATAAGCTCTACAGAACTGAATCCAGAATGAATTCGTTAAAAAAAAAAGTACTTATTTACAAATATGCATAACCAAAATATTAATAATATGTGAACTTAGCCTTCAAAATAGAAGCTAGATAGTTAAGAAATACAACTTTCAGTAGAGTACTATGTTTAACATGTTTCATAGGCAAAAATAAGAAGCATGTTGTCACCGTTTATTAACTTGTGTAATACTATAAAAACATGTACACAAAGTCTTCAAAGAGAATGACTATGAGTGTAGTGTAGGTAAAATACAACAAAATATGGTAGTTTGAGAGCAATTTTTTTTTTTTTTTTGCCTTTCAAGGATTAATTTAGTTATTTGGGCATACTTCTCACAAGCCAGAAATTATTAGCCAACTTCTCCCGATATCCATTCTTCCCCAACTCCATCCACTGTTCACACTAAACTCAAAATGATCATTTAAAAAATGTAAATCTGATCATATTACTCCTCTAAAAACCTTTAATGGCTTTCCTTTGAATTTACAATAAAATGCAAGTTCTACAATACAGCCCTACACAATCTGGTCCCTGCCTACCATTCTCAACTCACCTCGTGCTACTGTCCTGCTCTCTCTTCAAGCTTCAGCCACACTGACATTTCAGATGCTTCAGCATGCTTTACACCTTCAAAAAGATGTTCTTTATTCATAGAACACTCTCCCGCCCACCTTCTCCATGCCTGGGTACTTCTCATTCTTCAGATCTCAGCTTAAATATTGCCTCCTCAGAGAGAGCTTCCCTTATGCTCAAACTAAATAACAAAATTAAAGTATGTAACTACAGCTATTTTCTCTCTTTGTGTACTCTGTTTCTGTCATAGAATTTATTAACATTTGTAGTTATATATCTATCTGGCCATTTAAATGCCTATTGTCTGTCTCCCCTAGACTGAAAACTTCATGAGGGCAGAGAATGTGTCTATTTTGTTGTAACAATGTAATATCTTGTATAAAACCTAGCAAATTCAATCAATAAATATTTCTCCATTAAATAAATAATAAGCAGATAATTTGTTGCCAAATTATAGTTTTCTTTACATAGGAAAAATCAGACAAAATTATCCAGCATAAAGTAAGGACCTGATTCATCCATAGTTATAAACTTGAGTACAACTGTAGAATGTTTTTGAAAAAAAAACAAATATAATTTTAGATAGCATCAACATCAAATATTTCTTGATACATTTCATTTACAAAAAGAAATATAACGTAAGGCTTTTTAAAATGCTTTGTCTTCAATTTAGTGCTTATTAGTCAGGAATAATTGCCTTTTCTTATACGGACATAATTTCATATATTGTTAATCAATTTTTTTCAAAGGCACATATTTGGTTCTATACACATTGTAGATTAAAGCAAAGGATCTGGAATTGGGATCCATTTGTGTACTTTACTTCTAAAATGAAGCCTGCCAAAAGATGACTATGATGCTACATTGTGCTGATTGGGGTAACTAATCCAAGGAAATAGAATCTTAAAATTACACTTTAAAAGATTAGATCAGAGGGTAGGAATGTGAAATACTTCGTTTTAACCTGAAACCTACAAAAAAATCAAGAGGTAGTGCTAACCTTCTAAATATTTAAGGCTGTCTGCCAAAATAAGCAATTCAACCCTTGTTGCATATACATTCACTAAAGAAGGAGAAGGAAGCATTAGAAGAAATCCTTGACCATGAAAACTATGCCCACTAACTTCCCCTAAGAGCTTACAGACTGTCAAGGACTCTGACTTTCTGGCAGTGTTCCTTTCAAAATAATCCAGGAGCGCAACATGAAAGCAACAGCTGCCACAACACAAATCCTTTCATCACTGTGTTAAAACAGGTCCAAAATAACACATACCTGAACTTGTGGTGAAACATACTAAGCTTTATTTCACTCTTTTGGGGCTCTACAGTCTGTTACATTTATTTGTTGTTTTTTTAAAAAATCTGTGTACCAGTACCATACTGTTTTAATTATTGTAGTTTTTGAACCAGTTTCTATTATTTGTCAGAGCAAGTCCTCCTCATTAGTCTTTTTCAGAATATACAATTGACCCTTGAACAAAGAGGGCATTAGGGACACCCATTCTCCCCACAGTCAAATATTCATGTATAATTTATAGTTGGCCCTCTGTATCCAGTGTTCCTCTGTATCCACTGTTTGGCCTTCTCATATTCAACCAACCATAGATCATGTAGCACTGTAGTGTGTACTATTGAAAAAAATCCGCTTGTAAGTTGTTCAAACCTGTGTTGTTCAAGGGTCAACTGTACTTATTATTCTTGACTATATACTCTTTAGGACGGAATTAGAGCCACTTCACCAAGACATGAAAATAGGGACTTCTCTGGTGGTCTGGTGGTTGGGACTTCACCTTCTAATGCAGGGGGTGTGGGTTCGATCCCTGGTTGGGGAGCTAAGATCCACATGCTTCACGGCCAAGAAACCAAAACATAGAACAGAAGCAATATTGTAACAAATTCAATAAAGACTTTAAAAAGTCTCAGAAATTAAAAATTTAAATCATAATGGTGATAGCAGTTATTTTTATCTGATTTTAATAGGAATATATCTGTGGTTTTACCATTGCATATGATGTTAGCTGTTGATTTAAGATGGTATTTACTATCCCAGTAAGGAAAATATATGATAGCCTTTGTAAATTGACGTCATCCTTCCTCTTCTAATCTTCTCCAGATTTTTTCCAAATTTAGCACATGTGTGGCATAAGAGAGAACTGTTTTACTCTTTAAATAAATCTGGCCTGTCATATTTAAATATCTTTTAAAACATTTTGAGGGGAAAGGTCAAAGCATGGTTTAAAAGCAGTCTTCATTAAACATAGGGCTAGTGAAGGTCTATGGCAGATTGGGAAATAGTAAACCTGAAGCATTATGATAATGAACCCTCTTTTTATGGACATAAGCCATTCATCTAGAAGAAGGGGAAGTCAATCGAATGAGCTGGTAACTTGGTTTCCACAGGGAGCTTTACTCTGATTAGAGGCAAGACATTTAGGAGGAAAATAAACACAAATGGGAGAGAACCAGAAAACCTTTTTTGCCATGAATATTAAAGAAAAGAAGGCAAAGAACTGCCATTGCACTCCAAATCTAATTAGCAGCACTAAAAAAGTGAATTGTTTCCAGAAAGGATAGAAAAGATAGTTGCCAGCTTTTGACACCTGTAGGACAGAGAGTGGGGCAGAGCTTGGAGATTTGACCATTGTTAGTTTGAGGATTGTTAGAATACTAGCTTAAGAAAACTGCCAGCCCTTGTCAGGATGCTGTGAAAATACAGAGTGCCGGAACTTTTCAATGCCTGGAAGCACTGTAGCTGAGAATTGTGAAAGGTTTCCTTGAACGTGGACAGAAACACCAAGCTTTATTTAATAGCAGTTGAGGCTGGTGAAAGAAAAAGCCAGCCTAAGTAGTGGTAGCATTTCTTTTTGTTTTTGTTTTTTTTAAATAAATAAATGTATTTATTTATTTATTTTTGGCTGCATCGGGTCTTTGTTGCTGTGCAGGGGTTCTCATTGTGGTGGCTTCTCTTGTTGCGGAACACAGGCTCTAGGTGCACAGGCTTCAGTAGTTGTGGCACGTGGGCTCAGCAGTTGTGGCGCACAGGCTTAGTTGCTCCGCGGCATGTGGGATCTTCCCGGACCAGGGCTCAAACCTGTGTCCCCTGCATTGGCAGGTGGATTCTTAACCACTGCACCACCAAGGAAGCCCCAGCATTTCTTTTTATTTCATACTTATTATATATCTCAGTTTATACTTACTTGTTACAATGAGTGTTAAATGTTTACCCTGCTTTTTTTCCCTTCTCGTGTACAAGATCTTTATTCATTCTAACTTAAGACATATTTCCATAAAACATAGTGGTATTTAGAAGCATTCTCTCACTCTGTATATGAACTATTGTCACTTGTAAAAGAAATAGGCATTTTAAAATATTTAACTTTAAAAGTTTAAGAACATTTATTAACATTGCCTACACTTGTATACTATTTGAATTAACACATGGGTATTATTTTTCAATTTAAAAAATGGGTCCATGGAAGGGAGATGCAAGAGGGAGGAGATATGGGGATATATGTATATGTATAGCTGATTAACTTCATTATAAAGCAGAAACTAAGACACCAATGTAAAGCAATTATACTCCAATAAAGATGTTAAAAAAAATTTTTAAAATAAAAAACGGGTCCATTTAAAAATATATTTTAAAAATAATATATATTCATTGTGACAAATTCAAAAATAGAAACGTGTATAAAGTGAAATTTAAAAGTAGCTACCATACCCTACCCAACTATCCCCAGGTAGCCACTGTTAAGGGTTTGCTGTGAATTCTTTTTCCTATGCATATGCAAACATACATACACAAGAATTTTTTTTATTTTTAATGTAGCCATACGATACAGATTTTCTGCAATTTGCTTTTTTTCCCCACGTAATTAGTATCTTTCCATATCTGCACATTAATTTTAGAAACATTCATGGTTTTGTAGAGTAAGCAAAGGAACCTAAATTCCCACATTTTTTTCTGTTTTAAGTTAGTTCTGTCTGGGTAAACTTCACAATTGTACCAAACCTATAAACCTAATCTACCACCATCACAGCTACTGGAATAGTTAGCTAAAGTCTTACAATAGTGATTCTCAAATTTTAGTATATATCAGGGTTATACCACATAACTGTCTTCTCATTCAGTCCTGGGAGGAAGGTTTATAAGTTTCTTGAGAGCAGGGCTGTGAAATTGAGAGAATAGACTCTTTCTCTTCTGAGGACTGCTGTATCTCCCAATTACACACCACAAATTGTCTATTGACAATTCACTAACACAATACAGCTGTCCTCATAAGCAGACTAGGGAGAGAACACATAAACCCTTGTCCCAAGGATAGCTCTACCAGTGGCTCTCAAACTGTAGTGTGCATCAAAAGTCACCTGGAGGGCTTGTTAAAACAGACTGCTGGGCTCCACATCCAGAGTCTTTGATTCTCAGACTGAAGCCCAAGAATCTGCATATCTAACAAGTTCTCAGATGACGCTGCTCTTCCTGGTTCCAAGATCACGTTTTGTGAACCACTGTCTCAAAGGAAATAATCAGCTTCTGTGGTGAGCATCCATTTCCCAACATATTTAACTTAAGACAAACAGACTTCACAGACCAGAATTCACCCAAAATCAGAAAAGTAGATCCAAACTAGAATTTCCCTATAAAGTGCTCCTTACTCTCCAGCTGTTAAAACCTAACTGCAGGAAGAGATGCTGAAGCCCTCATCTCTAGTCACTGGGTTGAAAATACAGTCTTTTTTTTCAGATCTTCTTACCTCCAACTTAGCTAGGTTCCCCAGTTAAGGTTGAACATATTCCATCTGAGATCCATCACTTTTTTGAAACCTATTGTAACCCTAGAGTGAACAATTTGAGCCTAAGAATGGTTAATAGCATATTTTTGTTCAGACAAAGTAGAAGATCCTAGTAAGAAATTGAGTCTTTCAAAGGAAGCCCTGCTTCACTCCCAACATTAACCCAGGCTCTTCTTCTACCCTACTGCCCAACATTCACCTGAGGAAGTGTAATGAGGGGATAAAGAGTACTGGGCCCCAGTCTTAGCATCACACTTCTTTCCTGTGTTATCTGACCTCTCTATCTCCAGTTTTCTCATCTACGAAATGGATATAATAACACCTACTTGAAAGGTTGTAAGGATTCAATGAGACAATATATGTAAATCACTTAGCCTAGTATCTGGCATATAACAAATGGTCAATGAATAGATGTTACTACTAATACTCTACTTCATAGTAAATAATTGGAATAGAGAATTGGATTCCTGGCTATATTTCTTGCTTTCAACACAAACATAACAATGTGCCGTTAAAATTCTTTTAGCTTCACAGCACTATTTACAATAGCCAAGACATGGAAACAACCTAAATGTCCATCGACAGGTGAATGGATAAAGAAGATGTGGCACACATATACAATAGAATATTACTCAGCCATAAAACAGAATGAAATAATGCCATTTGCAGCAACACGGATGGACCTAGAGATTGTCACATTAAACAAAATAAGTCAGAAAGAGAAAAATACCATATGATATCACCTATATGTGGAATCTAAAATACGACACAAATTAACATATCTACTAAACAGAAACAGACTCACAGACATAGAGAACAGACTTGTGGTTGCCAAGGGGGAGGGGGCGTGGGGGAGGGAAGTATTGGGATTTTGGGATTAGCAGATGCAAACTATAATATATAGGATAGATAAACAACAAGGTCCTATTGTATAGCATAGGGAACTATATTCAGTGTCCTGTGATAAACCATAATGGAAAAGAATATGAAAAAAGAATATATATATGTATAACTGAATCACTTTGCTATACAGCAGAAATTGATACATTTTAAATCAATTATACTTTAATAAAATTTTTTTAAAAAGAAAAAAAACTTTTCAGTGTTACATGATCAAATTTGCTTGTTGAATGATCTAATACCATTGTATTGAGAACTAAGTTTCAACATTTGAATTTTGGGGCATAAAATATTCAGTGTATAGCACCAGACATTCTGAATTTTTCATCACACTTGTAAATAGGCCTTAAAATAAATGATATTCCAATTTAGAGAGCACGCTACTCTTTCCTCACACTATTACTGAGAGAGCGATAGTTTGGCAAAGGATGTGTCCACACGTGATATCAACATCCACAAGAAAACAATGTCATCAGTAGTTCCAGCTTTCAAGAAAGACAAAATGAAACATCACTTAAAAGTAAATATCCTACAATTCCGTGACAAACTCAACATTCATCATGTGTAGGTTCCCCAACACTTTCTGAAGCAGAGATACTTTTTTGGTTGTTGTTTTCTTTTGTTTTGTTATTTTCTTAATAGGCAACATTGCCTAAGTTTTTCCACTGCTTGGTAGGTCATGTGTGAAACGTCTCAAACTCAGAGGCAGAGGGCCAGATCTTAGGGGCCTTTCCCCACTTTTGAGCAGTGGAATGGCAGTATCCCTTTGCAAACTGAAAAAGACTACTTCTGAATGGCCCATTTGGACTGGTAAAAGACTCAACAACTTTTTATGTCTGAGCACTTACAGAAACTGTTTTACTTTAGGTTCTTTCAGTTGCTTAGTTTCCATTAAACTTGCCATGCCAAATGAGGTGATTGCTTTCAGAGGCAGTCCCAGAAAATAAGTAACCCTCCATGTCGTTCTACCTTCATCCCCAGAATTGCTTCAGATGCATCACAGCAGACATGTTTTTTCTTTTTTTTTTTTCCCAGCTAACTCATGGGAGCACTTCCTTTTGAGCCAGATGCTGTATTATTAATTTGTTAGAAGACATACTATTATTAGCAAGACTGGCCTTACACAGAGATGGGGTAGGCAGCCTCTCAGTGCTATTTCAGGGACAACAGGACTTTGCTTTCTGTTTCAAAATTAGAGATAAAGATGATAAATCAGATACTCTTGGGAAAGAGAACTGGGCTCCCACAGCATTTGGCTCGTATCTTGGTAATAGCACTTAACTATGTTACTTTATAATTCATCTGTTTGCATGTCTGTCTATGCCCACGAGGTTGTGAATTCCTTGAAGGCAGTGAATATGCCTCGCTCATCTCTGACCCCTCAGGATTTTTACCAGTGTCTGACAGAAAGCAAACACACACTAAACAAAATGACAAAGGAAGGAATTAATGAATGAGCAATTTTATATTTACCATTATGTCTAAAGGACTGAAAAGAAATCATTTCCTGGAAATAGGCATGGAGGAGAAAACAAAAACACTATCAGGGCCCCAAAAGAGGTGTAGGGAGAGAATAATGAGTCATGACTATAGAATGTCCATTGTTAAAGAGACTGTTATCTTTTCCTAATTCAGGGTTGCTTCATCCATTTATTTTTCAAGGAACTACATCTGTGCTGTTTGATTTTTTTTTAAAGTTAAACCATTGTGTAACTGTTTCATTTCTCAAGAAGCCAGAAAGAGCTAGCTGAGTTTGCCCGCAAGGCTTGAGCTTTGCTGCTCCTTTAGAAAATTAGCTCTCACTGCAGGAAGTGATTTGTGAGCAGCTTGAGAGAAGACTAACATTAAAGTCAAATCCTGTATGAAATGAAAGCTTGTCCGAAGTCCAGGTCTGTGCTGGGAAAATTAAAAACCCCAGCCTGGCTGGTTCATTTTTATGTTCTGTCTTTAGAACAAGATGTGTGCTGCTCAAAATGATCCAACTGTAAAAATCAGGTAGGTTCATGAGACTAAAAATAAAAGAAAGAAAAAACCCTAACCATTAAATTTGCACCTCTTAAACATTACCAAACAACTCATGCATTTTGCAAGTATTTATTGAGCCCCTACCATGTGACAGGTTTTGTTCTAAGTGCTGGATGTACATATAATAGTGAACAAGACTAATAAGGTTGTGTCTGGACCCAGACCATATTGCCACACTTCTGATTCCCAGTCCATGAGCCTGGGTGACAAGGATGAGGTGGTGGATGGAATAAGTGCCAGGTGTGTCTGCATCATACGTTGCTTGTTAATAAAAAACAGCGTTTTTAACCCTGTTCCTTTAATAAATAGCTGCCACAAATTAGCTGTGTCATTAGGAATCAGCCTTGGTCAGGAAAAGCATAGAGGTCTTTGAGAGACTCTTTAATCCAGGCAGAAGAACCTCTGGCTCTGTGCTGGAGGTCTAGATTCTAGTCCTGGCTCTACCATTACCTTCCTGGGAGATGTAAGACAAATCGATTAAACTCCATGTACCCATTTCTTCAAAGGCAAGGTAAGAATCATCTTCATGGCTATTTCTATACCATAAGATGATTTTGATGATAATATTTATCTCAATAAATAACAGTAATAATAGTGAACGTTTGGGCAAACTTAGCATGTGCCAGACAAGTGCTAAACCCTTTGATATAGTCTCATTTAATGCTCTCAATTCTATGAGATTATTGTTACTATTTTCAATTAGTTTACAGGTGGATAACCAGCCCAGAGAGGCTACATAATTTGGTAACAGTCACACACTAAGTGAGAGATGGGATTCAAGCTCAAATCTGTCTGATTCCAGTCTGCCTAGATGTGAAAGTCTACATATGACTAGGCTATTTAACACATTAGATTGGAGTTAGATATTAACACCTTAGTATGAACTAAATTATTATATCCTGAGCTCTGGAACCTGAAGGAAGAAAATGAGTCATTTATATTCTGTTTGGTGCTCTAGACCTATACCTTATCCTTCAACTTACTCTAAGTTATCATTGGAAAAGCTCTGATCACATAATTCCCACCAAGACACTACTGCCTAATAGTTTGTAAGGGTCATTGAAATATAACAGGAGAAATGAGCAACAGGAATTGTGAAGAGGGTATTTTTAGACTTGGGAGCCTGTTTCCACACTCAATGTATTACAATCATAGGCAATCACTTACTCAGCTCATACATATAACCAACATTGCAAAGCTCCACTATAAGTATTTGTATAAGCTGGGACAAAGACTACAGATCAGAATCCAGAAGCATGGTTACAGGTCTCCTGTTCTAGAGCCATGCCTAATCTGTTTATACAGGAAACATTTCTTAAGCACCTACTATGTGCTTAAGAAACGTGTGAGGCATTTTTACAAGCAGCATTTCATTTGATGCCCAGAGCCACCCTGTGAGATAGGTATTACTATGCCCAATTTTGCAGATGCATTAACTGAGCATTAGAAAGGTTAGCTAATTTGTCCAAGGTAACACAGCTAATAAATGTACAAATCAAAATCATAGAAACTCTGGTATATGAGGTTGGTTTCCTAGCCAACAGCAATTTCTCACTCTTTCTCTCCTAACAGATTCCCAGTATTGTTCTGGCAGCAATGTGTCCAGACCTAGGGGCTGAATCCTAAATAATTTAAGCCAGCAATGGAAATCCTGTTGCCCTTTGCCAGTGACAAAAAATTGTCTGGGTCTCCTGAAAAAGGAGGAAGCTTTTTCAGTGCCACTGTTGCCCTCTTGCATCCTGCTTGTAATGCAATGATGTAATACTTGGAGCTACAGCAGCCATTTTTAAACCATGAGGGAAAATATCACTGACTCACTGAGGAAAGCAGAGTGGAAGGATCAAAGCAGCTTGGCTCCTGAATGACATTGTTATAAGATGCCAGATCAACTCTAGGGCCACCTTCTTCCTGACTGCCTTGTGGTTCAGCTTCTGTTAATTAGGTATTCTATTATTTGCAGCCCAAAGCATTTTTTTTTAATTTATGTATTTATTTATTTATTTATGGCTGCATTGGGTCTCCGTTTCTGTGCGAGGGCTTTCTCCTGTTGCGGCAAGTGGAGGCCACTCTTCATCGCGGTGCACGGGCCTCCCACTATCGCGGCCTCTCCTGCTGTGGAGCACAGGCTCCAGACGCGCAGGCTCAGCAATTGTAGCTCACGGGCCTAGCTGCTCCGCGGCATGTGGGATCCTCCCAGACCAGGGCTCGAACCCGTGTCCCCCGCATTGGCGTCCCCCGCATTGGCAGGCAGACTCTCAACCACCGCGCCACCAGGGAAGCCCAGCCCAAAGCATTTTAAACAATTGCTATAGAGTATATGATAAGAGTCAAATGAATGATGTACCAATTAAATGCTAGTTGAGAGCAAGAAGAGCTCCTGTAGGCTGAGTTTATCAGGGAGAGGTACATATAATAGGATGACTTGGAGGTGGGTCTTGAAGGATGGTGGATATTTTTAAAGATAAAGAGGAAGAAAAATGTATTTCAAGCCAGAATCACATTTGTTTTATTCACCACTGTAATTCTAATTCCTAGCACAGTTCGCAGCACACAGCAGGTGTTCAATAAACGTTTGTGAAATGACTTAATTAATAAGCAAAGACACAGGGGTAAGAAAGCATGGAGCATTTTACACAGACATGGGACAAGGAAAAGCGTATAAGACATGGGAATGGTAAAAGCTAATGTAGGTTCCAGGCCGAGGATGGAGGGTTGAGGCTGTGTGCCTTGGGAGATTTGCCTCTTCTCTTAACCATCCCTTACCTCCCCAATCCTACAATCATAACAAAATCAAACAGGAGATTTGACACGGTGACCTACAGTATATCAAGTGTACACTGGAGTGACAAAACAAACAAATTAAAAGTCATGAGTCAGAAGCATTGCTGGGTGGCCTGAGAAACCCAAATATCACGGACAGCATTAAAATAATACATTCAGCACCTGGAAAGTGACTAATTCTGCCTCTCAGCCTATATACCCAAGCCTCCACCCCAGCAACTTTTCCAAGAGACAAGAAATATGCCAGCCTTGAGAAAGGCTCTCTTTCTGCTAAGTGATTGCTTCTCTTCTGATAGCAATTTCTTGGAAAATGGAGCTCTGACACCCTTAACAGTATTCTTTTGCAGTCGCCATATCAAGTGCTCTGTTCTAAGAGACAAAATAATTTACTAGGAGCCATCACTTGCATAAATATTATAATTAACATATTAAGAATATTTTCCTCTCCGGTGCAGCCAAGAGAGCTAATTTTATAGTGTAACATGACATATAGATATAGTATAATAAACATCGTCTGGAATGAGATTTGTCCAAACTGTGGAAAAGAAAAAGTTAAGATTGAATTGGAATGCCATGAGACAGATCTAATCCTCAGAAAGTAAATTTTGTCCCTCACCATTTTCTGACCCCCAACTCTACCACACACCCTACACTGTCCTACACTATCCCTACAATCCTAGCTCAGGAAACAGTCTGAAACTTGCCTATGGCAAGAAATCAATGACTGATAATAATATTTATTGAGTGATTTTCATGGGCCAGGTACTATTCTGAGTGCTTCGTACACATTATCTTATTTAATACCTTATGAGATAGGTGTAATTATAATCTCACATTTTACAATTGAGAAAGAGAAGCTGAGATAGGGAAAGCAACTTAGCCGGTGTCACTCAGTAAGTGGCAGGGCTTATATTAGAACACAGGCACTCCAACTGGAGACCTATTAGCTCACCTACCATCTTATGCTACCTCACTCCTACATTCGTTTTGTTTTGCTTTGTTTTGTTTTTTAATGTCAGAGGTAAAACCTTAGAATAAAGAAATAAAATCCCTTAGGGTGAATTTCCAGTATCAGGTGTCGGGGAGGGTATAATTGACTTGGCATCCTAGCACCTTTCAGCTCATGCTGAGGATGCATTAACTAAAAATCCCCAGACTGAGCCCACTATTTCAGTTTTTGTTGAGTTATTTTTTTCAGAAAGATCATTTGGCTCTTTAAGTCAACCACATAATTTGGTTGGTATTGCTGGGATCCATCTTCTCACACAACCTATCAAATCGCTTACGTGTTAATTGGGTTTGAGTTTATGCTGATTTAACATGTGGTCTTCATTATCTGAGTCTCCATTATCCATGTCCCCAAAGTTAGGAGGATATGAATGAAAGCAAAATGCAAATTATTCACTAAGGAACTGATTCCCTATAAAATTATTCTCTACTCAAACATCTCTTCCTGCTTAATATGAGCCTATGTTGATCAGTATGTGGCGGATTTTCTGATATTGTCAGACAATACAATGCAAACCAGTTTCAAAGTGAAATTGCAAATCTTGCAAAGTGTTCAGGCTTGCATGCAGTTGATGAAAGTGATGCTGAAGAAGTACTCTGATCACATGCAATGCCATTGACAACTGAAGATCTGGTAGAGTAAAACCAGTGAACAAATAAAGAAAAGAAAAATAACGAGGATAATACCAAGGTAGACACAGCAAGAGAAAATGATTTGAATATCAAAGGTTTAAGAGAAGTC
Organism: Balaenoptera acutorostrata; assembly: GCF_949987535.1. Classification (NCBI taxonomy): domain Eukaryota; kingdom Metazoa; phylum Chordata; class Mammalia; order Artiodactyla; family Balaenopteridae; genus Balaenoptera; species Balaenoptera acutorostrata. The sequence goes on along the minus strand of NC_080085.1, from coordinate 99,386,898 downwards.
CTTGGAAAATTGGTCCTTGACTATTTCAGCCTTTTAAGCATTTTGTTCTAAATACAGTGTGAAACTACAAGTTTTGCCCAAGTTTTGGTACAGTTTGGTGAAAATAAACTTTATTTTTATATTTTTGTTTCCATTTCATGAAAATTGGAATACGTTGTCACTATCAAGGTTTGACTTGCACAGCCATCATTACCAGTCAAGCAGAACAGTCCTTTATTCTGCTTGGAAAATTAGCCAAACACATTGCATCTTCTAAGCCATTTTGGGAAAGAATGGTTGCATTTTGGAGGCTTCTTTGTTTATTTCAGTTTGCAAATATTCTGGCCATTTGCAGGTGCCAAATATCTGAGCTCTAAATAAGCAGGGTTGCATTCTACTTCATTTATCTCCCTCTCCAGACGCAGTACGTGGTATAATTAACTGAACATTTAGTCGGTGCTCAAAAAAAAAAAAAAGATTAACTTAATTTGAGCCCTTTCCCTGAAGATTTGCAATCGAGAAAGTGTAGCCACTTTGATTTCCCAAGCTTGAAAAATATGTCCCAATGCACTTACAACTGGACACTTGTTCAACAAAGAATAGCTAGGCTCTCTCTCAAGATGCAGTCATTCTGAAGACTTTGTGGAGGCTACAACTTGTAAGGATGGTAAGGATGGAATGAGTGATTCCTGAACAATATAACAGTTTGAGTATGTAAATGGGGATACTCTTTAGTTTCCACAGAGAGAATCATCAAGGACCAAAGCATGTAATTTGTTAATTAAGGTCAACATTATGTAGACATGGGGACTTTCCTGGTGGCGCAGTGATTAAGAATACGCCTGCCAACACAGGAGACACGGGTTGGATCCCTGGTCTGGGAAGATCCCACATGCCACGGAGCAACTAAGCCCATGCGCCACAACTACTGAGCCTGTGCTCTAGAGCCCACGAGCCACAACTACTGAGCCCACGTGCCACAACTACTGAAACCCATGCGCCTACAGCCCGTACTCCGCAACAAGAGAAGCCACTGCGATGAGAAGCCCGCGCACCACAATGAAGAGTAGCCCCTGCTCAACGCAACTAGAGAAAGCCCGGGCACAGCAATGAAGACCCAACGCAGCCAAAAATAAATAAATAAATACATTTATTTTTAAAGAATAGAATGAACGTCCTTATACATTTAAAAAAAAATCATTATGTAGACATGATCTGAATTGAAAAGAACTGAAGTGTTATAACTTCCTTTCTATCTTTCCAGGACAGTCACGTTTTTACAAATACATGGTATTTAGATGTACTGTTACTAAAGTAAATAATTTAGTACCATTGGTTAAGTACAAAAAAAATATTAATGTGGTTTTAAAAATGAAACATGTCTAAATTTATTTTACTATTCTGGATGAAGTGTCTGAAAGGACATTTTTTATCTGCAAACTTAGCACAGAGATTCATGATTACCATATTTACTTAAAAATTTCCCCCTTTGAGGATGCATTTTACCCATGATAGAGGAGACTGTGAAGGGGAATTGTGAAACCACTACTACTCCCAGAAGTATAATTTGCTCCATAGATAAATTTTTAGAAGCATGATCAAGGCAACTAAAGAGGTTTAAATAATTATTAAGTTATCTTCCTTTTGCATTCAGCAATGTTGTTTATACATTCTCAACTGCTCTGACCAAACCTTCAATGGCGCCTACCCAGGAGGTAAACCAGACAAATTAATTCATATATTTTTACTCATCACTGGGGAAAAGAAATTGTGAGGGAAGAGAATTTTATGAGAAAAAGAAATAAGGATCAAAATTGCTTATACCTTTGATAAACAATTGATGACTCCCTTCATTAAATGTATGGAGTCTTCAGGGATGTCAATATCTATGCCAGAAAGTTCTGTTAAATATAACAGTTCTCAAATTTTCTCATTCTTCAAGAAAAAACAAGCAAAACAAAGCAAAACAGTTCTTCAAGCAAAAACAAAGTCGCACCATCCATACCCATACCCATGTGCTTTTTGCATCCCCTTCAATCCATCTATATATCCACTCATGCAGCCAGCATCATTTAATGAGCTGCTTACTATTTACCTGCCATTTTAAACTGGGATCTCGAGATGGTTTAAAGATAAGTCAGTGTCCAAAAAATGTCACGTTCTCTAAGATATTCAAAACCCTTCTGATATCCAGAAAGTTCTAAGAGGTATTTCTTTCACAGGAGTTTCTTGATGCCTGACACTTTAGTTCATGTTTTACTTACTCAGAAGATATCCAAAGTAAGTGCTAATTTGAAAAAAAAGCATTAGACTCATATCTCTTTTTGGCTTTGCTGTAAAAATACAATCCTGAGAGGAATATGTACTCAGTGTACCACAAGTTGAAGAAAAGGAACATTCATCAAGTTCATTTCCTGTAGAGCAAATCCTCCCACACCATTCAGCCCAGCCACAACATCTGGATAATTGGCCCCAGCCTGGTGGGAGCCCCCAACACAGGATTCTGCATAATTCTTTTCTTTTTTTTTTCTGCCTAATTCTTGATCATTAGGCATGCAAACTCTCCTCAGTGCTCACCTTGAATGTCTTTTCTCCCTTCTGTCTCATCTACTATCCATAGTTTCAGCTGCTCACCAACAACCAAACCATCTGAAGAAATTTAGGATAGTGCTCCTTGAAATAAGCTATCTTTAATTTAAGAAAAATACAAAAACCCAGAAGTGATATGAGTTACTTTTCTTTATGGTGATGCAAATGATATTCTCTCCTCTTTCTAGGCATTACTCTTAAGGGTTTAGTTAATTCAACTCTTCCTGTACAGCTCTTTGGGGCTCCAGGAAGGAGAAAAAAATCCTAAATCCTTCTCCTACTGATCTTATAAAAAGGTAAATCCAAGGCTTATTATTTTTATATTGTCCAAATCAGTAGGATCAGAGTTTCCCATCAGCCCTGAGTACTTAACTTTCTAGATTTAAGAGGAAATTTAAGGTAGTTTCCAGCCCTCATATAATTATAGGACTAGCTTGTAAATTCCTTTAGCTCACAGGTCTTATTTTAACCAGTACTTTACACAGTGTGTGGCAATAGTAGGCTTGCAAAAAATATTTATTGAATGAATGAATGAAAGACTGACTTTAAGTGTGTAAAATTCTTCAGGATTCACCTGGTGGAAATGTATAGCTAAGGCTGATATTTAGTTGATGTGCACAGGTACGGCCTTAAAAGTTTTCAGTGCAGGGTCACCTTTGACTGTTGGTGTTCATTGTGTTCTGGTTGCTAAATATTTTGAATATCTCTCCTAGCAACAGAATGCCATAGCATAGAGAATTATATATTTTTTACTTCAAACACGTTTTCATAGAGTGTTTAGGACCCGGGCCCTTGCTTCTGAGTAACAGTGACTGGGTTTATCAGAGTTTGGAGGTGGTCAGGGATCAAGTAGAGAAATGAAACCATGAGGGAAAAAACAGGCAGGCAGTGGGGGTGAAATTATTGTATCATGCCTGGGTATTAAAAATGGAGATTAGAAGGTAGAGTTATAGTTTTCCAGAGGTGAAAGTGTCAGGGACACAGGAACTCAGAGTTTGATTACTATTTATAGGGCACGAACAAGGGAGGGCAGATATCGCTTCAAAATCTTGTTTTCATTTCCTTTGGGTATATACCCAGAAGTGGAATCGCTGAATCGTATGGCAGATCTATTTTTAATTTTTTGAGGAAGCTCCATATTGTTTTCCATGGTGGCGGGGCCAAGTTACATTCCCACCAACAGTGTAAAGGGTTCCCTCTTCTCCACAGCCTCACCTGTACCTGTTGTCTCCTGTCTTCTTGATGACAGCCATTCTAACAGGTGTGAGGTGGTATCTCACTGTGGTTTTGAGTTGCATTTCCCTGATAATTAGTGGTATTGAGCATCTTTTCAAGAACCTGTTGGATATTTTGATGTCCTTTTTGGGAAAGCATCTACTTAGTTCTTCTTCCCATTTTTTAATAGGATTATTGTATGTCCATCAACTGATGAATGCATGAAAAAGATGTAAATATATGCAGTGGAATATTATTAAGCCATGATAAAGGATATGCTGCCATCTGCGACAACACTGATGGACCTTGAGCACATTATGCTAAGTGAGATAAGTCATACAGAGAAAGACAAGTACCGTATAATATCACTTACATGTGAAATCTAAAAATTTAAACCCCTAAAAAACAGAGTATAATGGTGGTTACCAGGGATGGGGGGTGGTGGGGGATAAGATTGATGTTGTTTAAGAGTACATACTTGCAATGAGTAGTAAATAAGCCATAGAGATCTAATGCACAGCATAATGAATACAGACAACAATACTGAACTATAATTATGTAATGTAATAAATATTGCTACAATGGCAATCATATTACAATATATAAATGTATCAAAGTAACCTGTTGTACGCTTTGAATTTACACAGTTATATGTCAAATTTATTCAATCAAAAAAGAACAAGGGAGGTCAGAAGTACAGGCTAAAACTGTCCCCAGTAGAAAGTTCAGCTATGCTGATACCCAGCACCTATTCTTTATGAGCCTAAGTCAATTTAACTACTTGTTGCCCCATCAGCCTACTTGTCTTCTTGAGCCTTAATAACATCTCAAATCTAGACTGCCAGATAAATAGAAAGTTTCAGCTTGTACCCTTCAGAGGCTACTAAATTTCCTCTTCCAGGAAGCAAGTTGATGTTTCCTATGAGGTGTGTGTGTTGGGGGGAAGGGAAGGCACTCTGGTTAGTATTGTCTCTTTGCACACTCAGTGAAGTCACGTGTGCCAAGATATTCTATTTTACCATGAAATAGAGCTTTAAAATGCAGTGCCCTTGACCATTGGTAGATCGCAAACATATGCCATTTTAATACCTTTCACCTTACTAACTTCACCTGAGATCAGTATATTGTGTAAAATTCTCAAAGTACTAAGGAATCATATTTCCACCCTGGGTTCAGAAATGTACATATCAAAATCCTAATAAACAGCTCTCAGTGCTTACAACCCCAGTTGCACCATCTGATTCAATATTGCTTGATGATTTCTTAAATAATATTCTGTGGAATCACCTTGTATATGGAGGACATAGTGAAACTTTGGACTAGATTCAACTTGACATTTGTAATGGCCCAGAAAAAGCATCTAGACAGTGAAACAGCATTGCTAAATGTCTCCTAAATCAAAAAGGTAGTTACCAATATTAATCCTGCTCAAAATATGCAAACAGAGAGTTCTGACCAACTGAGTCAACATAACACAGGTGGCAGCTGTCCCCCAAAATCGACAAGTCATTTCAGATATACTAACCTTCATTCTGGCTCTGGAGAATTATATTAACACCGTGTTTACTGACTCAAGGTTATAGAGTGCAGACTCTCAAAGAGGATGGACCATTCTTGGAGTTTGCCATTCAAAATCCATTTTTCAAATGTCTTAGCAGTATCACATAATCTCACATTCCCTTACTCCAGGTAAGCATGTATGCTTCAAGATGACAAAAGACAGAAGTTGGAGCATATTCAGAGAGTTCACAGCAAGACACCTCTGAATACTGCAATACTTGCAGCGGCCATGAGTGTAAGATGGCATGCCTCTAACTTGTTAAGATACCTTCCACAACTAGGTTTCAAATAACCAGTCTCCAAGGCTATTGACCCTTCAGGAGTAAAATAATAATAGAGTCAACGTGGCTGGAAGCTTCCCCAGATATATGTAGCGTGGTTCCTCCAGAGAGATGCTTGCACCTGTAACAGTAACGGGGTGGTACAGAAACCTCTTAGGAAGTGAGTAGGAAAACTTTCATATCCTGAGAAGTGCTGGTTATAGGAGGTGATAACAAATTTCCTAAAGTGTCCTCCAGAAAACTGGGAGGTTAAAGGAAGTCCATGCTATAGACACCATTTGTATGTATTTACTTATCACCCACCTCCTTCTGCCAAGGATGTGAAGTCATAAGCATGTATAAAAGAAGGAGAAAAAACACAAATAGTTTAAAGAAACAGGGAAAATGGAAAAATAATAAAAACCAAGGGGAAGATCAGCCACCAGAAAAGTATACCTACAGTCATATGTAGTTCCTGAAAGTGAGCTTCAAATTTGGTTTTAAGCTACCTACTGGCTAAAGTGAAGAAGGAAACTTGGTCAGTTATAAAACTCACAGGATATAATTATCTGATTGCAGCCTTTGCATCTATGAGCTTGAAGGTTAAAATCGTATCTTTACACGAATAAAATGTGGTAGCATCTGAGCTTCAGGAATTCATACCCAAAGGGTTATAATAATAATGTCCATCCTAAATGTACTGAACACAAAGGACAAGTACATTAAAAAGAAATTTAAAATCCATGAAAAATAAGCTTGATAGTTGATGAATGAATTCTCAAAAATCAAAGCATCTTGCCTTAAAAAAACAAAAAGCAAAACGCCTTGAAAATCTCAGCAATCGAAGTTCAGATTTTTAACCACACATTGAAGTTTTTAAAGAATTCTACTGCTGCCAAAGAACAGAATGTAAGGGAAAAATCACGAGGAGCTGCAAGGGGAAAATATTAGCTTTTGTTATAAACTGACCAGTACAAAAGCTACACACCAACCCAGAATGGAAAGAGGAACCAACTATTAAATTTGATCCAGACCTAAAATGGCAGGACTCACAAAAATCGCTCCAAAGGAAAGAGAAGTAAAAGGAAAGAGGTCCTGAGGATGAAATATAGATGTTAAAAGCCATTGAACTCTCTATTACACTTCCTGAAAACCCTCCGAAGCCACAAAGAAAAGAAAGTCATGTTTCTCATGTGGCTGCTACAGCTGCAGAAGTAGAAACAACTAGAAATTCTTGTAACAACCTCTTGTAATAAACATCCTCCTCCATCCTTGTACTCCTCCTCCCCATCCCACACACATACACCCTTGCTGTTGTCAGGTTGCATATTTTAGAAGCCTAGTATAATTTATTTGCATGATAGAGGAGATGGGGAATACATGATTGAGCGGTTCTTAGCTGTAGTGGAGTTCAATTACTGAAATCAGCTCAGCTATTATAAAAATCCCAAAACTCTAGGGAAAATGGACCAAATCAAGTTGAAATATTTGGCTCAGATTCAGTCCTGTTGCTCCTATGCAGGCATATAGTAAATCCTTTTCTTCTGAAACAAACAAACAAAAAAAATGATGAGGCAAAAAAGTGAAAGCACAAAAACAAAACAAAAGTTACCAAAAAACTGTTTAACAAAAGGCTGATTACACTCAAACCCTGGAATCCATAGGGCTACAAATGTGATAGTGACATTTGCAAGGTGTGTGGCTATAAAACAGTAATTTACACATTTGAATTATTTCATGAAAACACTAAACCATCTCTCTGCTAGATTTAAAATGCTATTGTTTTAGTGTTTAGAAAGTACATGAAATAAAATGAATTACACTCTGCCAAGGTGGCTATTGACAATAACAAAATTCTTAGAACCCGACATCATGGTACGCCATTTTTTTAAAAGTGCTGCTTGGTTCTTAAAAGACTTATCTATATTTCTTCAAGCTTTAGCATTAGTGACTTAAACTAAATTATTACGAGTGTACAAAATTTTTTAGGAAATAATGTCAGAACCCAAGGAATACATGAAACCCTTAACCAAAGGCTAAGGCCAATCGGCCTACTCCTTCACCCCATAGATGAGAGATGGAATGTTCTGTAGAGCTGTTTTCAATCTTTCCTGTTCAAATCCCTAGGCCCACCCATCTTCTCCAACACCAAGGATACTTAAACCACCTGAAGTGATATCTCTTATGTCTCCTCTTTTCTATCTTCACATCTCACCTTTGCCACATTTTCCTAAATCACAGTATTTGTATATGGCCACCCATCCTCTCTTCCTCCCACTGGAGGATGAGGTGCCTCAATTGTACTCTATTCTTTCATCTTATTTCTCCATCCATCCTTGTTCCATCATTCACCCCTTCTCCTGGGGCCGATTCAATCTCTTTCTCTTTCATCTCTCCACCTAAAAACACGCCCCATTCCCCCATCACCTCCACATTTTTTAAAAGGCCTTTTGTTTACCCTGTGACTTCTTTCAGTTACCATCCTAATCTCCATCCTGTGTTATAACCATTTTCTCAATTGGCACCTCTCATCTTCTCATCATCCAATTTACTCTTTACATTTTGCAATCTGATTTCTGTCATGAAAACTCCATGGCAATTCCTCCTTTGGATGTCCCTTTCACTGACTCATTTAACAAGTATACATTGACCACCTACCACGAGCCAGGCAGTATGCTGGGGAAATGAATGTAAATATCAATAAAACTCAGTACTTGCTATCGAAAAGCAATCTAACCAAAATGAATAGAATTCTCAACCTAATCATCCTTGATTTCTCTGCAGAAGTATTTGAAACTCTTGACTATCCCTTCTAAAAAATATCTCTTCCCTTGAGTTTTGTGGAGGTATTCCAGCTGTACTTCTATTGGCTTTGCTAGCTCCTTCTCTGATTCCATAAATGTGAGTTTCCTCCAAGGTTGAGGCCTGAGGTCCTTTTCTCTTTCTACACTTTCCCCCAGGGTATTCTCTTTCCTCTTTTAGGTTCAGCTCTCACCTCCGTACAGCTTTCTCCTTAGTCTATTTCTCAACAATTCAATTACTATCCTAAGACACCATTGTATATTTAAAACAAATTGCTGGATGGCACTACAGAATATTTGACCAGCACATTAAACTCAATCTGCCAAAAGCAGACCCACATCTTTCCTGACAAACCAGCAGCTCTTCTTTGAGACTTCCATCTATCTGCTGATAAAATCTTTAAGATAATAATAACGGAAAAATAATAACAGAAAACATTTATTGAGTGTTTTTTCTGTGTTCCAAGCACTATTACAAAATGATTTACACTTAACATCATAATACCTCATAATAACCCTACAGAATAGATACTGTTATCATAATTTTACAGAGAAGGAAACTGAGAGATTAGAGATTAAATAACTTGCACAAAGTTAATAGCAAGTAACAGGCGTAGGCAGACTACAAGCTCAAACACAGGCTAAACTATTAAGGACCAGTTTGAATGCCAAGGACATCATGACCTAGCAGCTGGGGTTATAAGAAGTTGACTGGAGAAAGGAAGGTTATGATACTGTTTTCTTTCTTTAATGGGTACCAGTGAGGCATTCAAACATCTCCTTTATTGTACGATATAATTGCCTCTGAGTTCATCCGTTCATTCGTTTATTTACTACACATTTGTTAAGTAGCTCCGCTGAGCCTAAATTAAACTAGAATTTGAAGTCAATTTGCAATTTGCCATGAAAACGTGGAGAAGCAAACAATTGAGGAGGTGGGAGACACTTTTATGAACAGGGTGCTTTTGAATTTTCATGACCAATAAATACTTTGGCATGGTAACTCAGTGACTCTGCTTGTACCCTTTGATCATAAGGGCATTAAAGACTCCCTTTTTATGTCAATACAAGTAGTGACATATGAGCCTAACAAGAAATGTCTTCATATTTAGCCCTTTTCATACAAGGAGGAGAAGAAATACATTGAGATTTATCAAATCTATGTATATATCCCACACCCATTCTGTACTCACAAAAGCCCCAAGGGAATGGATCAGAAAGAACAAACATATCTTGACTCAGCTAAGGTGCACAATGATGATAATAATTCATATTTACATTGACACTGCAAACTTCAAAGTATGCTCACAAAGGGACATCATCTCATTTTATATAAAAGAAAATCCAAAGTCTGCCTTCAGCAAAATAATAATCTCTAGTAAGTCTATCTTTTAGGCATCTGTCCAGGCCCCCCAAGTTACACCCTCAAACTCTACCCTCACACCCTTCTGCTATGTTCTTCTCATTCGACGTATGCTTTGGATTCTTTTTTTTCTGTCCCTACGGACAATCACCCAATTCAGAAGAATAAGTCTTTAAGAGAGAACCTGTTTCAATAATTCATTCATTCAACAAACGTTTATCAAATTCCTACTTTGTGCCAGGCACTATGATAGATGTTGGAAATAAAATTGTTTGCAGAAACATACAGTACTTTCCTTACTTGGGGCTTGCTCTACCACCAACACAGAACACTACAAATTGGCCAGTGAACTGGCTCCACTTTATTGGTTCTTATCAGATTTGTCCCTTCCAACTCTGGTTTCTGTTTGTTTTTGCTCAGACTTGGAGACAGTTTCTTGACTTGGGTATCAGAGCTTGGCTCATCAGCAGCTCTACTTTTACACTACATCCAGTCTTGGTATCCTGTATCCTGTCTATAATATTCATAGAATCTGCCAATCTGGCTTTGCTATTTCTACCTCAGCAGTAAAAGTTCAACCGCTCTGCAAACCCATTATTGAAACTAAGATAGGATCCCTGCCTCCTTTCTTTGAATTCCTCCTCTTACATCTCTCTTTTGCTTTATTATCCTCTCATCCATATTGGTCTCGTTTTCCCCTTCCATCCTTCTTGCCTCACCCTCTTTGTCCTCTGGCCTGAACCCTTTAAAACCCTGGTAATCTCCCAAGTCACGCTATGAAAAGGCCTGAAAACCCATAACACATTTCTTAACGGACTGTGTATATTTTTCAGACTTCCTGGAACCCAAGGCTAACATAGCTATGATGGAATCCAGCTTGCCCAACCAAAGAAACCTAATTCAGTGAAGTCATCAGTCTCTCAAAGCCAACTGATCTTCTCTGGAATGTAGGAATCTTCTTCTGTAATCAGCTTTCCTGAAAACACCATCATCTGGATCATTTGCTCTTCATGGTCACCATTGTAGTTGGGCAAATATCCAAGCTTCCTGAATCTGTAGAAGTAAGGTTTTGGATTCTGGCTCCCTCCAAGAGGTTTTGAAAACCTTCCAAATTTCATGGCATAAGAAGATGCCCTTATTGCCTCTCTGAAATGTTGGGGACCCTAGTGCTCAAACATCTCCTAGAAACAGTGTAATGTAGTAGAATGGATACAGATTGGATGGCAGAAAATCTGGGTTCTCCTCCTAGCTATGCCACTGATTTACTTAGAGACTTTGGACAAGTCCTTTGCTGCAGGCTTCTGGTAACTCACATGCAGAACGTAGAGGCCATTCGAGGTCGTACTATGGTTGTTTCCAGCTCATCATGTCCACAAATCTATTTCTGTAGCCTCTGTAATCAATAAGAATTTCTGTAACCATTTTATTCCATTTGAAAAGCCACATGACGGCTATGGTTTCCTAGACCGTTGCGGCTGTGCTGGGTAGAGATACATAAAAACAAACAAACAAAACAAAACAGGATAAAATGTTGGCTGCAGGTGCTTCTGTTTTTCATTCAGACACAACTGAATTCCAGAAGAGCAGAGTTTGCAGTGGTCAGTGTCATGGAAACGGCCGCTTGGGAGTGTTACAAGAATACCAGTAAACTGAAAGCACCATTGCTGGTTGACGAGCTAGAAGTGGAGAGGCCTCTGCGCAGATGAGTTTCTTCTTTTAACTGATCCACCCCTGTAGCACGAACCAAACTGCAACTCCCTTAGACATTTAAATGATGTTCATATTTTAGCGCTTGAACATCAGCTCTGTGAATACCTAAAATAAGGCTAAGTGAAAACTGGATAAACATTTGCCTGACATTGTCATTGGCCTTTCTCTAATGTCAAAGATGGATTTGCATAATTATGCTGAAAGCTAAGAAACTGTACACAGCAGGAGGTTTCCTGGCTAGTGTTAGGTTTTAATCATGCTCCAGCTGTGACGCTCAAGAGGAAGAAAATCTCCTTTCAGAAATGAATAGACAGGGACTTCCCTGGTGGTCCAGTGGTCAAGACTCTGTGCTCCCAATGCAGGAGGCCCAGGTTCAATCCTTGGTCAGGGAACTAGATCCCATGTGCCGCAACTAAGATCCAGTGCAGGCAAATAGATAAATAAATATTTTTTTAAAAAGATAAATTTACTTAGAAAAAGAAATGAACAGAGTGCACACTTTCTAAGACAGTGTAGTAACAGCTTAACGACAATTTAACTTGCATACTGATTTCCAAGGTATAATTAAGATAGGCCCGATAAGCAACTGATCGACCGAACAACCTTTTGCTTGGTATCAAAAGGGCTTCAGAGAGGAGAGTACAAGCAATGTTACATCGTAAACCTCTTCTCGATTAAAATTCTTTCAAGCTGGCCAGATGCCTGATAGAAGCAAACTTCTGACGACTGCTATTGTAACAGGTGTGTGTAATTGTGCAATCCTGTCTTTCCAAGGTCACGGCAACCATAAAATGTCTCTTTTGCAAGTGTCTACAAGGGGAAAATGCTGAAGTAGGTGAGGCCTCTTTAGTTCCCAAATTTCACCCCTTCCGTGGGCGAAGTAACCTCAGGCTCTCTTTCCCCAAATGCTTTTTCATGATCCAACCCCTCTCTCACGAAAGGATTTACAGCCTCTTAGTCTAGAGGATCACTCCTTTTATACTGTCAGGAGATCATCTTTTTTTTTTTTTAATTTTCAGTTGTAAATAACAGTTCCGTTTTTTATAATCTTGAATAAGACACAAGTACTTGGAATACATTAATAAGGAAAATTTATTAGAAGAGTAAAATTCTTAAGGTCCTGGAATGAAGCGCCAACTAAAAGGGAACATGCAGATTTTTGGTCAACTAGTGGACAGACACATTTCTAAGGGCAGCAGACTCACTTGGCACCTGGGAAATCATAGCATCTGGGTAAGCAGTAAGATCAGCTTTCCAAAGGAATATTTTCATGCAGACCTAACAATATGTTGCACATTGAGATTTCGCGGGTTACAAAGTCTTACGTGCTTTTTATATAACACAATCTATATTTTTCATTATCCCATTGACTAACAGGATTTCTATGATATGTGGGTTTCACTATGCAATTGATAAATATCTAGGATTATTTCATGGGGAAAAGCAAAGGTGACAAGTAACCCTTTTTCATTCACTCGCACTTATTAGGTTCAAAACGTGATTGTTTCTTTGTTTGGTTTTCCTGCTTATATGGCATATTGAGCAGAATCTTTATATGCAGTTCTGCTCTGACCACATTATCCCGTCCCGTGCACAAGAAAACTTTTACCAGACTTCAAATGCCGCAGAGCACACCTTCTAGCTTATTTCTGGTTTGAACTGGAGGTTGCAGCTTGTGCAATTTGCTAAACCGCAATTCACCTTGGAACAACTTCATAAACAGAGTAGGCGGATAGATTGATTCAGAATTTCTGATTTTTTTAAAGGGCAAGAAGGCAAACGTCTAGCTTCTCTAAGGCAGAACAAAAGCCACATCCATTTTTTAACAGATGATTATTATTAAAACATTGCACTTTCACAACACTTTACGATTTACAGAGCCCTTTTATGACCAGTCTCTCTTTTGATATTCACGCCAACCCTGTGGGACAGGTGTTCATTAATATAGGCTTCTGAAAGATGAAGAAATTCAGGCACAAAAAGGTTAAGTGACTTACCCAAGGTTGCACTGTGAGTTGGTATGCATAAGAATGAGTTGCCTTTTGTGCAAGGTAAATGAGGAATGGAGGTATCTGAAGAACTCATAATTCTATCCCCTAAGAGTCCTGATTGTGAAGAAAATCTCACAGCAGTGTGTGCCATGCTCATCTTTATTTCGACTAGTGTTTTCAGTATGTTAAACATTGTGCAGAAGCAGCAGACAGGCAGGTCGCTCAGTGAAACTGGCATGATGCAGATGTGACAGCTCATGTTCAATAATGAGCTAGTGCTCAATATTATGTGCGAAATAATCCATGTGCAGTGTGACCTAAACACCACGAAACACCCTGATTAAGGTGTGACTTCGTTTGGATTTCATGATTGTTTATTTACCGATAAACTTGGTAAATTAAAATCTACCCCTCAAGCATGTCAGGGAGTAATTTTCTTACGGCTTGATTTTTATTAACCATCAGCCAACCCACCTAACAAATGTCAGACATTAGCCTGTTGTTGAATACTCACTCTGAGAGACACATGTCAAAACTGAGATACTCTGTGAGATCTTTTGGGACTAATTTCCAACACCTAAAATAGCCATGTTCCCCAATTTCTCTGGAGTCTCACAACAAATGCCAGTTAACAAAAATACAGGGATACCTCCTGCTCCTCTCCCTGCTGAATTTTTTTTCTAAAAAGGAAAAAAAAAATGAAATGGAGGTTCTAGCATATTCTACGAATGCAAGCTTTTAAAAATAAGAAATGGGGAGTTTGCAGCATTTGTAGCAAACTTCTCTTTCCTTAGAGATGTTTTAAAGGTAACGTGATAGTCTGTATTTTAAAGGCTATTTCTACAAGAGAAAATGAGGCTTATTTACCAAATTTTATTGTTGAAAAACAGTCACTAAACCTGCCAGCTGAAATGCGTTTATGTGAAAAGCTGCACTTTGAGGAAGGTAGTTACTACTTGTATATGTTTCCATTGCCACTGCTCATTCTCATTTTCATAGATTAAAAAGAAGAACGGGTTTAAATAATGCAATGCTTATTAGTGTATGAATATGGACCTAATTGTTCCTTTTTGACTCTCAGAAGTAATTGGTAATGTCTTCTATGCAAGTGGGTTAAGGAATGTGCTACATATGCAATTATAACTAAAAACTTTCATTTGGAAAACTGCAACCTTATCTTCATTGTCTTTTAGTAGCACAATAGCTGCCTGTCACTCTGCACTTTCCTTAGAAGATCTGTTATAAGAATATGTTCAGAACTGTAAAAACAAGTATACCCAGTATATTGAATTATAGCCGAGTCAAACAGTGCCCTGTAGCCCTGTAATCCCTCACATACTCAGGTTGCATCGAACAAAGCCAAAAGGATAGTTGAAAAGTAAAAGCAAAATGTTTATTTGGCATGAAGTAGACCTTGAGATAACCCACAGTTTTGTTTCATTTTGTTTCTTTTGGGTTCAGTTTCCTTTTCAACTGGACATACCGATTCAGGAAGTGGCATAGCCTGAATGTTCTAGAAGTTTCTCAGAAATCTTTTCAGTGACTTTTTCTAACACTCAACGAAAAACGTTTCCGCCTAACACTGCAAATTTCTCTTTCCTACCAGCTTAGAAAATGCCTGGCACATTTCAAAACATGTGCTAGAGATTGATGAGATTTTAGTTAAATTTGCTTGAAGACTATAAACACTCATTTTAAAAACACTGAGCTCATTTTCTATATATGATTGCTCAACTTGTAAAAGTGAAAAAGTCTCTCAAATAACCAGATTTCTTTTTGGTTGCATGTTGCCAAATATTAGTTAGGCTAATTGTGCTTGTTTGTTTGGTTGGTTGGATTTTTATCTGGAATGACTAATCACAAGTGCAATTTCATAGACCCCCATATACATGAATTTCAAAATAGCTTTGCTACGTACACTTTATACTCCATGAAGCCAGTTTTCAGTATATTTGTTTTATGTTATACTGACATCTATGGACTCCATAAAAGAAATTCAGCTCTTTAGAAAAATTCTGTTGGCTGCTTACAGGCAACTTAAAATGTGACTCAACTATGTAGAATAAGGGTCTCCAAGTCCACTGTGAGTAAGCAACTGGTTGATCTTTGAACCCCATCACTTAGATCGAAATCTTTACAAATCTCTTCTACCTACCTGCACTACCTACCTACAATCAAAACTTAAGGGAGAAGCACTGAGTCTCCATTAGTAAAGAATTAGCATCTCCTCTTTAATTAAGAGTGATCCTTATTAGTGAGACAATAAAGGGGATGCTGTCAGTGCATATACATTTGTTTATTATATCCTTACAATAATATCCATTGCTGTAATTATTAACACTGCACTAAATACTAGGGATAAAATAATGAATAAATAGACACCGGCCCTGACCTCAAAGAACTCACAGTCTTAATGGAGGAGACAGAGAAACAAAACAGGCAATTTATACTAGAATATGATAAGTACTATGATAGGATGAATTTGTCAGCGTAGGCTAAATACTGTAACAAACCTCAACGTATCAGTGGCTTAACTCAGTAAAGTTTTTTTGTTCATTCAAGTCAAAGTCCAATGTGATCAGGAAGAGGCAGAGGGGCCTCTACTCCAACCAGTCATTCAGGGACCTAGATTCCTTCAAGCTTATAACACCGTCATCTTCAACACATGGTCTCTAAGATCATCATGGAGGGAAAAGAAAGAGAGTGTGGAGAAAACACATCCACTCTTAGCACTTCTGCCCAGAAAAAACATCACTTCTTCCCACATTGCATGGGGGAGAACCAGTCAGGTGTCTCCATTTAGACAAAGGAAGACTGGGAAAGATAGTTCAGCTGTGTCCCTAAGAAAAGTAAACAAGCTTGGTGAACAAATATTGATAAGTAAATGTAACTAGTGGCAACTTGGTAACTTGTTAGCTAGAGGTAGCTAGAGATAACTAGATGAAAACAAGAAACTAAGAAAAAAAACCCTCTCAAATCTAATGTCTTATTTCTTACTAGAATAAGTGAGAACTATAGAAAACTAGAAAAAATAGAGGAGAAAATTAGCCAATAACTAGATACTTAATAACTAGATAACCAGAATAACTGGAGTAAGCCAAGAGGCTCAGAATGATACTTTATTCTCTCAACTCTGAATTCTCATTTCTTGCTGGAATAACTATTGGTAACTAGAAGTAACTAGTGTTGATTAGCAATAACTAGAGTAACTAGAGTAAACCAAGAAGCTCAAAAACTCATTCCTCTCCAATCTAACTTTTTATTTCTTGTTAGAACAGTAAGTGAGAACTTTAGAAAACTAGAGACAAATAGAAACATTATATAATTAGTTAACTAGTAACAAGCTAACTAATAGCTACATACTACAGACAACCAGAATAACTAGAGTGAGCCAAAGGGATCAGAAATACACATTCCACTCAATTCTAATTTCTCATTTGAATAACTATGGGTTACTAGATACAACCAGAGTAATTAGGTAAATAGTTAACTAGAGATAGCTAGAATAACTAGAGGACACACAAAAAAACCTGAAAATCACATTTCTCTCAACTTTAACTTCTTATCTTCGTGTTCTCAGTATTGCCCATGTCTGAATTTCCTCATTATCGTAATATGTTCTCTATTAGGATGCATCACTGTTTCATTGTAAACACTATTTGCTCCTACTTCACACTAACCTGACGTTGAAGAGCAATTTCTTGACTAGATGGCTACTTCCAAAATGTCTGCTCGATTACCAGTGGAGTCTAATACTGCTGGATTGGTACTCAGTGGTAAACTCAGGTATGGAGTGGGGTCCTGTTTACACAAAAGGAGAAGGAGTTGCTGGAACACAGAATATATCTGAGGTATGGAGAGAGCCAGGCAACCAGATAGACAATGGAAGTTATGAGAAAGTACATTTGCAAACGACATAAACCCAAATCAAAGTCACTTGAAGAGAAAAAGAA